>NW_015094510.1:2533009-2645509 GCF_001431845.1 Calidris pugnax
AGATTATCTATAAAAGATGTTAGGAATCCTTCTTTAAGGGTCCATACCTTTTAGAAATTAGATGTGCTAGGACATGGGACTAGCATTCCTGATGTGTTTTCAAGAGCTTTAAGGAGAAAAAGCCCTTAAATGAGATTTGCTAATAAAAAAAAAACCAAATTGTTATGACACTTTTACCAGTATAGAAGGATAAGCAGCTAAAAACTGAGATTATCTAGGTGGCTTCGGGGGAGCTGGGAATCCTAAGTAGTGGATGAATGCTAAAGTCCTTGTTATCAATTCCTTCTGTTTTGGGGAGGAAATTCCAAGATCTTGCCTTTTTTTTTTTTTTTGAAGTAGACATAGTTTTTAATCCTGCAAACATTTGCGGTCATTGGGCAGATTGTTCAAATTGGCTTTTCCATTGAAACCAGCGGGATGCTTTACTCAAGAGTGTGCAAATTACAATGCTTGAAAATACTTGCAGGGATCAAGTGAGGAAGGGATAGTTTGTGCGACTGAATGTTCTTTAGTCACTATATTCTGTAAAATTATTAGTAGTAGTATTATAATATAAGTAATATACACATAATATAATATAAGTAGTAGTATTACTTGGGTCCAGCTCTGGGGTCCCCAGCACAGGAGACTTGGACCTGTTGGAGCGAGTCCAGAGAGTTATAGATGAGAGGCTGGAGCACGTCTCCTATAAGGACAGGCTCAGGGAGTTGGGCTTGTTCAGCCTGGAGAAGAGAAGGCCCTGGGGAAAGCTTATATTGGCCTTCCAATACTTACAGGGAGCTTATAAGAAAGGTGGAGGAAGACTTTTTACCAAGGGCTTTAGTGACAGGACAAGCAATAACGGTTTTAAACTGGAAGATGTTTAGATTGGACAAAAGGAAGAAATTTTTCACAATGAGGGTGGTGAGGTACAGGAACGGGTTGCCCAGAGAAGCGATGGCTGCCCCATCCCTGGAAGTGTTCAAGGTCAGGTTGCATGGGGCTGCAACCTCATCTAGTGAAAGATGTCCATGCCTTTGGCAGGGGGGTTGAACTAAGGGATCTTTAAAGCTCCCTTCCAACCCAAACCATTCTATCAACTTGTGTTTAATCATTTAAAAGAAGGTAATAAATAACTCTCTGCTGGAGAGTGATCAGGATGCTCAGAAGTGTATCAGAAGGTCTAGTGGGAGGTGTCTCTACCCATGGCAGGGGGGTTGGAACTCGATGCTCTTTAAGGTCCCTTCCAACTCTAACCATTCTATGATTCTGTGAAGGATTTATTCAAAGTCCAGGAAAATTTCGGTTGTCTTCCTGTCCAAAGTGTGGCACTGCTGTTCTCAGAAAGGATGGATTTAAGCTACAAACTTCCCATGCCATTTTCAATCTAGGCACCTAAATATGTTACGGACAGACAACTAACAGACCACACACTGGTGGTTCTACTTCTGTGGAATACGACTATGTTAAGTTTGGTGTGAGTTTTGCATACAGTGTCATTGTAATGTCTAAGTTCTGAAGACTTAAGAAACATTATTTTTTTTTTAACCTAAATAGGTAATAAGTGCCTAAATGATTCGTACCTAAATAACAAAAAAAAGCCATAAACAGATGCCAGAATCCAAGCCTATCTCAGTGAGTCTACATATCTACATACTACCCACTTTAGAGCTAAGATATTTCTAACATAACTGCCTGAATTGAAGGGAGAAAAAAATGTGTCTTATAATTGCTAAACTGGTTACTTACACAAAGCTAATTAAAACTCTTTAACAGATCTTAATTAGGACCTAAATTGCACTTCACTGAGACTTAAGTGGTATACAGTGTTGGTTCAAGACCTCTACCTGAAAGTGAACGTCATCATATGGAGCAGATTCCTGTCATGCTTGCTGGATGATAAAACTCCTTGGAAACTGAAAAGAATCAGGGTCTGTTGTATATAACTATGCTGACTTTTGCTAACTAAATTCCTAATCAATCACTGAACCCTGAATCTAAGGCAGTTTTCTTACAAGTTCTTTCAGTAAAATGTATGTAAAACAAAGCAAATGACTAATAGATGTAGAATAAGATTAAAACAGTATTTCGGACAAAAGAGAACATAAGTTTTTCTTTGATGTTAGTGTAAGGAGTAATATCTCTTGATAACAGTTTGACCGTACTCAAGGAATTTGATGTCTGTGTCTTTGTTTTCTAAGAATTATGATGTCATTTAGGATCAAAGAAAAATAGAAATCTGATTCTTTTTTGAAGTTGCTGTTGTGCAATATCAATTCTGTCTTCTAATGATATTCAAGTACATAGTGAGATCTACTACTCTAATAACCCATATATAATATCCTTCCTAAGAACTACGTGACAAAAGGCATTTGTAATTATATTTACTTCTGAAAGATTATGGCTTATAGTTAAACCAAGAGAGGCATCCTGTCATTTTCAGAACCCGTTAAATGTGACAGAATCTATTTTTCTGCCAACTTGTGAAGACCAGGCAGAGAGCAAATTTGCTGTGGTCAGCTAAGTGTAACCACTGAGCAGGAAAGTGAATTTAATAATGCATTATTGTTCTTCACTGAAGGTGAACTGTTACAGTGCCTTTGTTATAGCAGACTTTGCCTCTGCTTAGGTTTCCAGATGCCGTGCAGATTACCTGATTAAAATCTCTAATGCATGATAAAATGTTCCATGTACGCTTTTATATTAACATAAATGCATCAGTTTTTGAGGACTGTGACACTAAAGCTAATTGGAAATATTTACTACTCCATTATATGGTGCATATTACAAATAAGGATTTATTATATGTAGAATAAATGATAAGCAACGGAGAATTCACGAAGCTTATAACTACACTATGGTTTTGGGGGGGTTAATATAATGAGAGCAAATCTCAAGAGGTTTATGATGACACCTCAAACTCCTGAGCTGATGTTGGATGTTAGTCTTCTGTTTTCATTTTTATTTCACACAGTAATTCAACCAAAAGAGAAAATATTCCTCCTGGCCAAATGCTGTTCTTTTCTTGGCTGTCTCCTGTCATCATTTCAGCACTTTCAGCTTTTTATGGTTTCTAGCTTCCTCCTGCTTTTCTTCTAAATTTTGTCTCTTTTTGGTTATCCTATCAGATTCCGATTAAAATTTAAAGCATTATAATTTGCTTGTCACTAACAAGCTGAATTCTCTTTTCCAAAGTGAATAGAAGTAAAATCAGCATGGGTTCTTATTATTTAAAATTCTTACCTATGCTTCCAAAAGACATTTTGTAATAAGTAAATGCTTCAAAAATTTTTTTGAGGAAAGAAACACACATTATATGCACAGACCTGGGTTCAGCTCTCCGATCTGTCACTGTCACCCCTCTGTCAGTGTTTTTGTGATCTGTTCAAGTCACATCTTCATCTGTAGCATCCACTTCCGTACTGGTGAGAAATTTCCTTAATCATTTTCTTGAAAGTTGTGGGTTTCACATGGAAGGCATTAAGAGCAAAACGTAGTTCTATGTGCACACACAGACACAGTGTAACAGGCACTGTGTTCAGCACAGACTCTGTACTGGAACATAGGTGTATGGGAAATAGGTTTTAGCAGAGTGATACGAGAGAAGTGCCCGGAGCCCACACTTGTTGTGCAGTTGTGTCAGGTGAAGCTGCAATGGCTAATGCAAGCAAAAGAAACAATCCTCCCCTCTCCCCCCCCCCACCCTGCTTTTCTTCTTTTCTTTAAGAAGAACCATTGAAAAACGTTCAGTATTACTTTCCATTTTAGTACTTTAAAGAACCTATGTATATATACGTAATATTCTTATGCATTATACATTTCTAATTATGTTTTGTGGTCAGGAGAGTTAATGTTATGGATTCCTGTCTTGACTCTGGGGATAAGAACTCTACTACTTGATTTTTGAAGTACATCTACATCTCAAAAAATGAAGTTGAGAATCAGAACTGATGGGCAATGTCCCCCGTGACCAGAGGTCTTGTCTTCTGCGGAGAGAGAGAGAGAGAGCTGGATCAGAGATTTCAAATAACTGTAAGGACAGACACTGTTTAAACTACAGTTGTCAACAGCAAACTTTATTGGAAAGAAAGAGAGGGAGGTTTTTCTTTCACCTTTGTCATACGTGTGAATATCACAATGGGCCAAACAGAGCAGAAGCTCAGGAGACCGAAAGGAGGGGGGATTAATAAAAGGAGCAATTGGATTAGAATTGGACTTTGGCACGGAATGGTGGATGAGAAGCTGATAGATTTTGACTTGTTATTAAATTAGAAAAAGGAAATAGATAATTTCATAGCAGAATCAGCTTTTCTTTCTGTGTAGTCTTTTATCCACTTTTTTTTGCGAAGTATTTATTAAATTAATTTTGTTCCTCATAAAAAACTGTGCAACTTTAAAGGACTTAGAGGAGAAAAGAATTGTCTGATAATTGTTAAACTGGGAGGTCTAATTACCTCCACAGTTAATTAAAACTCTTTAACTGCCCTCTTGGTGTGACAATGATACTTTCTCCTTTCTAAATGAAAGTGTAAAGGTTAAACAAAGCGGCAATCTAGCAAACAGCCTACTAGAATTTGTAATCTGACCCTGAGATCTACTGTTTACTTTGCAGAAATTACTGTGCTGGAGTGTAAAACAGGTGCAGAACACTTGATACCGTTGCCCACTGTTATACAAATTACTTGCTTTTTACAAGGCATGTAGAATTTCCTGCGTTTCCTAAAAAACTCCAGAAACCCCAGATTAACAAAGTGGAAAAACTCGGTCGCTTTCTTGGCCGTGACCTTGGCAGTGAGACAAAAGGAGATTGGCAACGTAAGAAATTTGTTGTATGCAGGAGAAAAGGCTCACCACTGGAGCCCTGCAGATACAGCTAAAATGCTTTAAACAATAGTTAAAGTTATCACTAGGAATAAAGACATTTCAGCATTTGGTAATCTAGGACAAATAGATACTTATTCTGCCAAAGCTACATGATATTATTTTAACATTTTATTATTTTTATTTTATTTTTTAAAGGAACACTTTTTTTATGGGTCATTTTGCAAATGATTATTTCCCCACTTTTTTTTTCACTGAGCATGTTCCTAACCAGTTCAACATTCAAAAGATGACTATTAGAAATAATAAGGATCAGATATCTCTGAGCACAGAAAAGTTCTGAATGCACTGCAGCAGCTTACAGTATATGCCTTGTGATAGCAGGGTATATATTATTGATCGTCTTAATAGGAGATTCCTGTGGAAGTCAGCCTGCATGAAATCTAACCAATCACATGCTGTGTCGGGTTAAGGACATATACATATGAATTTAGAAATTCGGCTGGCCAATGTAGTTATGCATTTTTTCTCATCAAACAAGATTCAAACTTCCTGCAACCAATGATTTAAATCAAGAGCTAAGAGTTAATACTGTTTAAACGGAGGAATTTAAAAAAAAAAACAAACCTGTATAGCAAAGGTTTGTTTGAAGAGGTTTATCTTAGATTATCATTTTGGTTACAACCAGCCTCCCACATATCTCTTCTATGTGAAGAATTTTTAGAAAAGTATTTAGCTTAACGCAGTAAATTTAGCCTGAACTTCGAGTATGCCGAAGTGTTTTCTCCTCTGTGTCGAGAGTGTCTGCCTTCTGGTTTTCCTGACATGAGGACGTGCATCTGGCACCTTTTTTATCTGTGGTTAGAAAAAAAATGGGATTTTAAACTTTGTTGAACAAAGATCTGCTGAAATACAGACTTTTATTTGAATGAAAAGTTCTGTTTTCGTCTGCATGTAATTTTTGCAGTTCAAATAAAATAGCTATGTATGTTCAGTTTGTAGCCATCTGATTTTTGGAAGAGTGAAAGCATGTCCATTTTCCATTGTATGAACTCATCAAAATACAACTTCAATGACTTTTTAGCTGCATTTTCAGGGCACCTTTCTCCTTTGTTACATAGCGAAGCCTGAATGTAACAGGCCATAAATTCTGCTAAATAAAAGAGAGCTAGGGAGTGAGCTTAAGCACTGAATCCTTGATTGTCCGTACTGCTTAATTGTTAGCTTTTAGCCTGGCTCTGTTTTGACTGCTACAATTAGCTCCCTCCACAACACATCTGCTCTAGAAAGTACTAGCACTAAATAATGTGGACACAAGAAAATCTTGCTTCGCCGCATGGTCAGAGATCAAATCGCAACCCTTTTGTTTAGCACCACGACATCCAAACACAAGGGAATAATATTTGTTTCAGGAAAAGATATTGGGCCATGACTTTATTAACAGAACATTTTATTTACAGCAAAATAGTATGATCCTGTCATCTTTAGGATTGCAGTCCCTGCTTCACTTGCTTTTATTTAATATCCAAAACATTTAAGACTTTCGTTGCAAATCGGCAGACTCCCTTTCTTTATACAACTTACGATTTCAAGTAATTGGGTTTCTTTCAAATTGAAGTTTTCAAGACACATACCATTGTACATTTCCCAGACTTTCAGTGGATTTCTTGCAAAATGTTTGATCGGGGTTGTCCATTAATTTCACCATAAGAGAGTCCTACCTCATTAAACTTGCACTTTAGCACTATAGATATTCTCTCGTACTCAATTATTACCCATTAGAAAAACATTGCCGAAGCCAGTCAATAGCTTTGCTACCCAAAGTTACGCTAACAAGTGGAATTTTTGTTTTTATGCTTTATCTTTGGCGTATCCTCAGGCTGTCATTATCCCCAGGTTGTGCTTGATGTGTTTGTGCAAAATGTCAGTCTGGTAAGATTTCTGTTCCAGCTATTAGCCAAGGCGGGGGGTATGAAACGTAAAGGGAATCTGCACAGAAACTGAGTTCATTGGTTGCCTGTTTCTAAACAAAAATATCAGATATCAGTTCTGAACTTCTCTTCTGATTTTTTTATCATACGTATTATATGGGAAACCTTTCCTTTTGTTCCATTAGACGCTCTGTTATACTTTAACCATTGTAACTTTTGAGGTGGAAGACTCAAGGTAATATATTAATTATTTACTTTCAAAAACAATGAATGGAGATAATCCTGTTGCTTAAAGTCAACATAACTTTTGAACAATAATTGGTTTTGAACTTCTTTGTAAACATTAATAAATTATGTTCTACCTTATCTAATAGGCATAAAAATAAAATAAATATTTTCTAGGTGGCCTAGAAAAGCTGTACATCTCAACACTATTGGAAACTCTAATCTACAATCAGACGCAGTTGTCTAACCGAGATTGCCTTTTTTTTTTACTTTCGCTTGCGACTCCATTTTTCCCTTTCTGCATGAGTATACATAAAAAATCTGAACTGGTCTGTGTTAGATCGTCATCCCAATAGTTTGTAGGATAAACTCTAGTATCACTGTCCTTGCTTGTAGGAGCTATAGTACATGTCAGTGCTTCTGAGCACTGATTAAAATGATGTAAAACACAGTAAATACATAGATAAAAGCTGATCCCATGTATTTAACCCTTACAAATAGGTATTATTAAGAATGGAATTCATGGCTGAACCCCCAAAGTACACTTAACAATAGTTAATTGCAGATAGGTACAGAAATAAAAAAAACTTTTGGTTTTGTCCTGTACATTTCCAGAGTGATTATAGCATTACAGAATTCAACTACAACTTTTTGTGGGTTGTTTTTTGGTTTTTTTCCCCCCTATTTTCTGTTTTGGATTATTTAACATTAAATTTTTATAATTAAAATCTTAAAGAACTAAGATGACAGTGTGTTCATTTATAACCAGTTTTATTTAATTTATTTGATGCAATTTAAAAAGATAAAGCTGCATGGCTAATGAAATTTTCAGTTTAATTTGTACACTAAATAGTAACAGGTAGGAAACAATTATGTAAAATTTTAATTGGAATTTACAGGGGGAATGAGGATTTAGTCAAATTAACATTGGTTTAACCTAAAATGTTTCTGATTATTTTTTAATTTTAAAAGGATACATTTTTCAGTCATGTTACTGCATTAAAAATGATAGCTAAATTAATTTAAATGAAAAATTAATTGTAAAAAAAACCCCAAACCTTTCAAGAACTATCTTCAAAACAGCAAAGCAAAATAAAATCATTGCTTCTGCCTTTGCTTCCTCCAATTTATTTACTTAGCTGAACTCATTAACTGAATTAACAATTTTGAGTCCGTTTCTTGCATTACCCTTTAGTGCAAGAAATTTTTTATGAGTTCACTGTCAAGAAAGTAACACACTTTTTCAAAAACACATTTTTTATTCATTGACATTTCAGCATGATTATCTTTCATAAGTTATACACTGTTTTTCCCCACAGCTACAATCCCAGATAAGTATAGAACATCAAATGCTGACGAAAGATTCTGCAGGAGCCTTAAGTGTTAGCACTAATTCATTCATTGTGCATTGGACTGAGAATTAGAATTTAATTCTTATTTCAAGTGGGAGGAGAAAAGTGGAAGGCGAATTGGAATATTTACCATGCTGGAATCAGAAAGTTACAATGACAATTTCTTTTTTTTTTTCATTTTTCCCAATAAACTGAATTGTAATTAGATCTACTGAATACTTACATGAAAGAGAAAAATGAACAAAAGCTTTTAAAGCAAATGATGCCAGTCATGTCTTTCTTTTGTTTTGGTTTGCATTTTATGTGGTTTGTTCTTTCAGTTATTTATGTTTAGCCAACCATCAGCCCCATCCTGAAAGTCAACAATAATAAAAATGTAAATCATCATCAAAAGCATGCCTTGCAGTGAGAGAACATTTCAAAGATTGTTTATCAGTTGTTCATTTTCTCCTGTCAGATGTTGAAATCTTTTACTTCCCATCATATTGCACAGAAATGCAGTTTTACTGATAGTGTCTACTTGTAGCTAAGCTGTGAAAAAGTCAAAATTTCATTTTGTAAAAGCAGTTATCACACAGAGTACTGCAGACCTAGGTTATTGGTCCTTATTTAGCAAGCTCACAGATAAGATGTCTAATTTCCTGGCCAACCTTTTTGTATGTGTGTATGTGTGTGTAAGTGTGTATGTATGTGTGTGGGCCCAGTAAAATATATAATATTAATAAAAAATACCCTATACAGCTTTTTCACTTGCAGTATACAGCTACAGAAATAAACACCAGCCATGAAGTCACTGTGAAAAAAAAAAAAAGATTTTAATTATTAAATTAACTGTTAATATTATATTACAGTATTTTTAAGTGCTGCATAAAAAATTAATTAGAAATACAAGATGTGTGGACTACCTGACTTAACATTGAGCACAGTTTAATACAGACTCAATCAAGTTCTTCTCCTGTTGATTTAAGTTTGAAAAATTTCCATATCTAAATTAGAGCTGTTCTGAAAAAATGTAGGGGAAAAAGATATGTTAACCATTTTAACACAGACTTCTGTAGTAGAAAACGTGCAATACAATAGAGATTTGTCTACTGTCTTTCCATAGATGGCTTCTCCGTTATATTAAAATAAGTGTTCTCTTTTCAACTAAAGGAAACGTATACCAACATTTTTTCTTAACCTTTAAAAATACTAAAAATACTGAATAGTAAAAAAACCCATATTTTGATATCATCTTTGTCAAGTACAGTGAAAAAATGGTTAAAAGACATGTTTAGTCTGTCTGAAGTCATGAAGGAGTATTTAAGAACTTTTTCTGTAATTATTTTTTACATAACACTTGAACAACTTCTCAATTGTCCTGATTTGGGGTTTTCTTTTTTTCTTTTCCACCTTTTTTATAGCTCATACTTTTGAAAGAAATGTAGCCACTGTAATGAAGTAGTTAGGGAGGTAGGAGAATGACTTATTAGTGGAACTTTAGAACGAGTAGACCTAAGTTTGATCCTAGCAGTTGTTTTCTGAAAGCAGAATTATGGAAACAGAATTTCATGCAAGAATTGGAGGTCTGTTTAATTGCATCTGCTTTCATTATGCACTTTCATTATGCATTTTGCTGTTCACTACAGTGTTTTTTAGAAGAGCAAGTGTATTCTACCCTGCACATCAGGTACATACTATAATTTCAGCTGCAGTTGAAGCTAACACAAGTGGAAAAATAATTTTGTGGAGGGTTCTCTCTGCAGTTACATTTTTTCTCTAGACCTATACTCCCTTCTTAGCACAGGAAAATAAAACCTTGATTACTGTGAATACTCAACTTATTTAACAACACAAACCTGGCTCCACAAATATAGTAATGACTACAGAAATTAAATGGCATTAGAAGAATATAGGTAGCTACTATATTGCCAGGATAGATGAAAAGGAAAACATTCATACCTGAGTTCCAAGCCCTTTGCCTGAATCTAAGTTCTTGCATTTTATTTTTATGCTTCAATGAGTTGCTTTTCATAATTAAACAACTGTCTGTAGAGCTCTGCTTTATGTGTTTATTAAAGATTGTCTAACTCATTTCCTGTTGACACAAAATTGTTTGAGTGGCAAAGTAACTGTTTTAAATAGCTGACATCCAAGAAAACAACAGGGACAGCTTAAGTGGGTTAAGTTTGCTCGTGTACTTCATGGGGAATTTTTAAAATGTAATCTTTACTTATAGTGAATTACTATTGTGCAGTGTTTTAATTCCATTATAAATAACATCCATTTTAAAAGTCTGAACTCTGTAAGTATTATCTGTGCCCATGAACATCTGTCTAAAATGGCATAATTCCAAAGATACTGCAAAAGTTAAAGTTCAGTTGGTAATTTTGTCTATTGTTTAGCTAGCACCAATTTCATAAGGCTTGAACTTAACCATTGCTATTCAGTTCCTCTCTATCTCTTTTCATTTTCTTTTCAGGAATGAGAATAAAAAAACCCAAACACCCACCCAACAATATTGTTTAATTCCCTGAAAACATCGCTAAAAGCCCTCTACACAACATCAAATCTAAAATAAGACTCACAAATTTTAGAAATTCTGTATATGCTCTTTCAAACTTGAACATTTCTGTTATCAACTATACCCAACTTCAGCTTTGGTAAGCTCATTTTAAAAGAAGTAGTCTTTATCCCATAATGTAAATTAAATAGCTGTTGTCAGGTCTATTAAATAGAGTATTATTTTATTTACCCCACAGCTGATAATAGAGTCACACAATTCACTCTAGATTGGTCTTCCTGTAAGTTATAGCTATGATGTCTCCAAAAGGATAAAAAAAGTCATATCCTCTACTTCTCAGCTTATTTTCATCATTACGTATATTCCTATGCTATAATAAATCACATGAAATACTTTTTGTAGCTACAGGGCTCAAGGAGTATCTTCTGTGCTTGATATTTATTTGAGCTCCAGAAATATAAATATGTCTAAGTCTTGCTGAATGAGGATCTATGTTGTAACTGGTACAACAGCGTTTAGACATGTTTGGAGTTTGAGAAATGTAATTAAATAACCTAACCCAAATGCTGTCATACGATATGCATAGTCTCAAACATGTCTGTGTTTTATATGAAATACAGAATCCAGAATATTGTTGCTCAGTAAACTATGAAAGGTGAGGGAACATCCTGAAAGCCTGACCTCACCATATGACACGGGAGAGGAAAAAATAGTCATCTTCTTAAGCAATTAAAAAGCACTTTGCAGGTGAAGCCTTGACTACTGCAGCCAGTTTGTAGCCTGTACCTAGCCAGATGGTGGGCTATGTGGCTGGAGAAAAATTCTCTGTTGCATCGTGGGCCTGATTCTGTTCTCATTGATTTTACAGCTTCCTTGATGCAGAACAGAGGGACAGAAAGCCACGGTAGCCCTGGTTTTCATTTATTTTCTATCTGCTTTCTGCCTGTTTATTCTGCTAGAAGGAAAGAGATAAAAAGGAAAGATTTCTTAAGTAAATAGATACTGATAACTAGGATTAAATTTAGAGGAAGACCCTCTGCACCTTATTGGGTCCTCCCACATAACAGCTCTGCTTCACCAAACAGTCGTGATGACAGGTTTGGAGATCTTGGAAGAATAGATCTTGGAAAGCAGCCATATTTTTGGCAAAGTGTCTATGCATATGATTAATTGATTTCTCGACCTGCTGTGTGCTTCCATCATACTATTCCCAATGCAGAGTTTTAGTTTTATATTCTCCTCCTTACCGTCATTAGTGTGTGTGATACATTGCTCATTCACACTCTCCAACTGTAGCATCTATTTCAGTTTAGTTCAGTCTAAATGCGTGGGGTTACACAGAAAGTGGATGGAGCAGGAAATGCACTTCCATATGCCTTCAAACCTGCTCTTGAAGGTTTTAAAGGATTGTCTCTCTTGGTTGTCCCCATGACATTAGAGTGTAGGTTTTGGAAAATGTTTTTCTGGCTTGTGATCACAGAAGAAGACCTTTGCCAGGGTACCCTTGTATAATGTGAGGGAACTTTGTAGAGCTGTTCCAGTTCTTCAGTGCAGAGTGATGTGGTTTTTGTTCAAAAGGATTAGGCAAAAGAAAGACAATGATGGAATGGCTGTGGAAACAGAGTAGTGGAGGACAGGAGGAAATGGTCAGAAATTGAGATGCAGGAAATTCCATTTAAACATAGGAAAAGACTTTTTTAATGTGAGAGTGGTGAAGAGAGATGGTGGAGTCTCTCTCCACAGAGGTATTCAAAACCCAGCTGGACTTAGCCTTGAGTTGGGGAAGAATTAGCTGGTCTCCAGAGATGCCTTGCAACCTCAGTGATCCTGTGAATCTTTAAATCAGTAAGGGAGTGGTATCAGTAGTTAATGAAAGAAAACCTGGTAAAGATTTTCCTCTGTTATTTTTCAACTGTAACCTGACCTGAAGAGCAGCAGTGAATAAATGATATGCTTGCTTCATTTTGCTGTGTTCTTATGGGAGAAGAAAAACAAAACCATTTATCTGAGAACACAAGGCACATTTAGTCTAATATTTTCATATTCCCAAGTACTCCGGTCGTGTTTCCTGTGTTTCACAATCCATATGCCAATTGTTTGCTCTCTATGTGTGGCTAAGACATCATAGAATTTATTTTATATAGTACTGATAATGCAGACCATTTTTATTCTCAAAAGCTTTTTTAGAAGCTGCTATTATTACTATTCTTAAAATAAACTATTAAAGTAGAATCCCCCAGCACACCTAGAAAATAAATTTATTACATAGCCATTCTGGCGACCTTTTTACATCCTAGTTAGCCATAAATATTTTCTTTTTAGAGCTCTTTGTCTTTTAAATCTGGTTAAGCAAATTTCTATCCTTTTTATACAGAACTTAATTTACTAAAGCTGCAGAGACTTTGAAAAGTATGAAAGTCTCAGAAAGATCTCAACATGGAAGGGTTTTCTTTAAGAGCGCTTCATGAATTTGAATGTAAACATGAATCTAAAACATTCAAGATTATTAAACTTTATCAACAAAACTAATTGGAGGCTGAAAAATTATAATTACCACTAAGGTATTAATTTGAATAAGTGTATTCACTTAGAACTATTCACACATAAATCGGAAGTCGTAAATGTATTGAAATCAGTGTGTATGATTTATCAAAATCTTCTGCAATATTTGTCTTCTTAAAAATTGGCAAGCACATGTTTGGCAGCTGGTAGTGAACCATATTTGAAACAAATTTCTGACAGAATTATATAATTGTGGACCAGTAATCGTAACTGCAAATGTGAGGAAGTGGGTTTTTTTTCTGACAACTCAGGTGCTGGGTGCTCTTATGGATTTTCAGATGATGACTTATTTACCAACTGAACAAGGGAGTTATGTGCCATGTTAATAATAAAGAAGTAACAGGTTTGGAAAATGTGATCTCACATTCCACTTGCATTAAAGCCGATTTGGCTTTTTTTTTCCCTGCTTGTAGTTTTTTAGACTGGTGTTTTGGATTTGGGGTGTTTTTCCAGCCCCCAGCGTCTGAACAGACCCGTATCAGACGTGATCTTTGCAAAGCACAACAGCACATTACTTTACTCCAGTACTTAATCTACTTGCAGCCTTTAATTGAAAAAGGTTGGATTATTGTTTTTCATTTAAAGCTTTCATCAGCTTTTAAAATTGATAGTGCCTATATTCACAAGGGATTAAGGAAGAAAATAAGTATACATTTTCACAGCCTTTAAATCACATAATTTGCCACTGAAATTAATGTGTATCATCTTGAATTATTATTTGATCTTATACATAAGTGCTCTGCTATTTAAAAAGAGTCTTAATAACAAATCTACCAAAGGCAGTTCAAAGCCCTTTTATCATTTTTTTTTCATTAGTATCTCCCATTTTCATTTCATTGCTTTTGTTCCTTACCACCTTCTTCATCCAGAAAAATAAGTAACAGCCAGTGTCGCTTTTGAAATGGAAAAATGGTTTCAAATCACTGGCAAAGCTTAATGACTTCTGACTGCTGAGATATGTTAATTTAAGCCAGACCAAATGTTCCTCAGCTGCAAATATTTGGTGTTGTTCACTGGGAACTGGCAAGATTTATGAGGGCCCAGTGGCAAAGGCTCTCTGCTCACATGCCTCACATTACAATTGTTTCACATGTTAGATGATAAAAGGCTGTTGGAAAAAAAAAAAAAAAAAAAAAAAAAAAAAGTCCAGCTGAGGGGTGTTCTGCAATTAACAGCGTTGTTCTTCTAATTACTGGGTACAAGTTTATATATGTACAGTTCTGCAAACTTTATATGCTGTTATACCACAAGTCAACTATATGACTCATGTTGGAAAAAACTGTGAAATCAACTGTTCAACATTGCTTCTCTGAAGGAAGAAAGTACAGTTTCTGTGACCTACCCTCATCAGAAACATCAGAGGCTGACTTCCCATTTCCATCATGGCTGGAAGTTTTGGAGCACAGTTTATATGTTTCACATTTTAGATGATAAAAGGGTGTTGGAAAAAAAAAAAAAAAAAAGAAAAGAAAAAAGGGGGGGAGGAAGGAAAAGAATCAACTTTTCACAGAAAATGTGTATAGGCCCAAAGAGGATGAGGACTTAGAAAGACAGCTATGCTTTTTTTCTGTCAGTGAATCTTCTCAAAGAACCATTTAACTGCTGAATTAATGTGGTATTCTCATGCCAATCTGCATTCTTTTCACCCTCTCAAAACATCAAAATCCATGTGACTGGATGGTTCAAAGCACTGGTAATGGAGCATAGAGGACTATTTTTTTTATTTATTTTTTTGGTTTTTTTACTTCTAGGTTGCCAGTCCAAACCTACTGCAAACTGGTAGTGGCCAAAAGTTATTAACCTTTGGCTTTTTGGTTATTTTGAGAAATTAAGTTAGTGATCTCAGTTCAGTAATAAGTAGACAGGTATCTACATCATAAATAACACAGTAACTTACACTGATAGAGACTCTTGATAGGGGAATCTTACACAGATAGGGCAAAATCTGAACCGTCCTCTGGGAGAAGGCACATGCACCACTAGCACATCAATAGGAAAAAAATCTGTGGAAGCATTCCTTGCCATTCTGGATATTAGTTTTTAAGACTAAATTGGGAAGCATTCAGTCTGTTGTAATTCAACAATAACAGAAAGAAAAAAAGTGGAAGGAGCGGGGCATTATACAAGTTACGTTCATAAATTTCACTTTTTCACATATGCTTGCAGGGAAACTTTACCCTCTTTATTAATAAAAAGAAAAATGAATTCCTGACAGGCTTACATTTGCTCTTTAATTTGTAAATGACTGTGAAATTTGAGGGTCTTACTGTATTCCTAAGTGTTCTAATAGGATTAGATCTTTTTTCCTTTCTGAAAGCAGAAGCCAAAAGCTAGTACTAGCATTTCCTGGTGCCCAGAGAAAAAAATTGAATTCCTTCTCTGCTGGGTTAAACAAGACATAGCCTGTAGCCCTTCTCCTACCCACACTTAAAACATTTGAGGCAAATATAGTTTTGCTTTCCAAGTCTGTCTGAGGTTGTTGTTGTGGAAAGCCTGATTGCTGCTTTCATGCAGACAGGTAACCTCAGCATCAGAGCTGCTGGCTTACCACTGCTGATAGAGCGTAATGCTTTACCACTGCTCTTTGTACCCCATTCTTTCTAGTGCCTGATAGAACAAGTACGTTTTCCTAAATATTCTCAGGGAGGAATGATACAGCGGCTTTACTCATGCTGGATCAAATCACCCCTAAAAACCAAACAAAAAATCCTTCGGCATATCTCCGTAAAAGTCTTAGGGGTATCCTGAGCTGAGCGAGCATCACTGTGAATCCATTCAAACTTTGTGGTATGGATGTTTGCAATCAGAATAGATTAACCCTGATTATACAAATCAGCTACAGTGAAGGTCTACTAAGCACAGAAATGACTGCTCTAACGATTTTAAGGTGATAAGTCCTGAGCGGTATTCAGGGTTTCCACTGGAGGTAGTGGGAGCTGTGAGGGCTAAGTGCATTCCTAGCATTTCAAATGGGAAAGAGAAATGCCTCTGCAGGCATCAAAATGCCCCCTTGAGTGTTAAGAAAGGATTTTCACTTTTTCAAATGTACATAATGGTTCTGACAGACAAGAGAAATATATTGAAATAAATAAACCAAATGCTGAAGTTTGTTTTTTTAAAACTATTTATTAACTAAAATGTGGAAAACTATGAAGTTCATATTTGCATTTAGGCTGAAAATATCTATTTCCTAAGGGGGAAAAATATACCATGTATTTGTGCTAAATACTCTAATAATGCCCTTCACTGGGATAAAAGAAAAAAAAAGCTGACAGCTAGCAAAAGAAAAAAATCTAAATTCTTTTCTTGCATTAAATATGACACAGATTGTAAAAAGCAATATTTTTACCCTTGAAATGTTTAGAAGTATTGACATTCTGTCCACTCAATTGTCAGCTTGTCTTTAGAGATAGAGCTTCCAGGTTCTTAGCATTTAGTAAACTGACACTGATCTCTATTCTTCTTTAAACTTGTATGCAATTCTTGCCTTAAAAAAACCTCCGTGATACCACGAAAGGTTATTCTTGCTGTGGACACTTTAAAAATTCTGTGCTATCCTTACACTTGTTTTTCTGATCTTCCAAATTTTTATTTTTGAATAAGCCTCATTAGTTTTATTTTAAGTCTCAACAAAGCTGGAGAAGAGATTTGGGAATACTGTGGGCTACTGTTCCTGGGGGGACACGTAGAAGTTTTAGCTTGTGCTACTGGAAGGAAGCTCCTCAGTGCCTCAGGGCTGGTGAGGAAGGGGAAGCAGCAGGACCTACGTGGAGGTAGAGCAAATTGCGAAGTTCTTCAGTTAATTCAGTGGGAATTCGTGTATGTTAATTGGGCAGCAAAAAATCAGCTTCACAAATCTGAGGATCCAGCTTTGTGGGTTTAAAACCAAAGTCTGTGTCAAAGTCTGCCTTCCTTACCCGAGCAAACCTCTGGTCAAATTTAAATAATTAGTAAACATGACAGACAAAAAAAAAAAAAAAGGTTTGCTCCTTTGTGTACCCAATAGGAATATAAACAAAATTAGCTGCATGTTAATAAAGGTTAAAGCAAGAAAAAGTATAACATGGTAGAATAAATAGTCAAGCCTTCCTAGAAGAAGCAATGGCATCGCTTGATGTCTCTGCCATTATTCATATTGCTGTGTTTACTTTAGAGTGCTAGAGAAGTCCCTTATGATTTAAATAAAGTTTGTCATGTTTTACTTCTATTGGCATGCAAATTCTTCAAGGATAAAATATCTGTTAGATTTCTCTGTTTTCTTTCACTCCTGCTTAACTGATGAAGCATGATTTGTGGTATTTAACGTAATCAGAGCATCATTAATTTTCTGCTAAAATGTTTCTGCATATGGACATGCAAAATAAGTATCTACCGTGCCATCAGTTGGTTAAAGAATCAAAATGAGGATGACAGTGTTTTTCTAAAGAAGATTTCTCTGAATCTTTCCACCCACAGGCTCTGTTGAAGGCAGTAAATAGTCCATTTTTGTTAATGAAGCTTCACTCATACAGCTGGGATTGTTTAATATTTTACGAGTGTTACTTTGTTTTGCTCTCAACGATCTCAGGCAGTTAAGGATTTATGAATCGTGTTTTTCTCAGCCCATCTGCGGTTTCCTATCTTCCCTGGCCTTGAGAATATGTTTAAATTTATTAAAGCGAAGCAAAGGCTCATTATTTCAAAGGAGAGCCAAAGTGACACAGTGAATTGGTTATTAATGGAAAGGCACTGCCATAGGGCGATTGAAATTTAATGATATCCTACAAGAAAAAAATGAGGGTGTCACTTTCCAAAAAGTCATGCTAAATGCCAGCCTTTTTAAGGTCCTGCCGCTAATTTTATGCCTGCACACAGTAATGTTTTCAAAAGCGTTTAGGAAACACGGACCAGTGACTGTACTGATTATCCTTTTCACCTTCTCGCCTGTTCCAAATGGGTTTGTGCAGTGAGCGATTTAATCTCTAAATATAGGGAACGTTAAAAAAAATAACATTGCTGTTTTTCACATGCTAAGGGCCTTTTGCAATCCTCCAGAGATGGACTTGCAAATATGCTATCTCCATATGCTCACAGTAAGCTCTCAAACTGGCTCATCACCAAAAAAAAAAAAGAAAACAAAAAACTTCAATCACTTTATTTCTTCTGCATTTCTGTCATTCAAGAGGTGTTTTATGTACACAGAGTACATTTATCAAAATTTAAGTCACACGTGATTAGAGCATACCTACAAATTTTTGAAATTTCTCCATTTTCTCCTGATTAGTCTACATTTTTTTTCCTGAAATGCTTTCCACCTGTTTCCTTAGTTTATAATATAATGTTCATATAGTCTCTGTCACTATGTTTTCTCAGTTTGAAAGACAAGCTGTGCTATTTCTTGGTGAAATCCAGTGTCTTCTTCCCAAGTGAATGTTGGTACTTGACTTTTTTTTTTTTTTTTAATTTTGAGCTGGGTATAGTTCTTAGACCATGGAGACCCAATAATGTGGTCCTTAAGTGACTGTTGAAAGAGTTCCAGGTGGGAGAGGGAGATGAGGGGAGAACGGAAATACCAATATTAGGACTTGAGGATCAGGCTGATAGAAACTTGTTGATGATGCTAGTGCTCAATGGAGTATTATTGTTTAATGTTCCAGTGCTAGTGATAACTATATGGTTCCTTCTAGTTACGTGTTTCAACACATGATTTACTACAACTATAACCATGTTGAAGCACAATTGAGGAACACGGATTGTGGATAAATCATGGGTAACACAGGGTCTGTGTAAATGTCTGGACAGAAAATAGCTTGTGATAACCATGTCAAAAAAGCAGGCTTTCCATTAGACACCTCACAATGTTAGATGACTGCTCCTTTGTAAAAGCAGAAGAACTGACGAAGGATTCTCATGCCATGACAACAAAGCTGCTATGGCTACACAAGCTATTGTGTGACCTTCCTCAATGCTCAGCCTATGGGATGAAGAATCCCCTTTAGTACTTCCCCATAGCTGTTCTCCTAAGATATCAGCTCCCCCAGAAAGCATACCAATACCCAGCAAAGCGAAAACGGGTAGTAGCATAAAGGGATATTTGGTATCAATCATCCTCGGTTAATACAGAAATGGTAGAAGTTTGTGGTGGAAAAGACATGCTAGGTCACCTAGTTCATCTCCCTGCTGGTGTGGGAAATGTTCCTGACATATATTTTCTGGTACCCTGTCCAGTCTAGTTTAAATACCTGATGCAACTCATTTATATTTATATTGTAATTTTCTTACAAACATAAATATAAAACCAAACTCCAGACGTTGCCCTTGACAGGCACATTAGTAACAAATCATTTTCTAACCTTGCTTATGGTAAATTTCCAACCATCTGCTGACAGGTAAACAGAAATTTCTTCCTTTTTTTTTTTTTCCTTCTTCTTTTAACTCTCAGAATACTTTCTGTTCCCAGCCTCAACAAATGAAATAAAAAAAAAGCCCAAACCCTAATTATAAAATGACAGCATCATGTTGTTTCTAAAGGGAGAAATGTTACCCTTTTCCGGAGGCGTGCATCTGACAAGCATCCCCTGCACATGGTCCTGCCCCTCCTACACATCGGATAACCTGTGGTCTTAAACATACCATCTGCCATCTGCATGCCATAGAGGTGGAGGCAGCCTGAGGCTAATAAAGACTGGTAGCCATCTCCTTAGCTTATATATTTTAAGAGCCCTAAAAAAAAAATAATTAAAAATAAATTATTGCCAAATTTTGAACTCTCTCTTATAGCGCAGACCCTGAGGTGAGAGGTTCAGTTGTGTTCAGTCTGTAGAAAAGTTGTGGTGGGGAGGAGCCATTTGTGGAATGGAGCTAGCCCAGGGGAAGTGAGTCGTGGTGAGTGGAGAAGGTGGCTGATGTCGTTCCTCACGCCTCCGTCTCAGGTCCGTGAGCAGTGTCTGGTAACGCCGCCTCTTCTAGGGGAAGCAAACGCTGCTTCTCAATGTATGGAAACCACTCGATAAGAGGGGTTGTGCTCTGATGTGCACCAGGAGTTGGAGGGGTTAGAAGGAAGGGTCAGCTTCTGTGAGGTGCCAAATGTCTTCTTCTCTGGCTGGAATCGCTGAAAAGGAAGGCTCTTCACGCTGGGTGCAGGAATTATGGTAGCTGGCACCATGCCTTCGTGTGGACTTTCTGTTGTCTGGGGTGAGGGGGCAGAAGAGTCAGAAAACAGGGTCGATAAGACCAGCAAATACTGTGTAAACTGAAGCCCTAATAGGATTTGCATACGATTTTAAAGAACACTGGGAGAAATGGTGCCTCAAGGGCCTGCAACTTCGGTTCCTCTGAGCTTCCTGTTTTAACTATAAACTTATCATCCTATAACCTTTCTAACAAAGACATAAACACTTCAGCTACATATATTTTGATTGTTTCATGACAGTTTACTGGAGGCTTAGCAATGACAGATTTCTTCATTGTCTTTTTGCCAAAATTTGTCCTTTAAGTCATTTTTGTTGACTGCCCCTTTTAGCAGCTCACCTCACAATGAGAGAGGAGACAATTAATGGGAGGGTGATTTATCACTGCCAAAAACTGTCAAGGACTTCTGTTGTAGCTGGAGAAAAAGCAATTTCACATTATGGCATTTCATTCCGAATACATTGTATTTACAGCTCACAGTTTTATTTTCAGAGCCTATTATCAGGTGAAACAGTTGCATCTGAAATGTTGTTTGTGACATAGGTGACCTGTTAGGATTTGATAAGTATTTACGCCAGAGCACAAGGGGCTCACACATCTGCTGTTGGCAGAAGCAATGGAAAAAAATAACCTGGAAATGAGGCGTTTGATTTTTCTGGTTCCTACACTCGAGCATCTGTTGCTATAATTAAGTGGCATTCAGTAATTGCAGAGCAATGGTGAAATAAACATATGCATTCTTGCCAGCTTTTAGGATTTGGTGTCCTTACAGTAGGAGAGACAAGCAAAGTGACTTCAGCAAGAACAAAGGGTTCTGTAACAAAGTTTAGCAATTAACTTTCCTATTGCATAAAGAGGAATTTTACAAGGAAAAAGAAATAGAGGGAGGAAAAAAAAAATACACCTAAATTGGCCAGTAGCTTTCGTGCATTTAGACTGATCGCTGCAAGAGGTAAAGCAGAATATTGAACTGGGAACATGTTAACACTTTTCTGTTGAATGTACATGACTCCCTTGGGGTTGTGTTTAGAAACTAAAAATTGAGCATGCAACGCAAGCTAAAAAAAAAAGAGCATGCAAGAAATGTATTATACAGCAAGAGTTTCTAACGCAATGTACTACGTGAATTTGAAGAGAGAGTCGAGCAGAAGATCTCTGTGAGGGCCCCTGCTGCCTTTGTTTATGCACCAATTGTGGTGTAAATGAAAACAGAACCTGGTGGTCAGTATTAGTTAAGAACCCTGGTTAAACCAGACTTTTTATAATGAATCATTTATAAGGCATTAGTTAAACAATCAAATGTTCCATGTTCTGTGCTGAGAGTCAGTGTACTTTTTATTATTATTATTTTTTAGAAGTAGGATGATCAGGGGATATATATTTTTTTCTGAGAGAGGATTTAAGTCAGAACACTGTTTCATCTGATCAGAAGTTTTCTGATTGCCGTGGTTTTTGTCTTTTAAGAACAGGCTGTCCAACAAGTTATTTCAACAGCGGTCCTTGTACTAAAAATAAAAATAAAAATGGATAATTGAATAGCAGTACCCATGTAACCTAACAGATATGTGGCAGATGTAGCATGTTATAAATTCTGGGAACCTAAGAATAGAAGAGTGTCTGGCTCTTGCTGTCTGTCGAGGCCAATAAAGAGTGAGCATGAAAAAGAGCTATTAGTATTGTTTGAGGAGGCCATTCTTAGATATGCTTTGGCACTTTCTCTTGCATGCTCTGGAGCAAGTTTGGCAATAATTGCGTGCCTGCCTTTTTGGCTGGTGGATTAAGTAAGAGGAACCACTGTGCAGTGGGCAGAAAAAAATCACAGTAAGTATCTTAAATATATACAGAGATACGTACATGCATGCAGGCATACATACACATACATATCTATTCACATGCATATGTGCAGAGAGAGAAAAAGAGGTGTAAAATGAATAAAACAAAGAGAAAAAAATCTTGTTTACCAGACATGGGACAGGGCTGAAAAGTGAAAATAGCTGATATTTTTTTCTTCAGTTTCCATCATTTACATTTATTTCTACAAGGCCATAGCAAGCCATAACAAGTCAGTCAGAGCTTTAAAGGACTGGAATAGCACATGATCAGGACCTATGTTTTAGCTAAATGTAAATGTGAGGTTGCTTTTCTCACTTTACTGTTCTGATAGTAAAAAAGAGTCTCTTAATTAGATTTGTTTCTACATACAAATATTTTGAGACTAGGTTTTAGTTTTCTAAACTGATAAATTAGATTATTATTTTTAGCTGCATTTAATTAAATCTGATGCTAATTTCAGTAACTACATTTGTTAATTATTATTATTATTATTAGAAATATTTCTGTGGTATAATACTGAAAAAAAAATCTAGTCAAACTTGAGGACATTTTTGTGTAAGAGTCTGATTCTCCTTAACTTCATATATTGATAAAGCTGCTTAACTCCTTTTTTATTCTGCAAGTGAGCTCTTGGGTTTTGATGTTGGTTTGGGAATCCTCATGGAGCAACGTTTGTGAACCAGGTGATTCAGGAGATTTTAATTGTGTTTCAGTCTTTGCCAGTGACCTGGTGTGTCACTGGGCAAAGCACTTCACCTCTTTGTGCCTCTGTTTCCCTCTGTGCTTATTTACAGCTGAGTTCTTTGAGGAAGGAGTTACCTCTCAAGCATTTGCGCAGGTCTGTGATTTCCTTTTTGAGACCTAGGCACTAAAAATGAGTGTTTCACACTAAGTATTTCATTGAGCAATGTTGGAAGCTTTTTTATTTTTGATGGAGGCAAGCCCACGGACAGTGGCCGTGAGCCATTCCTGCCATCCTTGCACTGGCTTCTGTTTCTGAGCCATTTGAGTAGGGAATGCGGCATTAGGACCTCTTATAATCAGCATTCTTCTGCCAGCATCCATTCTCAGCCTATTAAAAGAAAAAAGATAGTTGTGAGAGCTCTGTCAATAGTGAAAGATCTATTATGTTGTCCACTAAAAACTTAGTAGAGGCTATAGGAGTGATTTTAATTGAGATTTTTACAACCGTTTGATAACACTGTTTTGATCAGTGTATTTAGGGCTGGATTCCAACAGTGGACATAAAACCTCTGACTAATCCACTGAGTCACCCAGTCCCTGTCATATATTGCTTAATGGTCCATGCTGCCAGGAATTATAATAGCTTTCTAGTAATAATTTTTTTTTTAAAGAAACTTTATGGGCACAAAGTCTAGTATAAGTTTAAAACTCAGATTTTTAAAAAGGCAATCAAACAAAACTTCCTAGAGCTATGGTAAACTGCAGAATTTTCTTTTTTATTTACAGTAAATATATAGAGTCTTAAATCACATATACTATAAGTTAATGACTAATATTCTAACTTTGGTTGGTTAATGTTTGCAGGGCACTTACAGATGCTAGAATAATCTCTAATGTTTTTGCTCAATCTGCTCTGGAGATGGATGAAATAAATAGTTTAAACTAATTAATGTAACACCAGCTGTTACAAGTGCTTGGCAGACGTCTGTGAGTTTTGATGGGCAGAGAGCGGCTGTTGTACTTGACTTTATTTTAGTACAATGTTGATCACAGTGTAAGCTGGAATAAATGACGAGCCAAAGGAAGGAACAGAGGATAAATTCTGTGTAATGCAAAATAAATATTGCCCTTTTTCTGAAAATATTTTTTGAGGTCGAGGGATTGTTATAGTGGACTTTTATTAAGTCATAAGTGCTGTCACAGCAGCTGTGCTAACCACGCTCAATATTAACACGCTTTGCAAAAGCTGCAAAAATATATAGACATCTATGAAAATTCACATCGCTTCTAGATGCCACAAAGTCTTAAGGCTTAATATGAGCACTTTGGCTGCATATTTTATTCCTACCTAGTAATTGCTGTTAGAAAGATGAGAAGTTTAAGACAGATAGAGAAATAAAAGAAGCATTAGTTCTGGAAAATTAAGGTGTTTGCAAACAATAAGTTGGATTTCGGTGCTATTTGTATGCATGTGATTGGTTGTTTTGTATGGTTTTTATTTATTTATTTTGCACTCCAGAGAATGAGCATGACTGCAAAATGCTCAAGGTGCAAAACAGTTATATTGAACTGAACGTATTACTTTTTGCTGTAGCCTTAATTTGTCAGTTCACAGTCAAAAAACACCACAAAGCCAAAAATATATTTCTGGTGAGAATTCATTGTTTCCATGTGATCTAATAAGAAGTTGAAATATCCAAGTAACTTCTCTGTTAAAGTTGGAAGGTAGAATAATTGTGCTGTGACAGGGAAACGATGGCTGCTATCTCTCTATGTGCCAGCATTAAGATAACAGTGTCATTGTACAGATTGTTACCCTGTGAATATGTCTAATAAGTTATTATAGCGTGCTGAGCAGATGGCAAGTGTGCTCCTGAAAGAATTGATGGATGGGATATGATGTCATCAGTGAGATGACAAGGTTCACAAGGTACTTGACCTCCAAGAATAAGTCCTAACTGGTTAGAATTCTAAATGGTGAACTTTTGTGACACTGGCTAAATGGGAAATATGTGCAATTTGTATTTCTTTATGGTAGTGTTTACCCTCTTCACTGAACTCCACATAATGGGATTTGGTCCCTGAAGACTTGGAGATATTGTTGGAAGGTTTCACCCTGTAACCTTCATAGGATTTCAAATACAAATCTATACATCTAAACTTTAACAAAATCCCACCAAATGATATTTATGAAGTCAGGTTCATATCTTTTCTTTCTTTATATATATGTATGCATAAAGAATTTAATTGAGATGCTGAATTAATTTAACTTGTTCTCCCGAAACTGCTGACTCAGTGAGAAAGTATAAAGCATAAAATTATATTTTATACTTTTATAAGAATGTGTTTAAAATTCTGGGCTATGCTAGAATAAGGATCTTAACAGTGTACTAGTAATTTCATTTATGACTAGATTTTCTGACTCTAAGCTGTATTAAACAAATAAGTATTTGATCTACCTGCCTACCTGTCTGTCTGTCTGTCTATCTATCTATCCAGGTATCATCCTTTTCATCCTGTTCCAAATAATAAAGTGTGATCTACATTGTTGAAACACAGGCTTCTCATCTAGTCCTCTTAGTTCTTTGCATGATTCATGAAATGAGGATGGTGCATGTGAAAGCCTCAAGAGGGAGAATCCAGCTACTAAAGTTTAGGCAGTGTCAGCTGCATGTGATAGACACCTGCCTTCTCTTCTTTGTTGTATGGAGAATTTAGGCCCTTATTTAGAGAATACAACTTCCCTGGCAAACTGGATAACCTAGGCAGAAGGATTCTAACCTTTGTTTCTTGTAGGCACTCCGTAAATCACAAAATTAGCTCTGTACATGTATTTTTATGAGCAATTATGTGGATAGACAAAACCTTCAAAATTCAGGATTAAAAGTTTTAACTTTTACATTGTAAATTGGAAACAGAAGCAGAACATGCAAAAGAATATATATAATATATAATATATAATAATATATAATATATAAAAAAAGAACATCTGAAACAAAAGGGATAAAGGAATACTAAAGATATATACTATGCCTTTCCTATAGTGGAAGTTAGAGGCAAAGATTTGGGCTCATGTTTCTTAACCCCTGAAATTAATAAAGCCCTTTTTTTTTCCCATTGATTTAGCTGCATTTGGCTATGATCAAAAGCAGGAAGGTAGGAGGAAGAGGCATGAGCATAGCAGTTAGCCTTTTTTAATCTTTAATAAAATACTCATGATTTCTTAAAATGGTTATTGTTTTTGGCTCATTTGAAATAAGTAGATATATTCCTTGTGGAAATCTCTTCCATATTTTATTGATTGTTTGCAGAACAAAACATAAATGCTATATACAAAAATAAACTATGAAAGCATGTACATGCATACTTGTTCTGAATTCTTTACGCTATTTATTTTCAACACTGATAGTTCTTTGAGGTATTTGAATATTCATGTGACAACATAGGGGTTATTTACATCAACTGAAACAAGAAGAAACCAGATGAAAGCACTACAAATCCTACAAATAAAAACAATATATTATAATTTTTACATTTCATAATGTTCTGAGTTTCAAATAAGTAAAAGTTGTTTGTAAAATTTCTACTACTGCGGAATATGATTCCATTTCTTAAATCAGCTTGTAGGTGCAATAAAACTTTCATAAACACATTACAAATTGCTTCCATCTTTCCTGTATAAATAAAATGCTGAGGGTTCCTAAATTACTTCAGAATTACAGCAAAGCTTTGGATTGAGTTGTAAATGCTATAACAATGTATCAATTTTAGAGTAATTACTTTGAAAATATGGATTACAATTTAAAGTCGCCATCTTTTTCAGTTGATTTTAAATCCATGTCCTTAATCATCCAACCCAATGCAACTGTTTTACTCATGTTGTAGCCCTGCATCTGGTTCTGCTGGTACAGGAAATGTACAGACAGTAGACGGAGGATACTATGGCTTTCAGATCATGCTGTCTTCCTTTTAGTCTAGTAGTAAGGGTTGAGGTATTGTGTCTTCAGGAAATAGTAATTTATTTACATGCATCTTGTAAATAGTTATCTCTCTGCATATAGTTTACTGTCTGTATTGAATTATTGTTTCTCTGGTTTATTGCCACTTTGTTTAAGTATATTAAGAGAGCAGCAACCGGCTGAAAAACTACTATTAGTAGGGCAGCACAGAGATGAACCTTAAACCAATATTTTCACTGTCCATAATATGCATACTTTGGTAGTGAGTGGATTCAAGGGATTTCATTTTGTTCTTGTAAAGTAATATTAGAAACTAATCCTGAACTGTTGTCTATAACTATGTCTACCAGTTTGTTAGCATAATTAAATACTCTGTCAAAATGTTTAAAACCATCAGAGGAGTTTATCAAATAATTTGATAAATTATCTGTTTGAGTTTTCAGTTTTTTAATAAAAGAGAGAGAACATAATCCACCATCTCATATTGTATTGCCATAGGTGTATTGATTATGTGGCTAAAGCATTTTCAGGAGCTGAGGCTTTTCTACCCAATCTGATCACTGGATATATGCCTGTATGTATGCGTATGTGCTAGAGAATCGTGAAGTATTAATGCAAGGTAAATGAGTGTTCACCGAGCTCTCTTTGCCATATGGCCCCTGTGGAGGATAGAAGGCCCTGGCTAGCTTAAGCCTGCCATATGGACCTGGTGGAAAAAGGTAGGTCTTACACACAGAGCAAACCTACCATATGGACTGGGTGGAGCACTCAAAACTCTAAACATTTCTTATACACCAGGGCCTTTTACACAGAAGAATGTAAAAACATACATAATACATTACACACAAAAGCCATTGAAAAATGGATCAATTGTTTAGGTTTAATATGATGCTTTCAAGCAGTGTCCAAAACTATATAAATAATCAGGGCTTATTTTGAAATAGTAAAGAGGATCATCAATCATTTACAACTGACTATTTTACTTTGCATTTAACATCTGCTGTATAATGGGACTGTACAATACCACCCTTAATGCTGTACAAAGACAGAACAGCTAAAAACAGTGATAGGGTTAAAGTAAAGTTTCTCTGAAAAACCTTTGTGGGTTTTTTTTTCCCCCTCCTGTTCTTAACCTGAAGCACAAATTTAACACTTTGTGTAAGAGTTGTGAGGCAAGTCCTCGATTTAGAAATGGCTTCTGTATTCTTAGTCCTTGAGATTAAGCATAGGATTAGATCATTGACTCCACTTTATTTCCCCTACAAAACCAAAAAGATCTGTGCAAGCTCATCCTCTGCTGTTTTGATGTCTAAGATGTCTGTTGCTTTTGTATTCAACAAATCTTCATTTACTTTCCACACTGAAAACTGTGTGGTGATACATAGTGGTGTCTTCTTTTATAGACCAAAGTGATAGTAAAGTAGCATAGTAAAATGCTCATATTTCAAACCACTGGACTTAACGTTGAACCGTCCTACACATTCCCATGTAAACATAACCATATTGGTTTGTATTATTTATACTTTTTAAAAAAAGTCGGATCAGGACCACTCCAATTATGAATATATCAAAATATAGGAAAATGGAGCAAAAACTATAGATATATTTTTAACACCTTATTTTCCACTTTATTATCTGTTTTGATGATGATTTCTAGCTTGTTTTCATGATCTTACTTGTGAAAATGAACAAGTAGGAAATAACTCAAAATCTGTTTTATTTTGCAAGTAGGTAGATTATTTAGGTCGTTTTGTCCCTTCACATTTCTAGCACAATCTTTGCCTTTTCTCTAACTGTTTTTTTTTCTCTTCCAGTCTTTAGTTAGACTTGAAAATTCATCAAGCAGACTAAGTTCTTTGTATCTTGGAAGGGGAAGAAACTATTGAAACAGGGAAACTTTAGAAACAATAAGCGTTACTGAGAAGAATGTTTGAGAAGTAAGGAAAAGATTGTAGGAAGCAGTAGAACGTGCTGAGTTACAGAGAAGCTAGGACAAAGAGAAGACAATGATTCTGAGAATGATTCAAGAAGAATTTAGATTTCGTTTTTGAACTTATTGAACGGTACTAAAATTTGATAGAAGAGCAGCCTTCATCAGTAGCCCTGATTTCCATTCAAAAACTGAAAAAGTCACTGAAGTTGTTGTGACCTGCTTGCCTCAATCTTCTGGGTACAGCAGTTCACAAAACCATGCGGGGTGGTCATTTCCTGATGCAGCTCTTGCTCTTACACTATCTGGGCTAAAAGCCAACCTGCTATCGGGATACTGAATAAAAGTGTTATCCTTAAATATATAATGAGCTCATCAGGTTAAGATAATGAAGCTTGTGCGATTTGTTTCAGTTTGTGTAGGCAGTAGCTGCTTTCACAGTACCATAATGGTAAAGATCTTTTGATTCCTGATTTGTTTTATGTACAGTTATCACATACACGAAGAATCATAAAGTAGTAGAGAGCATTTGAACCACTCTTAGGATTTGTATTTTGCCTCGATTACATAGCATTTAGAGTTGCTTAAGGAATGAAATAAATAATTTTTCATTTTTGTTAAACATTGAAACATTTGCAGAAGTTTTGATGTGAAACAAAATTAGTAAAAAAGATCTATCCTTGTACTGGAGCTACAACACATATTTCCTTGATATTATTATATAATATAGATAAAAGGCTGAATGCAATATTTAATTTGCATGAAGGTTTTCAAATGGATCCTGGGAAAGATTTTGATTTACCAGCAAGTATACGGCATGTTTGCTGTCTAAGGTACCGTGTAAACCAAACTGATCCAGTTTAGATGATGACTCCAAAATATTTTTTATCTTGTTAAATCAGTGCTGAATGTGACCCATAATGTATAAATACATAAAGGATATTTTTTGGTATTTTGTAATTCGGATTCTGATATATTAGCATAAATTACATATTCCAAGACATAAAGACACAAGCAGGCCAAATCGTGGCTGTATTTTTAACAATAAAAGCAGTAAGAGCAAGCTCACTTTAAAGTGGATGCCTCAAATGGAGCAGAAAACATTAGAGGTAAAACTTCTACATTATTCTATCAGTGAGCATCAAGCTAGTGAATGCCATAGAAATCTCACTAATGGACACATTCTGGCAGCTTGTTGCAGATGTTTGATGAATGAATTGCAAGAGGAATCCTATCAGATGTAAAAATGCTTGCCTTTTCATTGTGAATTTTGTTTCTGAGCACTCTGGAGTTTAGGGATTTTGGTTTGTTTACTATTATGGATTTCTGTGAAAATCAGATATTAGGATATAATCTATAGGCAATGGGTTGAGAAATGTGGCTATAATATTCTAAAGGACTGTTTCTGATGCTATAAACTATGAAACTCATATTGAACTCCCATAGGCAGGCAGCCAAATTTCTATTAGGATATCATAACCATATAATCCAAAATGTGTACATCAATTATTGTCTACAACATTTGCATCTGAGCACTGGAACCATTCCACAGATAGACACATTAAGGGTGTTTATTATATTTGTTAAAAAAAAATTATTGTGAAATCATTTTTAAAAGTGAGTTAAATATAATTGATAGTCTGTTATGCAAATGTGTTTTTTTTATCCCCAAAACTGAGGAAGCCTTTGTGCTATGCTGCTTTGTGATACTTTAAACAGCTCACTCATTTTGTACCCTTCCTGGTGAGAATCTGTCAAAATGGGATGCTCCACAATTTTTTTGTTTTCAGTAACAATTACTGTATTAGCTATGAGAAGAGTTAAGATCTTGGAGTTACTAGATCACGTATTTCTGTAAAAACCTCGCGTTACCATTTGGGTACTTAAGCAAAGAGTAGAGGTTACTTAAGTATTGATGATAAACCACCTGTTACCTTAACCTCTCGGAAGCACGGCTGTGGGGCTTGACCAAAGCAGTCCCCTAGGTACTTTCTTTTCAAAGCATGGTTTCTTCCCCTGCATTTCCAATGAATTTTTATCTTTTCCTTGCATATTCACCAATTCCTGACCCTATTCCAAATATCCCCATACAATTGTGTTAGATGAGTTGATCTGACTATATTTTTTGATATTTTTTTTTTTATTTCATTGGCTTTTTTGGCTCTACTAATACATCAGAGGTAGGAATTTTGGCATGAAGAAAGCTTGGGAACAGGTTTTCTTAGTACGTTTCTGTCTTGCTAAGCATTTTTAGACTGGTCATTTCATTCAGTGGTCTCTCTCTGACGTATTTGGTTGTGAAGTGCACAGTTGACTTCTGTGGTGCCGCTCTACACCAGGTGCCAACCATGCCTGGTCAACCTCGTCTGCTTGCCAGCGCTCTGGGGACAAGGGTGTGGGCAGGTTATGTGCTGCTGAATGAGTGACAGCTGACGAGTGTCGCACAGACACATCACCGTCTATTAATTTTCTGTTTGGGCATCCAATTCATGCTGTCAGCAGATTACCAAGAACATGGGCCATGTGACAACGCAGCAGGCACATTGATGCTTAGTCCCCCATAATTGCAGCATGGCTGGAATAGGGACTTATAGAAATTGTGGACTTAATTTTTTTTTTTTTTTCCTTAAAGAGAATTAATATTAGAATTATAAACTAAACACAGACCAAGAAAAACAGGGTGAATACAATGCAGTTCCAGGTATTGCTGTAAAACCTTCATCTTCAGAGAATTACAAGTTACCAGCTGTGCTCTTATCAAGAATTCCCTTCTTACTCCCATTATGCTTATAAAAAAAAAGGTGGTATTATTTCAGCTGACAATGACAAAAATGCTAATATTATTGATATTCCTTATTTTTTAAATCGCCTTAAATCCCAAAATAATAGATGTTTTTCAGATTTCATGAAACCCATCCAGAGGATTATTAATCCAAATCATGTGGCACTTGAAATGATCCAATAAAATCTAGCAAAATGTAATTGTTACATTCTGCAATGGTTTTTCTCTGCATTTTGCAGTAGCCAAAAGGAGACAGAGTAGAGGGAGGAACAGGCAGCACAAAAATAAGTATGCATACTGTGGATGTATTGCCTTGTGTATTGCTTTTATCAGGTTAGATGTGTTAGATGCATATTTATGTCCATGATTTTGAAAATATGAGTTTTAGTGTACAATACATTAATTATGCAGTCTTTAAGTCCAGTCCTTAATTTAAATTTTGATTGTTAATCAGGAATTTAGCTCAGACTCAAAATACTTGGCTTGATCTTTGATTCTGCATACATTTAGGAAAGCTACAGGCAGGCTACCTAGGCAAGGGAGCCAACTTCCGTAGCCAACACAGTAAAGGAGATTAAATGGCTAGTATCATGAACGGTGGGTTTTGTTTTCCTAAGCAGGTATCCCTTTGCTGTGTAGATGATTATGCACACCCCTCAGCAGGACTTTAGAAAAAGCTCAGAATGACACTGGTGAGCCTATAGGGAGACACATTTACACAGCCTTCCACATATACACCCATGCGTATGAGCCCTTCTCATAGAATTGCTATGAAGCCAAGAAACATTCTTTTTAGCACTCAGTATTGCCTGGCTGATGGAGTGGAGCTAGCAGAGCACTAATTGAGACATTTGACATGAACCAGTAAAATACGTTTATACTTTTTTCAGCATCCAAAGCACAGATGGCCTTAATCTGCATCTGATCCCTGCCAGTGGCATATAAGGATCTTAAAAAAAGAAATAATGGATGTGGTTCTCATAATTAAGAACTCCGGGTTACAATACTATAAAATGCTTTGTATTTATACTAATATATTGTTTAAAAAACGCAATTAAAATATTTAGTGTGCTTTTCTAACTATCATTTGCCTTTAGGAATTTATATTTCTTTAGGGTTAATTAATGAAAGTTGCTGTCAGATGTGCAAGATATTTGTGCTATATAATTATCAGATATATGCAGAATCATCTCTGAATATCTCATTTCTTCTTTTTTCCTGAGCATTCTATGTACTTTAAAAAGTTGCGTGAAAAATTCTGTGCATGAACAGGATAATTTTTATTACGGGGACAGAGAAACCATATAATTTCGGTTTGTGCATTTTGTGTTATGATGCCAAAGTACACGAAGTGGAAATATCACTGGCATTTAGCATTCAATTGTGTGGTAAAATACATTTGTTTAAAAATATGAATGATAATTTATTCTGACATATTGTGGAATCCTTAGAATAAATAAAGCAGGAAATACTGCTTGACCCAGCCCTAATCAGTAATAGGCTGCAAAATAAGATAAAGGTTATTAAAATAATCCTTTTATTGAAAGAGAAAATTAGATAAGTTGCGCTGATTGACTCTGAGGCCCTCCTAGGGACATGTAAAATGAAGAATAAACTCAACTTGATCTAGTCCAAAAAGCCTGAAGAAATCCTCACAGCTGGAATATCACCACTAATTACATTTTTGCTTTTTGGATATATTTTGCCAACTCTTTCCATTCATTTATAGTGAAGTTATGCCAGTAATTCCTTAATAAAACTAAAACATATGATCTTTAAAAACATATTTTTATATATTTGCTATTGACAACTATGAATTTCATTTGCATTGAACCACAGTTCTTGAAATACTACAGGAATTACTTGTACAAAATATGCTGTGTTAAAAAAAAAAGCAACAACCCACAGTTTGGCTGTTTTGTTTGTTTCTTGCTGAGTCAGTATAAATTTCTTGCTCCTGGATGCTCTTCCTCCCCTCCTTCACCACATAATCCCAATCCTATTATCCCTTTCCAAAGTGTTCAGCCACCTTGAGTGTCCTTCTTTCCTATTTTCTCAACTCAGCGTTCCCTGACTTCTTGATTAGTCCCTGTCTCCTTGTCAAGTCATCCCTGTTTCCAGACCCTGACATCCTGATTCCAGCCAGCAATACGTTCCTTTTTTTGCTCTATGTTTGTAGATAAATTGGCTTACAAGGTATCAGCATAGAAGGGATATCACTGAACCTGAGAGAGACAGAGAGGTCCCTCATCTTGTGTTCAAGGGGTAATTCTCCATCTGGCTCTAATTGGCCGTTATGGAGACAACTCCAAGTGCATTCTGCTCAGTGACCCTGTGCAGCAGTGAAGAATGATCTGTAGGAATTGTGTTTTCTTTAAAAGGATTCAAGAAATACTGGAAATGGATTAATTGAAACTCTCTTTTCCAACAAGGACAAGCATCAAGTCAGAATATTGTATTTTCAGTGGTTAAAATCAGACAGAATTGTCAGTAAATATGAGTCTTACTGTCGATGGGTATCTAAGCCTACCTCCAAAGTACACATATAAAACTAGGTTTTTATGTACTTTTATTCTTGTGTAGTCCTTTACCTCAAGTGAAAGGCTGCATATCTTGAAGCCATTCCACTTATGAAAATGGTCCATAATGGCAGAAGTGGTATACAGATGTATGAGTTCTGTAATACCTATTTGCACAAATGAATGTGACTGCACCAGATATAAAGCCATCGTGTGCAATGTACGCATCCAAGAAATACATTCATAGTAGCTGCGGTCCTTTCCTTGTAAGTTTTTAATCTTTTAGTCATATTTCATTATTGGTGAGTTACTATTTTCAAAGTCCTCAGGCAAACATGCCAAGCCAAGAAATAGAACAGAGTGGACAGCATTTACAGTAGTACTGTTAACTGTGAGAGCCCCAGCCTCTTTGAAATGTTACAGAAACAACCACCAGCTAGTCAGCCTATTTGAATATTCTCCCCTTATTTCACAGTTGCAAATGTTTTAATTTCAGAGTATTTGTTTGTCTGCTTTTGGAGAACTGTTTTTGGCATAAAAAGAAGAAACTAAAATGTAGATTGAAAAAAAAATTATGTTTTTATAAGAGTTTGTTTTAGTACATTCCTTTTACAGTTCGTAACATCCTTCACAGTCATCATCTCTCATTGCCCCTAGTTATGTTCAGGGTGAATCTCGAATGACCAAATCTATAAAGCAGCCAAATGATATGGGAATTGAGCAAGAGGATTTTATTTATTCTTTTAAATCTGCATGAAGTTGGTAAACATTTCAGTTCAGCACATGGGACGCCCTGTTCTTTTGTGTTAATATAAATCAACAGTTACAGATTAATTAACACAGAAGAGCTTCTCACACCTGAAACCTCTGACTCTGAGGAAGGTGAAATGCAAAACTTTATACTAAAATCATATTAAACTGAATGGAATAGATTGTTTCCACAAAAACGTGTGCACCGGATTTATGATAGTAAAAAGTGAAAACAGAATCCTCTTTCATCATTCAAATGGTAAGAATGAGCCTGTTTTAGGAACAAATACATGTGAAATATTTTACAGAGAACAAAAAAAGCATCAAGATGCATTACAAAAAACCATTAAATGATTACAGAAAGGCAGTAATCTGTATAGTATTTTTTAGAGCCAGCTATTATCGCTTGCTTTCAAATCCTGGCAATATCAATATTCTCCAGTTTGATTGGTGACCGCTCTGAACTTATCCTACTTGCTTTTAGGAACAAAGACAAGAGAATGGCTACCTCCGTTCATCTATTATTGTTTAAATAGCTGTCACAGCTTCCAGGATGTCTGTTTCCATGTTATCTGGTGAAAGAATAAAATAGAATGGCAACAAACCAAATACAGTGAAAAATGTTCGTTGTATTTGGCCCAAACCAGCTGCTGTTTGCAGATAAAATCTGGTTTGAACAAAACCAGGTGAATTTTGGAAACTGAGGAACAATGGGTGAAGTGGATGTAGCATTTACAAAAATTTTGAAGATGTGTGTCGCATTCAGACTTGCCTATTATGGTGATTTTGTTCATATGTCAGGGCACATATTCATCTCTGCTCAGATACTGTCGAGGCTTGGGTAACAGCTTGTCCCATCCGTGTTTATTTGTTCATTTATAACATCTCAGTTCCCAGCACAAGCCAAGGCAGGCTCGGGCACTTCTTTGTTCTGCCTTGTTCTTTCCCCCCCCTCCTCTTTCTTTACATTGTTGTGCTCCCAGCTCCGACAATGGAGTTGTAGATTGACCCTCTTTCCCCTCTTGCCCTGGCTTGTCTTCGAATGCTTCCTTTGATGCGTTTAGACTGAAAATGCCAGATCTCTGTCTCCCAGCAAGGGCTCATCATTTTTTTGCAGTGTTCCTCTGCTAGTAGGTTAAGAGAAACACTGGTGGTTCCTTTGCAACAGTTTAAAAGATGTTAGGTTCATGATTATTTGGAAGTAAAGATATATCATCGTATTTCAAAAAGAGAACTTCTGCAGGAATGGAAGATTTTAAAATGCCTTAATTGCAAGAGGTCGTATTATTTTGCTACTAAGATATGTGATTGTGTTTTAATTGGCTGTGTTTACAATGTGGTTTTTCTTAAAAATGCATTTTTTCAAGATTCCCTCAATCATCGCTTATCTCACATCCACAAATATCCATGCTTCCTGTGTATAATATGTACATTTGCTGTTTCAAACATACTCACACTCAAAGTTTATTTCACATGGGACATCAAGAAAACAAAGTCACATTAGTCTGCCTTTTTTTTCTGAGTTGACGTTTCATTAAAATAAGTTCATAGTAAGTTCAGCTCTCTACTCTTACCCTTCAGTGTAAATTTGTTTCTGTTATTTATTATAACAGAAGAGTTTGGATGTTATTTTGAGTTCATACCATTCTGCATAACTTTAAGCTTTTCTAAGTTGCTTTGCCTATTGCAAAACCATGCCACACATGGTTAGGAAAATTTTTTGCAAACTTCATAAAATGTTTTGAGCACACACAAAGTGTAGCAAACAACATATATTTAATGTTAAAGTAGTAATACCGTTAAAAAATTAATCCCTTGCGTAAATTCTATGATAAGACCTGTGTTAGGAGTTTTCTTTATTTCAACAATTTCATGGAAGAGAATAGTATTTAAGTGAATTAAGACCTATGGAATTTTTAAGTGGGTCATTTTTTTCTAGTATGTTTTAAAATATTTTGACAATTTGAGACTTAAAATATTAGTTACAGTCTAAGTTACCTCAGAAAGAATGAGAGGTCATCGGTCCATTTCTCTGACAAACCTAGAGGTAAATGATACCTTTTTTTAGTTTGTTTTCTCATATGACTCAACTCCACCAGGCATACTAGTGATCAGACTCCTTCTTGCTATACCATGCAAACCCAGTACCTTCCAATACTGTGACCACTGACAAAAGGAAGTCTTTAGCTAAAAAAAACCTCAATGATGTAACAAAAAAGAGGTTTTGTAATTTTTTTTTATTTTTTTTTTAATGGTAGGTAGCAATCATTTGGGAAAGCCACTTTTGCAGTAAAGGGAAAAAAAGTTTTCAGCTATTCAAAAATATTGCATAGTGTTTATCAATCTATTGTCTAACCAGTTTTGTTTAGGTTTTGGGTTGTTTCTTTTGATTAGTGAAAGCATAGCAATTCTGACAACAGTTTGGAAAAAAACATTTGGTAATGATTTTTCACACAAGAATAAGATTTGAGAAGATGATCTAGCAGGATAATCTGAGAACAATAAGTTAGTTTGCAATACCCAGAAATACCTAATTTATTTTTTTCTAATGAAGTGGTGAATATTTCTAGAATATTTTAAAAGTGAAGAAGAAAAGAAACAATTCATATTTAGGGCCAAATTTTGGGATGTTACTACAAAATGACTACTCATGTATTGATGGTGCTGTGGGTTAGCATGAGGACAGATACATCTACAGAGTACATTTTTCAGACCCTGCTTTGAATCTCGGTGAGGTAGGTGGGAAATGGTTCAGCAATCTACAACCAGTTTTTCTCAGCGCTTTGTGACGTGACTGGAAAGTTTAAATGTATCTGAAAAAGCTTTTTATTATTCTGAAGGGGCTAAAGCTTTCCTTGGTTGACATCATTTCACAAAGCTTATCTTGGTAAGCTTTTAGATTGCGATTTTATGAGAAACCAGTAATTGTAGGACCAATTGTGAAAAATAGGGAGCATCTAAGAGTATCTTACTCCTTGTGTAGCCTACTCTCAGCCTGAGCCACGGTGAAGCAGGAATAACAGCTTCCATGGTAGGACTGATTTCACCAAAAGTAGATCTTTGCATCCGAGCTAGTCAGCTTAGGCTCATTTTACAGTCAGGAGACACTTCTAGAGAAAGATTTGTCTCCTCCTGCAGTAGGTGCTTTTGGTAGTTCAGATGGATTAGTATCTTAAACTGGTGCCTGCTTCTCTCCACTGACTAGAAAGAGCTCAGTGGGACCAGCCCAGAGGCAGATATCCAGATGTCTGTTTGTATATTTCTGTGGAGGGACATGGTGGGTGAGGCTTTTACACTATCACTGTAAATACTGGCCAGCAGAACAGAGGTGGTGAAGGGACGGGGCAAGAAATCTGCACCTGAACATGGCTGATGGAGATAAATTCCTTCTGGAGTAATGGTGGATGGGGACTGCTGGAATGAACTGGGTCTCACAGTTAAGGTTTTCTGGTCCTGAGGTTGTCAAAGCCTACACTCTAACCTTTTGTTGCAGCAGATTTCAATTTTCCTCATCCTAGACTATGTCTACTTCTGAAAATACTGTCCTCATGTACATGATAGGATAAATAGGGAAATATAAATACTATTGTAACTGTAATTAAAGTGCAGAAAGAAAGAGAAATTAAAATACCCCAAAATCATATGTATCTTATAATGATCAAAACCCAAATGGAAAAGAACAAGCCTGACAAACTCTTCTGTAGTCAAATAGCTGTGCAGAGGTCTGCATAATACCAAGAGCACATTCTGATGTCCTTGTATAGTATTGAGATACATCAATATGTGTCAGTTAATGACTGAGCCCTCGGTAAGAAGAGTATGTATAGATACATGTTTCTATATATATGTATAGATAGTTTTCCTTTTGAAGAATTCAGATTAATATCTGGTGCAAAGAAATTGACCTAAATTTCTGTATCATATCAACGGTAGTCTAAAAATATTTCAAAAAGTAGGAAAAAAAAGGGTATTGAAGTTTCTATTAATTGTTTTTTTTTCTTTTTTTTTTTTTTCCCCTGCATTTACATTATAATCTGTTCACAGATTATCTGTGAAACTTTAATCGTAGAAGTCTTCAAGCTGTGGGATTTTTTTCCCATTGTGATGTCAGAACTGATCAGATCTGATTGTTACAAAGATCCCACTAAGGAGTTTAGCACTAATTGTTAGAAGATGTCTGTACTTAAAAAAATCAGGCCAGTGATTGTAACCATGCTGTTAATTTCATGTATTGTTCAGAGCATGTTTCAGTTGTGGGAATCAGGTGTACTTTCTTGATTAAAAATGCATTGAGGAGCTGTAGTTTTTCTTGGTGTTGCAGAATCTTCTGAGCTGTAAGTGAAACCATTAAGAGCGGGAAGGGTTAATTGTATGGGAAGCCTCATATTCAAATACTTCTCGTATACAAAATATATGCCATGCTCGAAAATATTCTATTGTCAATCCAAATAGAACACAAGCTAAAATGAGATAATTGGGAAGGTGCCCATAAAGTCAGCCTGAATATATTATCACAAGTATATGTGAGATAATATTTGTTTTAAAAAGATTCTATGGCACTGTAAACTCAGTCTCATTAGAGACTGCATTTAAAAGGCTTATAAAGTTACTCATTAATGTTATCTTGTTGTATCTCCACAGCTTTTTCATTAAAGAAAATTCAGCAGAAAGCATTTTCTCCTGATAGCAGGAACCAATTTGCAATAAATGTTCTGGAAACCACTAGGGAAGCCATTACTGAGGTCTAATAAAAACAGACAAGCGTAACTTGTTCTATATTTTTGTTTCAATCACATACAGATGAGACCCCGCTCTCCACACCAACCGCAAGAGACAGCCTTGACAAACTTTCTCTAACTGGGCATGGGCAACCACTACCTCCGGGTTTTCCATCTCCTTTTCTATTCCCTGATGGATTGTCCTCCATAGAGACCCTTCTGACTAACATCCAGGTAGGCCTTTCTGTAGATCAGCTTAAAGGGATGGAGAGGAGCCAGTTGCAGATTTGTCTAAATTAATATAACCATTCTAGCTTAATCAGTTCATAAGATTATTTGGATCAACTAATTTACTGAAACTTTCTAGTGATTTAGGTTTTAAAGGAACCACAGCGAACAAATGAATTTAGAAGCTGTCAGATACAGTACATAAAAATACAGATTGTATATTAAACCACAGCACAGAATTCGATGAAAATTACATTGGTGTGTTTAACAACATTTGTCTTAAATGCTCTTTTTATTACAGGCTAATGAAATGTATCTTACTGTTTAACTCTATCTCATTTACTAAGCAGAGAAACATTTCTTTAATAAATAGTTATTTTAAATTGCTGGAGTGCCAAGGTGGAAATGATATTTAGAGCTATTTGAAATGTGTCCCCCATAAAAGCATTCCCAAAAAGCACTTCTTTTATAAATAAGCTCATTTCATTTAAAGTACTGTCTTCAAAGAATAGACTTCAAAGGGTATTACCAAATTTTCTGCAGATTTCCTATTCGGTAGTCACAATGTCTATTGTGTGTACAGTACAGCCTGATTCAAATACTATTTAAGGTACACACTAGCATGTAGCTTGGAGCCAAGATGTGAGTGTTTCATATTAAAATGAAGAAATTTTTTGTCCACAAATTCAGTGAACATGTGTTCCCCAGATGCAACTTGTGCAACATATGATTCTATGTTGCATGCAGAAGCAAAATGATAGTGCAGGAAATAATGCAGCCGTATGGTACTCATTCCAGACAAGCCTTGTCTGTGCAGCTACTTACTTCTAGTGTGTTTGTCACAATTTTTTTCCCTGCTCACTCCTGCAAATACATAGAATCACAGAAGATCTCAAGTTGGAAGAGACCCATAAGGATCCTCAAGTCCAACTCCCTGCTCCTCACAGGACTAAAATCAATCTCGATATTCTGTTCAGCAAAGGCTATGACAGAGTAGGGCCAAATCCTGCTCACTTTACTTTCTTAAGCAATCTCATCAAAATTTATGGCACTTCTTGTTTTATGAAAAGTATATGATCCACTCATTAATGATGTTTTGAGATCGGAAAATACTGCTATTTAAGAATTACATATTGCCTGATCTGAGAGACCATATTTATGGTTGTTTTTTGTGATTCTGAGACTTAGGATCTTAAATATTTAAATCACAAACCAAGGTAATTCTAGAACAGTTAGCATTCTTCTAACAGCTTTGCTGCCGTCTGTAAAGAATGCATTTTTTTCTAAAGGAAGAAATACAGTTAGCAAAGCATGTAATGTTTGAGCTGTGCATGCATGTACAGGAAAGTTCTTCGTAATTTTTTTGACAAATGTGTGCACTCAATGTCTCTAGACAGCAACCTAATGAGCAAAGCATTCAGCATCAACAGGTTAGCTAATCTTGTGATTGAATATGAGAGTGCTGCACTACTTCAGGATAAATGACCAGGATTAATTTGCCAAGAATGCATTCAGTTTTGCTTTACAGAAAATGTGAATGTGAAATTCAGTCATTGCTTTATTATTATTTTTTTTTAAACCCTAATCTTATCTGGAGTGAAGAGCTAAAATAGAAGGCAATGTTGCCTTTATTTAATCAAATTGTTGTAAAGAAACCAGAAGCTTCTTTATGCCTTTGCTCATTGTGCTTTTGTACTTACTTCTTCTTACTTTGAGGTTTCACATCACGACAAATCATCTGTCAGGGTTAACAGGTGGGACACAAGGCCTTTTGGATTTTTTCAGTTTGTCCCAACATTGCATTATGTGGTTCCCACGGATCTCTGGAAATCCTTTCATACACCTTCAAGGCATTTTTTCTTCTCATAAATTTAATCTCTAACAGGACTACATTAGAAAACCACTTCATTAAAAAAACATAAAAAAAAATTAAAAGCTACTTTGATTTTCCCACCTGTGTAGAAAAACTTAAGTATTCTCTTTAAAACAGTAGAGTCTATTACAATAGCTTATACACAATAGTGGCAGTTTCTCTAATCAATGTAATTTAAAATTGTTCCCATATTTAGCGATTATTGCAATGAGAGGTGGATATCCCAGGCCCATAATTGAGTTAAATACTGTGATAGTGGCACTTTCAGAACTGAGTTTCAGGTATTTGACTACACGTTTGAACTCGTTAATGGGATTTGTGGAAAGAGGGAATTCTGTACTATGGTCCCTGCTTGCAATATTGTTTGTGACTTTGTTAGGAAATGCATAAGCGTTACCTGAAACCCGTGATGCATTTAGTACGTGTGTCAGAAGGACTCATGTCACTGGGTAAATTCCTCTTCGCTCTCCTTTGGTCCAGATGAATTTTGCATCCCTTTCAGTACGGAGGTGTGGTTTCAAAGAGGAGGTGGAGCAGATCCTTCACCATCTTGTTCCAAGTACTCTAGCATCAAGGACAGAGGTTACCAGCAATGGAGCCGATCTAACTTCCTAGAAGAGATCTAGAAATGGCCTACAGTCCATTCCCTGCCTCCAGTGCTAAGGTGCTTTTGAAATAGAAAATAGCAGAGATCTAGCCAAAGGCTACGTGAGTGGTTTTGGTAAATGAGGTTCTTTTTTCCCCAGGGTCATATGTGATGAAAACAGAGTTGTGTCCTTTTACAGCAAGGATATATCTCTGTGCAATGCAAACATACATCTTCATATGGGACTGGGGTGCATGCACAACCTGCCACATGTGGTGGTGGAGATTACCTATATTGTAGGGATCAGATGGTCACATGAATACATAGGCAAGCAGCCTCTGGCTACACCAATGAGCATAGATGTGATGTGATGTGACGATAGGTATCTGTGCTGTGATCCTGTTGTGTATATCCAGGTGCGTGAAGTGCAGGATCTGAAGAATCTACATAATATAGACCTTGTGCACCTCCAGAAGAGGTTGTAGAGTCCGTCCTGGTTTAAAATGTTTTAAAGTAGCTCCCTGCACTGTATGGGCAGCGGGAGCTCTAACGTTGACCTTTGTCAGGGTGAGGGGCATCCTAAACCTTGCCATGGGGAACAGTGCTTTTGGGCATATGATCAAAAATTTCTAAACGCTTTTGATATTTGAAAACAAGTCTTTCAGTGCTAAAGAGCTTAGGTAATTGAACTTGGGGCCCAATTCTACTTACTTCCATTTTGGAAGTCTGACTCATCCTTCAAAATTGACCACAAAACACAAGCGAGTCTGTGCCTTCCATCCATACTGAAGTTAAAAAGATAGCCCCTAATCACTAATTTGTAATTTTAGGCAAATGTTAGACAAGTCTATTTTCTATCACTGTCACCCTGGGCTGCTAATTAGGTTTATTTCCTTTTGTATATCATATATATTTTTCTTACTTCTCCATAAATACTTATTGAAACAAAAATGCAATGTTTAATTATTTGTACATTTGAAGAGGAGATAATAACAATATGCAGTACCCAGAACAAACAATGTTTATATCTTGCTGGGGACTGCTGAGATGCAAATAATAAACTGTAACAAAAAATATAATTAAACAAATGCACACGTAAAATAAAGAAATGAGATTGGGGTCATATTTTCTTATTCAGATGTATATCTGCACATCTAAAAGGAAGAGAAAATAATTTTCCCCAGAGACCTTAAATTAAATGATATGTCTGTTCCTTCCCAATGTATATTTGTTGATTTCTTCCAGATTAAATGCTGGAAGTCTGTGTGCAGCTGCAGAGAGGATGAAGGGTGATGGAAGGTGGGTCACAGCTAAATGCTGTGTGGGTGCTAGTGAGAAGGCTAAAGATGTTTCTGTACCTCTCGCATAAGTTCACTTTCTTGAATCATGGCCCAGTTATGCCAAATTATGTTACAACCACATCCTTTCATGATACTACAATATTCTTGGGTAATAGTAGTGTTATTTTAAGCTTTTAGAGTCTGGATCTTTACTGTCCCCAAGCTGAATTTCCATTAATATCTAAGGGATGAATTAGTTGCACTCTCATAGCTGTATTTTTCTGTCAGGATTGTATTGCTTGACACACTCTTGTTGCTAAGTATTTTTAAAGAGATATGTAAAATAAGTTGCAAGTATCCCATTGATATTAATAAGAGAAATGCATGATAACAAACTAAATGCCCCTATGAAAACAAAGAAAACTGCTGTCTTTATTGCTGTGAGTCTCCTGCACTGTTACCATCTACAACTAAATACATGAGAGAAAAATATTGCAAACACTGGATAAACTAAAAATCACAGGTTTACTTCATGTTCTTTTATTTATCTTCCACTAAAATTCAAGGGAATGATTATGTTTTTCACAGAAAATATTAATGGAAAAACGTCACTTATACTTGTGCAATAAGTCTTCACCTGTGATGGAGATATTCAATCTGAGATATTAGAAAAATGTCTTTCTTGAGTCATCTGGAGAAACAGTCAAGCTGTGATATCTTACTTTGCTTATATTACTAAGTCAGTAGCCAGTTACAAATACCAAATATTCAAAAATTTACCTGTCAAGCAAAGTTAACTCAAAATGTATATATTGATTTTTTTGCAAACCTTTCACTAGATAGTTTTAATGATGAGACCATACAAATTATATTTAATTTCCTGACTAAAAAGAAGTGGTTATTTGGAAGTGTTTTTACCATGAATAGCTAATACTGCAAAAGGAAGCCTCTGAGCTACAAATCTCTGGAAACTAGGAGGATTGACTAGGAAAGCTTCACTGTGTGCATGCCTTGTTCTTCTAGTTTTTCACCCACTGTGGGTGACTGTTAGAAACAGGCTTTCATCTTCTAGATAGATCACTGGACTACCTGGTAAGGCCATTTTGATGTCACATAGAACTGCATAGCTAAATTATGTTAGGTGGAACACACTGTATCTTCCCCTCCACCCCTTTCAAAATAAGCAACACGTTTTTTGTGTTTTTTAAAAATAATGATGGTTAATACTGGCTTTAAGGCTGAGCTGAGGTTTGATATATGTTTAATTTCTGTAGGATCAGTAAACTGTCCTAACACAATGGTGCCTTTGGAGACATTGCAGAACAGGAAGAAACTTCAACCATATATCAACTTAACGTTTTGTTTGAGACATTTCTGAAGAATTTATCAGTGGAAAATATTAAAACAAGTGCATTAAAGTAAACAAACTGAATCAGAATGATCTATCAAACTCCAGGGGGAAAATGTCCATTTTTTACATTACATTGAAAAAAAATAAGTAATTTAGTGACACAGAGGGGAAGAATGGCATGCCATATTTAAAGCCTGGCTGCAGATAGAGCCATACTGTATTAAAAACAAATCTGGAACCTGAGCGTGTTCACTACAATTATCATTATCCAGCCTCCATAACATCTGACCTTCCCTAAAGGGAAATATTTTCTTTTTGTTAATGTCCTGTGTTGCACTGCATTTCCCATTGTCATTGGCAGCATATTGATTTAATATCAGGTTAGAGGATTAGCCATAGCAAATACAAGTTGGACATACTGTATTTTGTATAATCTTTTACAGCTGATCCACTGGGAGAATTAATAGAATTTCATGCAACTCTGAAATTGCTATTCCTGTTCCAAGGGGCACAAATGATTTTAGATGCTGTACTTTTAAGCTGTTTTTCTCACCCCCTTCTGCATTGAATACAGGGAGATATTGAATGTTTCCAGTATTTTTGCAGAAGAGCTGTCATTGGCAGCAACAGCACTTTTGCATATGCATCAGTTTGGCTCTATTGCAGATTTTTTTTCACTTTGGACGCCTACTGATGTGCACTGATTTAACTTCTAAAAATGAAACTTAATTTTGTGTAGCTTATAAGTAGTCCCTAGTGGGTCTTGGCTCCAAAAAGCTAATATTTTTCAGACATAATCAGCAGCAATAGGTAATGTATTACCATTAGCTACGTTAGCAGCAAGTATAAAAAAAGGAGAGGTTGGGGGAGGAAGTGTGGTGTAGAAGTTCAATAGAAAATGTAATATGCTTTTAGCAGCTTCGTACTTTGCAGCAATTCTTAATATAAAATTATGCACATCAGTGTTACACTCTAGCATTATTCTCCATGTTTATTCATAATGATTGTTTCATATTTAAAGAACACCAAAATATTGTGTTTTGTCAGCCAAGGACAATAATAGTTTAATAGTAATTTATTTTAAACTGCTACTGATAATACAACCAATCAACACATTAAGTGGTGCCAACATTGGCATCTTGCTAAATAATCTCTAGGCTTTGCACTGAGAGTACATCTTTCAAAGATAAGTCAACAAGAGCAATCAGAGCAGAAAATTAGAATTTGGTATCTTAGAATTAAAATACAGCTAAACTAAAGTTTTAATTGGGGTGATCTAAAAGGGCACTTGATGTAATGATCTCTTTCATTTGTTACTAATTGTTTGTTCCTGATGAAGAAGAAAACATGTACATTAATGTAGTTGAATTGAGTAAAGATGGCAGTTGCTTTAGCAGTTTGATTTTATTGTTAAACAAGATGGATTGTAAGAATTTGGGAGGAGGGTATTTGCAGCTTTAAACTTATTTGACAATACAATTTTCATCAACAAATACTTTTCATGTAATTTCATTTGATCTGGTTTATTAGTGATTTGGGTGAATCACATGTTCCAGTATGTGATAAATTGGAGGTGATTAAAGTATTCTATAGTTCATACGTAAACCAGTAGCAGGTATAGCAGGTATTGATAAACAACTCCTACTTGATTTTCATATTATTTCAAATACATCCCATATAGAAAACATAGTTTATGATGGTTGTTAGCGTAGGATAACAGAGCGGGGGGGACAACAGAATTCAGGTGTATCTAAACTTTTTAAAAAATAGATTGCAAAGGCTTTACAAATATTTTAAATTGGGTCTTGCTTTGCATATGTCTGTAGAGCTTTGTATTTAGCTTTTTGTGGCTTTCTTTAGTAGTTATTCAGGTTTAACATTCAACACAAAATACCTTTGTGTTTTAGCTACTTCAGAATAGCTTTTGGGTCTTTTAAAGCAGTTTTATACTTATGTATCATCATAATGGCCATCTGGGCCTTGCAGTTGGAAGGTGTTGAGTTCTTTCAGCTCCTGTGGACTTTAATAGATTGAAGTGTAATAGAGCTGCAAAGCATTAAGCTCTGAATGAGACAACCCTTGAGGCAACAATTTAGTTAAGAATGAGGATGAGGAGTACTGAAAATAACAGGCTCTGAAAGCAAGCTTAAAAGAGGAGTTTGAAGGACATGAATTTCAAAGCAGGCTTTGGAAAGACTAGTGGGGTAAATGTGCAGAGTAACACTCATGAAAAATACTTTTTTCCCATTTCTCCAGTGTCATCGAGCTGGTTTCTTTTTCCATTCCTTTTTGGAGATATTGCAAAGAATTTTAGTGAAGAAATGTGCAACCCAGAATCCAATTTAGGATGTGTGCTGAGGGGTGAGGAAGCTTACCTGGCAGTTGGGGGACATGATTTCATGTCTATAGTATGGCTGTTCTGAAACCAGGTTGTGACTGTGAACCTTTTGTCTGTTAGCTGAAAGCTTCCCTAACAGAGCTACTGGGGAGTACTCTTCAATCTCTCTTGTTGGCATTGTTTTGCTTTGTATCAGTAATTAAATCTCTGTTGGGTCAAATTATCTCTACAGTTAAGTAGTCAGGAGACTTGCCTAGGATACAGAAGAGTTTGGTTCGAATCCATGGAGGTTCATATGTGCATATCCATGCTTAATTATCTACTCTATTATGATAGTTTCAAAGGGAGAGATTCAGGTGTAGACCTAAAAGGCTGATGGCCAGGCTTCTGGAAAATGGAAAACTTTCCTCTTCCCACGTTCATTTATTTCAATCCCATTTCTCCTCCTCTTTTCCATACTCTGTCTCAGTGTCCTAAACGATCTTGTTATTAGCTATGCTGGCATCTCCCTGTTTCCTTGCAAAAAAGAAGGAAATGTGAAGTTAAAATTCTCAAGAAAAGTTTCGACTAGACTGAATAATCATTTCATAGAATCATAGAATCAGATGGGGTTGGAAGGGACCTCTGGAGATCATCTAGTCCAACCCCCCGGGTCCACCCAGAGCAGGTTGCACAGGAACTTGTCCAGGTGGGATTTTAATGTCTCCAGAGAAGGAGCCTCCACCACCTCCCTGGGCAGCCTGTTCCAGTGCTCTAACACCCTCACAATAAAGAAGTTCCTCCTCATGTTTAGGTGGAACTTCTTATACTCAAGTTTGTGCCCATTTCCTCTTGTCCTGTCTGTCACTGGGCACCACTGAGAAAAGACAAGCCCTGTCCTCCTGACGCCCTCCCTTTAAGTAGTTGTATGCATTAATGAGATCCCCCCTCAGTCTTCTCTCAAGGCTAAAAAGACCCAAGTCCCTGAGTGTCTCCTTTTAGGAGAGGTGCTCCAGGCCCTTAATCATCTTTGTGGCCCTATTGTATCAGGAAATACAAATTTCCTGATACAATAACAACAAAATAAGGTAGAGTTTTTTTCAATCACCCCAGGTCAAGAAATTGAGAGATGATTGCATTTTGTACTCTGCTGTGAGGTAACGATTGTACAGGGTCAAGGAACAGACTTTTTAAAACAGAGATGTCGTCCTGCTTTGTGACTGTCCTCTGCTTAGTATCCCAGTAACCCTACCTTCCTTGGAAACTATATGGGATATGAAAATGTTTGAAAATAATAATAATTAACAACAATAAGAAGCAAAATGGCAAGCTTTTAAAAGAGCCTTTCTCCTGTTGGTAATTTCCATTGGCTTGAGTTATGGCATTCTGTGGATGATGTGATTGTGAGACTGCCAGTTCTTTTTCAATGGGACAGCTTTTTGTTTTGGTGACAAGCAAATGCCTGATGTAGGTTTGTCTCTTTTATCTGTTACAGACTAAAGCTATCTTTATAACTTTTTCACATTAGTTATATGCACAGTCAAAGGTAAGTTTGCATTTTCTGGAAAAACTTGACTCCTGCCTTTTTACAGATTTTTGCCCACCTATCAAAAATAATTCCAGTAAAAATTTTCTGTTGATAATTGGGTGGCTTTGAGCCAGCAACAGGATTATTTCATTTGTAAAATCTCACATGACTAATCAAGGAAAAATAACAGAAGTTATTTATTGTGTCAGCTGTTCTAGTATTCTTCAAACATTATCCAACTTTATCTTTGAACAGGGTTTACTAAAGGTTGCTATAGACAATGCCAGAGCTCAAGAGAAACAGGTCCAACTGGAAAAGACAGAACTGAAGATGGAGCTCTTCAGGGAACGAGAACTGAGGGAAACTCTTGAAAAACAGTTGGCTGTGGAGCAGAAGAACAGAGGTATCTTAATTAAGCAGACATAAACACCTTGTAATTTATTTCCTTAGAAAACGTAATTTTTTTATCAAACACCTGTGTTTGATTAAAATTTCTCCCCTTTACCTCATGTTATGTCAAGGCTGACTGCAATGCAGGAAGTTTTACAACCTTCTTGATTCTGCGTAGGATCTTTATGAGATTTAAGATGAGGACCTTCCTTTTTCTCAACATTTTTCTTTAATATTACTTGTTACATCAGTGATACACAACACAATTATAAATACCATATGTGCTGTTATGGCGGCTTGTGATCATTGTGAAAAAGGATAGCTACTTAATACAAAGACAACTTCCATCAAATTTAAGAATCTGCAAGGTTTTAGGAACTCTTGTCTCTGTTCTTATGTGGTAGAGTCATATATTGCAAATTCAGGCAAACCACATCTGATAAATATAATGGTAATAGTGATGTATAAGCCCTTTATAGTGCATAGTAGATCAAACATGTTTGTACAAGGAGCAGCTAAGGTTCTTTTTGATAAGGCAGTATCATTAGTAGCATTTCAAACATTAAAATCAACCCACTTTAAAGCATATACATGTTAAAGATTTTAAAATAATTTCATTATATTGTTTCAGTACAACATTATAAAAGATTGATAGTAAAGGTAGAGCAGTTTACAGTGATTTGCATTAACTATTTGCATTATGAGCATGTTCCCATCTTGCTTTATTGCTCTATGTTTCTGTATATGTATGTCTTGCCCTTTAACAGTGTCTAATTACTTTGCAAGGGACAGTTAACCTCTGGGGCTCACTTGCTGTTTAACACAGAACATGACAAGTCAGATATGTATTTTTGCAGGGCTATAGTTATAACTTTTTTCTTGTCCAGTTTAGTTTTCTGGGAACCAGCTAAATAGGGAATCCCGAGAACACTTGGATTTACCTTTAACTTTCTACCAGTAAGTACACAATGTAACCCTGTTTCATGCCTTGACCCATTAAAGGGTAGGACTGTCACATCATTAATATCCCTTTTTTAACTTCTGAGAATACATTTTTAAAGACAATCACTATTAACAATTATCACAGCTGTGCAATGAATCATCCCTTTTTCCACAGCTGGCCTATTTTGTTCAGTACAATTGCACTACTTAACACTTCTTGAGTAGTTTTGTAAAAGAGCTCAGTTATTCTTCACATCCTTCTACCTCTGTGTCTCACAGCTGCTCAAATATATATCCCTTTTTAGAGTTTGGAAACCACATGCACAACATAAGAGGTTGGGGGGGGGACCCATCTGACCTTACTTAAGTTATGCCCTCTAGAAGCTAAGCAACTAATTTAAGCTAATAGAAGTTCCCTTTCAGGTCAATAAAGAAAGAGTTTTGTATATCCTGTTCTCAGACAGGTAGGTGGGGTCAATTACACTGTGAGGACTTCTTTCTGTTCCCTTTAACTCCAGAAGGAATATAGTTGACTAGGGTGGACTAGACGCATGTGTTTTGAGCAGTTAAAATTAAACAAAATTAATTTCACTCAAAATTGTATGTCAGGAAAGAGCATGGGATAGTCCCTTATTTTGTTCAGGGTACTGAAATAATTGACAATGTTATTTTCAGCACAATGCATTACCTGCTTTTTCATATGTATCTCTCTAGTGATGATACTGCACTGGTATAAGAGTCAGACTCAAGACGAATGGATTTTAACACTTAATGGTGGTATGCAGCAAATCAAATATAATGAGGCTGACTGTCTCTGCTGGTGGATACTTCCATATAAAGGAGAGAAAAGTAATGGATTATTCTTTAAAATGAACAGATCCAAGTAGGAGAGAAAAAATAAGGCCAGATTGTAATTATTGGGAGAATTTATTCTTCTACAGTAAAGTAGAAAAATATATAGGAGGCTTTACCTACTATTAGTTTCCCAAACAGCAAGTGTAAAGTTTCACATGCCTTAATGGAAGCATAAGCAAGATGGGAGAAGTTTACTATATCCCTGATAAGAGATACCATTCGAAAAAACTGAAATACATTTAAAAGCTGCAGCATAGAAATGCGAGTCACTGTGTGACAGGTCAAAAACCATTAGATGAATGGGATCTTCCGCATTAGGAAACCTCTATCTTTTGCTCGTTGTGTTAACACAAGTCTAATATCTTTAGTGGCTACTTCTGAATATTTTTGCCATTTTTCGGAACATGAAATTCACTGTGTGTTCTACAGAGCTGCTTATTTACTGTACTGTTTCCTTCCTTCTTTGTAAATATTCCAATTAGTGATTCCTAAGGCTGTAGGATGTGTCTCATCAACTAGTGAAAGTAGGATAATATCTCTTCTGTGAGCAGCTACACAGTAAGGGCTTGCTAATTCTGGCTCTGACTGCTGTAGTCACATCCACAATGTGTCAGCCATGATGACATTTTAATTCAGAAAGCAACATATGTTTCCTTCTCATTTATTGCAATCACTTCCAAAGTACTTATAATGAAAACAGTAAAACCGTGCAATGATTCAAAATGTATTTAGTTTAGCCTTTGTATAGATACTAGATGTTCTTTGATAGTATAGGCTAATTAGCCTGTAAAATAGTTGGTACTATATAAAATGAGAAAGAACCAAAATTCAAAAGTCTTGGATGTAAATTATGTAGCTATTCTGACTACAGGGTATGCACTTATGTTCATTTTGTGTCTGAAAAGTTCTGTATAGCAACACAAAATATCCAAGATCATCCAAAAAGTGGCTAATTCTTAGCATATACATTAAACAGTAATAACAATGATGGTTCCATTTAAAAGTTTCATTATTTGCATTTTGTGAAAGACACCACCATTGCAGACTACTGGAAATAAGGAGGATGAACTGATGGAAGTACATTTTTACCTTTGCCAACATTCACTGCTAGGCATGTACCAGAGGTTACTTTGGAGTGAGATACAGGGCTAGATTTTGCCCCTCTACTCCGCTCCGGTAAGACCCCACCTGGAGTACTTTGTCCAGCTCTGGAGCCCTCAGCACAAGAAGGGCATGGACCTCTTGGAACAAGTCCAATGGAGGGCCACTAAGATGACCAGTGGACTGGAGAGAACCTTTCCTATGAGGGCAGGCTAAGAGAGTTGGGGTTGTTCAGCCTGGAGAAGAGAAGGCTCTGGGGAGACCTTATAGCAGCCTTCCAGTACCTAAAGGGGGCCTACAGGAGAGATGGGGAGGGACTGTTTATCAGGGAATGTAGCAATAGGATACACTGGGGTAATGGTTTTAAACTGAAAGAGAGGAGATTTACATTAGAAATCAGGAAAAAATTCTTTACTGTGAGGGTGGTGGGACACTGGAACAGGTTGCCCAGAGAAGTGGATGCCGCATCCCTGGAAGTGTTCAAGGCCAGGCTGGATGGGGCCTTGAGCAACCTGCTCTAGTGGGAGGTGTCCCTGCCCATGGCAGGGGGGGTGGAACTCGGTGATCTTTAAGGTCCCTTCCAACCCAAACCATTCTATGGTTCTGTGATTCTATGATAAATCTTGGCAGTCAAACTTAGTATCACCTAGCTTCTGGGCTTGGTAAGGATAATTCTTCTAGTGTTAGTACAGAATTCTTTAGTTAGTAGTATACCAAAAAATTGTATATTGAGTGTAAAAATAATAGACTCTCCAGCAAAGGGTTATCTGGGAATATCTTAGGGAAAATAAGCCTCTTACATGCACATCTGTGAAAATGCTAAATACGCTGTGTAAGAAGGGCTGGGGTGTGGCAGGAGAGATAATGATATGCTCTATGACTTTACATGACCTCTTTAGAGGCTCACTTTGGCTTTTATTGAGTAGAAGAGTTGGTTCACATTATTCTTTTCCATCAGGAACATAACCTGTGATATGTTCCTTCAGTTAGAGATCATACAAGTCTTACTTTGTGGTTGTAAATCACTGGTGACATAGAAAAGAAATTTGAGATGAAGTTTCTTTAAAACAGCCCTTGTGTGATCCACTTACACCCTGATCTTGCAGTCCTTTTCCTTGTAAAATTTGAACTGAAGAGACACAAAGAAAACATTTTTCTAGGTTAGGGCCTTCAAATTTTAAAATACGCATTCCTTTCCTAATATTTCCTTCACATTTGACAAAGTAAAGTGATATTTACTTGGCTGGGGGATCCAGCAGCGTAAAGGATTTGCTGTGACTTCTTCAAGGCTAGTTGGAACAGGACCCGACAGAGAGCAAGAAAGATAAAAGGGAAAGACAAAGGGAAATGTGGATAAGACATAAAAATGGGGAAGAGATCAGGCTCCAAGAGTTCAGGTGGCTTGCGGGAAGCAGCAGCTTGGAGGGGAGTTGGAAAGCTCAGGGCCTTTCCCTAAGGAATGAGGACCACAGCAGGGTGGGGGGCTGAGCTCCTCCTGCAGCCCAGACACCCAAGCAGCCAGATCTCCCTCTTGTGGGAGAGAAGCTGCAGGCAGGCAGACGGGAGAGAACTTCATCACGATGTGTGCATAGCTGTGTGCAATAACTGTGGGCAATAACAAAGCGGTGGACTTAATCCCGAAAAAACACCTCTCCTCCAGAGACAAAAGCATATCTACATCAGGCGATACAAAAAGTAAATTTCATCGCCGGTTCTGAGCTTTTCCACTTTGGACATTCACAGATTCTCATCTGTTCATAAAAACTATATATATATGTGTTAGCTGAATAGCACCTAGAGTTTTCAATACCATGGTATCGAACAGTAGCTCTCGGAATATCCCAGTCTGATTCCAGCAAATTTCAAATTATTTGAATTCGTATTGTATAATTAAGCAATTTTTATGAACTGTTGCAGTTTCTCAGTACTCTTAATAGGTAATCATGTATCCAAGTTTCAGATCCGAATTTGAGTACATTGATTTCCTTTTTTTTCCTAGCAATAATTCAGAAAAGGCTAAAGAAGGAAAAGAAGGCAAAAAGGAAATTGCAGGAAGCACTTGAATTTGAGACTAAACGACGGGAGCAAGCAGAACAGACACTGAAACAGGCAGCTTCAACAGATAGTCTCAGGGTCCTAAATGGTAAGAAACCAATTTTTGCCTCGGTGTCATTAACTTCAATTTAAGTGCCAAAAGAAGCTTGTTATATTGAAAATTTATAACATGACAGGAGGAGAAAAAAAAGAAAATCTCTATTCTTTCCTTCATTCAAGTGATGCTTCTGTCTTTATTGTTTTGTTACTTTATATAGTATGTGCAAATAAACTCACTGGAGAGAATGTCCAAACTAGGACAATTTTATATTATTAGCTTGAGAAGTCAATTTTTTTTTCTTCTTCTTTTTCTCCCCCACTTTATGCTTGAAAAATCTATTGCTCATTAATCTTCCTAGTCTAACAAAAAATTGTCCTGGCCTCCAGTCATTGTTCAACATTAAAAAAACTGACAAAGGTTGATTGTATTGTAATTCAGCACTGGAGTAACAGGTTGTAAAAAGGGCTATAAGAATCAAATGAAATATGTGTCAGTCTTACCTTTCCATGTTTCTAGACTCTCTGACCCCAGAGATAGAAGCTGACCGCAGCGGGGGCAGAACAGATGCTGAAAGGACAATACAAGGTAGGAATTTGCAAAAGGCTATAAATCTAGATCTTGCTGTATGAGTTTTTCCTCAGCTTTAGACTGCTATTCAAGCATGTAGCCTACCATCTGGGCCACATCAAAACAAGTTCAAACAAGGTCAAGTTCATCTTGCTTGTTTATAAGAGAGAATACATTCTGTGCTGATAGATTTCCTTTAAATTAATAGGTCATTTCTGTTTATACATAGCAATTAAAGAAGAATAATTGATTTGAAGCAATATTGAGTTGAATCTCAGACATGTTGAATGCAGTGTTTGTGAATATGTATAGTTAGATGTGAGATAACAATGTTTTTAAAGGTATATTTGAAATATTATGAGCCTTTTAACTATACGAATGACTAAACCTAATAGGTAACATTCAAGGCATGATAAGAATTTCATACCTAATATTCAGTGGCAGTTACTGAAAGGTATGTTTCAATAAGCTGCTCTGAGCATTAACAATAAATAATCTGTTTATTCCCTTCTTGGATTTTTCATTTACTATATCCCATTATTTGCATTCTAATAAAACAAATCTGCTGAGTAAATTTTTACATGAAATACTAAAGAGAGCCATATTACTTCCCCCGTGAATCTAAATGCGTGTATATATATATTGCAAACACCAAGGTGTTAGTAAAGTGCAAGTTTTTAAGATAGTATTTATGTCATAATGTCTTCTCTAGTCAACAGGCTAAATCTACCTACATGCATACTAAAGAGTAAAAATAGCATTTGTTTTCAATTGTAAATGAAGGTGCATTTTTCAGAAGCAAGCCTAAAATGATTAGCTCCAGTAATCACTCTCAATTGCCTTTATTTTGCATTTTGAAGTCAGTCATCTTAACAGTATCATTTGACATCTTCTGTGTGTTACTTAATCACTTTTTCTAACTCCTGGAGAGTTGTTACTGGTGTGCCACAAGGAGGCTGTAACAACAGAATAAAAAGTCAACAAGCTTTTAATGTATTGAGCATGTAAACAAATACAAAAGAGGCAATAAGTGCTTATGTAGGACAAACACATGTATATAAACAAAAACATTTAGATTCAAAGCAAGTTAGGTCTGCAAAGTCAATAACTTAGAAGTTGGAGTATGCCAGATTAAACGTTGCCTGGGAAGTGGGTACATGTGAGCTTTGTTATTCCAGAATCCTACTTTCCTTACCATAAACTGTATGCCCTATTCAAAGCACCATTTGGTGTAATAGATTTAGTGAGAATCCAGTCATTATGTCATTTTGTTATAATCCAGTCATTTTGTTGTTTTGTTTGGTGCAAAGACAGACTTTGAGTTTCTTGGGAGGCCATTCTATTACACCTGTCACTGCAGTATCTGAGCTCTTTGCAAACATTAATTACTTTATCTTCGGAGCATTCCCACAAGAAAGTGAAGTTTGGAGTATTCCCATTTGAAAGTCAGGAAAGCAAAGATTAAGAAAGATTAAGGTGACAAATTGTTTAACTTTTGAGAAGCTAGGACCTATTTTTTCAGAATACTTCGCATTTTTGGCAAATGTATTCAGTGTATTTAAAATCATTGTTCCTGTTGAATTGAGTTTCATTTATGGGCTGAGATACCAAGCTGGATACTTATAAAATGTGCAACACATAATTACCCAGTATTTTGGAAGAATGTATTCTAAAGGACTTGTCCCAGACTGTACAGGAACAGCACTTGGACTTTTTAATCATGATCATCCATTCTTTTCCAGCTATCCTCTGCCTACTTATGTTCATTTCATATATTTCCATTTACGCATCAAATGAAATGAAAGACTTAGAAGTAACATTTTCAATAATGATGACCTTTCCTTGATTCATCTGTCCAAGGTGGTGCAAGTAAATAAAAACCACAAAAAAAAAACCAACTACCACAGATGATTATTTATTAAAGACTGGACCACAATATACTCTGATTGTGACATTGGATCACACTGCAAAGGCAACCTTAATTCTGACATTTCCTATCTCTACTTTGCAGTCTTAAAATATAATTCAAATAGGGTTTTCTTAAGGAAAAGCTAAAAGGAAGCAAGAAACAGAGTTGCAATTTCTTATTTGATTATATTAGGCTTAATTGTCATACAACAGTTCAGAACTTTTAGCTCTACCACAGTATGTAACCCTACAACACAAATGTAACTGTAGGAGCTTGTTGTTGTGGATCAGCTATGTTATAGGCTGACAGGTTTCAGAAATAGTTCAAGAAACAGTTAATGGCAGATGAGTAACGCTGAGTGTCAGGACTCTTTGTGTTCACTTCCAGTGTTGGAAGGAGAATCCCCTTTCACCATAAACTCCTTTTTATCTGTGTCCATCTTAGCACATGTCCCTGTATCTGTCCCCCAGTTCTTCCTAGTTTCTTCCTCCTCATTCCAATTCCAGCTTTTGTCAATGACTAATCTCACCCTTTCCTTCCTCTGTGTTACATTGTGGGGTTTTTTTCCCCAACTTAACATTCTTCCAGCGTTCTCTTCGGAGCTCAGTTTCATGCCATCCTGATTATTTCTTTAATTACAAGCTCTTTCTCTTCTCGGTGACCCCCGGCCCCTGTCTCTGTTTGACCCTTGCTCTTGCCTCCTCTCGTCCAGCCATTTCGAGAGTCCATGTCGCATTGACATTCCCCGTTACCAGCCTTCCCTGTTTGGTACCACATCTCTCTCTGCATTCTCTGCTTCCCCCCACCTCCCCATCAAGCTCACGTTTGTTCCCTACTGCTTTCAGTACGCATTCTGTCTCTTCTTCTGCATCTGCTTGAATATCAGGGAGGGAAGCACTGAGAGAAAAGCAGAGACAATTTCTCTGTTCTTATTTCAGTACTTAGCACAGCAATTGTTTGCAATAATGAGGAGAGAGAGTTGCAGGGATAGAACTGCTTCATTCCTGCAGCACCGGGATAAAGCATGCTCAGTACAGATGGGGTCCTTGGAGAATTTAGCTGCAAAACTCTACAAAAGCTTTCCAACGGGTGAAACTGGGATTTTTCTGACACTTTTTTGAATTTTCATCAGGGCCACAAAGACCATTTCTTTCCAATCTTGCAAAATTTCAATTACATCATTACATTTAATCCGTAAATTATATTTTAAATACTCTAGTATGCACTATAGAAGAATTATTATATAGAATATACAATATATTCCTCAATAAATAATATAATACTATCTCTTTCATGTTTCAGGTTCTGGGAAAAAGTACTTACTAGAGAAATACTTATGCCTTTCTTATTCCTCTCAAAAATGTATCTGTATCTCAGAATGAAAGCATGTCCGTAGTAATAGGCTCTTTATCAACAATCATTAATTTTTTTTCAACTTACTGTATTAAGCATGCTATGCAGTTCTATAACTAAGCAAACGAAAGTAGGAAAGCTGCAGCGTTCTGTGGGGAGGTGTAGTAATTGAAATACCAAGTGTAATTTCAGCATTTAAGAAAATATTATGCAAGGAAATAATAATTAAAACTAAAGCTTTTATTTACTATCTATTATAAATAAAAGGCTACTTGTCAACTTGAAGTGATATTTAATGTTGATATTTTTATATCCATGTGAGTTAGGAATAGGACTAGTTTAAGCATAAAAGATAATTGCATTTGTCAATAAGTGGGGTATTTTCTGTTCTATTTTCTTACCATGTAACACTGGTTCAGATTCACTTTTAGTTCATGTAAAGTCGTGTAAAATGGGAGGAGAGACAATAAAAAGAAATTTGAACATGAGACTATAAAAAGAAGGTTATTTTAGAATTGGGTTTTGGTTTTTTAAATACTGGGTAGATAACAGTTTGCTGGAATATCCATAAAAATGCTAACAAATAATCATAATAAATAACCCAAATGTGGGTCTCAAATATACTTATATATTTTTTAACAGATGCAAACAGATACTAAGCTATTATGAACTGGTGTAGACACTGGTTTTAAATGTTTTCTTTCTTGCTTCTGTTTAAAATAATAATAAAGCAGATTATCCTCTTCTCCATACATATTGTAGGTTCACTAGATGCCTATGCCTAGCTCCCAATCCGGTTTCCCAAGACCCCCTCATCCCACACAAAAAGGTACCATACAAAGATAATGTTTGACTTTTATATACTGTTTTGTTACCCGACCTCTTACTAAGCACTAGAACAATGACATTTACTGCCGCTCTTACGTTCTTATTTCCATTGACTTTTTCTTCCCCACTTGGCTATTTACCATGTGTTTGTCTGCCTACATTATTAATTTTTCTTTTCTTCTGTAAATCCCATACTCCCACTTTTCTGTCTCCCAGTAGTTTCTCTCGCAAGTCCTGTACATTCATCTTCATTCCATTTAATCACCATTTCCTCTATACATTATCAAAAAGTGTTCTACTTCTGCACTGTCTTCCCCATTGACCATTCTTTTCATATGGTGTCCCTGTCATGTCTTCCTTTTCCCAAATCACTACCTAATTTTTTTGTTCTTTTCTCCCAAAGCTCTCCTGCTAAGAACAGGAAGCTTAACCTATTTCTCTCTCTCAGGCTGTTATTTTGCTTATCTTCTCCATTTCTTTCCTATTTTCTAGCAACTGTCTCAGTGCATATCTTTTCAGCTTTCTTCCAGTTAATTTCCAACTTATACATGCCATCATTCTAGTGAATTGTGAAGCCAGCTTCATCCTTTTCTGCTTACAGTCTTCTCACCCTGTTCAGTTCCCATGAATTCTCAGGCCTATCTTTTTTTCTATTTTTTCCCCAAATGTCTGTGTTCCAAGACACCCTTTGCACTTTGCATATCTTCAAAGTTTTCCTGTCCTATTCCCTTCTTCCAATTCTCCCCTTATTACACATTCTCTTCTAGTGCAAATTTCGTTCCTTTTGTCCATCAATCAAAATTTCATACCTCAGTTCCTTATTCTGCTGCAAATATTTTTTTTCCTTCTATATTTCCTCCTCTCTCCAGATGAGTCTGTTATCTTACTCTCCCTGTCCCTTAGCAAAATGAACTTATGCTTCTAAGCCCTTTCCCACTGCTTCTTTTCACCTTTTCCACCTCTTCTGTAGGCTTATATTAACAGCACAGTTAAGTGTAATGCTAAGTGTAATGCTTCAGTCTATGCTGTCCTGATGTCAGAAAAAGAGCCACTCAGCTACCACGCACATAAATGTTTCCAGGGCCAGCTGTCTTTTTCCCTCTCAGAAAGGACAAGGCAGGAAGCTGAGATGTTGAGCAGATCCAGGAATAGATAAAGCAAGCAACTGCAACTCAGCACACTGACTGCGAGGTGCTCTATGAAGTTACTTGTAGGGCCTTTGGAGGCTACTGAGGAAGAATGAGAAAGAAATTATGATTTAACTTTGCCCATACCAAGCACCTAGTGTGTGCATTTTGCTGCCTAAGTACGAGGGGAAAGCTGCCCTGCAGCTGCCCTCCACATTAATAAAAATTGCTAAGATTCAGCTTCAGTCATGTGCCTGAAAACCTCACCTAAATTATTTTCTGTGTTGGTTTGAAACTTTGTTTAATCAATTTTTCAACAAGCAAAATCAGTGCAGTAATCTCAGTAAAGGATAGTTCTTGATTCTTTCTTGCTATATTTGTGTTTGAAAGATAGCTATCTGAAGGACTTCAACACTGAAAAGGAACTTTTGGTGGTTCTATGAAGCTTATGTGCACAGTTCCATTTCTGATGTATAAATCTTGGACAAAAGTATGTGAAAATGTGTGATGGTATTTCTAATGAGATCAAAAAGTTTATTGGAAAAGGCCATTGTCAAGGCTGTAAAGTCAAGCATTCCAAAATTAGGAAATGGTAGAATTAAGGTTGTCTTCCGCACCTTTGTTCAATCGTCTTTGTGAATGCATCATGATATAATCTTTAATTATACGATTAGATACTGTATTTTTCACAGTACCCTGTCTCATTCAGTGCAGGGGACAAGGATGTAGTTGAATAAAGGGATATCTATCCAATATTTTCTTTATCTTCAGCGCTCAATGTGTGTTCTCATGCTTTATATAATACCCAGTTTATATATAATACTTTCATAATTAGACATCATGCTTTACAGAAGAGGTGTGAATGATTATCTCAGTTTCTTTCATATGTTAAATCTTAATTTTGAGTGTTTTACTTCACCATTTGAATAATGTCCTGAGTAACCATTTCTTAGGGTTTTATTTTTAACAAGTAAAATACAGAGTCAAAAGCTTCACTGTGAGATGGCATCTGACCACCTTATGAACTTGAATCTTTAGATTCACAGTGATTAAACTAACAAAGTAACTGTAATACTTTACTACAATCAGTGTGATCCAGGGAATGACCATTTTGCTATGGTGGTTTGACAGACACTCATTGAGATAAATAAAAAAATAAATAAAATCTTGGGATACATTTCTTGGGTGCAGAATCTTCCTTTCATTTGTCTTGCAACCTGTATCACTTTTAACAGTGTCTCCATCAAGCTTTCTTATTGTTTCTTTCTCATTTCTAGCCTTTGTATCAGTTCTAATATCTTTTTTTTGTCTCCCCTTTCAATACCACTTTCTATTTATATCCAGTCATAATTCTAGCCTCTAATTTTAACTTCTTACACCAAATATCCTTGTTAATCAAGATCCAAACCTCCAGATCAAGACCCAAGTCTCCAGGTATTGGCTCAAAATACTCTATCCATAAGCCTCATATGCAGTTACTTGTCAAGATTTCTCCCTCTAAGGGACTTCAGATGACTTTACCTGCTTTCTTGCCCAATCTGTGTTCTGTCCCTCATCTTTCCTTCTATTTTCAACCACTGGGTTCTGTTCTTGTCTAGCTGGTCCAAATCACTCAGTGCCCTGTTTTTGGTCTCGGTTACTGTCAGCCAAGCATCTGTCGTTACTAGCTCCCTTTTACAGTGTCTTCCAGTGTCCTGGTTTCTGTGTTGCTATGTGTTTAACCAGCCTCTGTCATCCCCCCAGTCACATTTTCTGTCTTTATTTCCAACTCCAACTGCATCAGACTTCTTGTTCTAATTTCTTTAAATCTTAAGTTTTATATGAGTTTATGTTTGTAGACTTAGAGAAGATTACTGTTGGCTGCTAATCATAGATAGGACACATTTTCCAGTGCAAGACTACTCTCAAATTAACTAATGATTTTTTAAAAATAGTTTTCAATATCCTCAAATGACAGGACATCTGTTTCTTTTCTGGGGACATCAGTTCTCTTTGCAGCACATTTAAGTAAAATGCCTTTCCTTAGTCTTTCCTTCATTTATTTTGCCCATGATATTGACTGTGATGACCAGTATCATGTCCATTTCTTTTATCCATTACCCTTCTGTAGAGTCCCTTCAATAATTGAATCTTTCTCCCAGGGCTTCTGTCTCCTATCTTTGCATTTCTGTCTGTTCCTCTCTGTGTCCCCCTTCCTCTTAATCAAAAGCAATTCCATTTGCTCCCATAGCTCCTCAAAGACGAGGTCATCCATCTGTATAATGCCATGTAAGCCCATGGTCATATATTCTCTACAGTATTAATTGATTAAATCCAGGAAAAGAAAAGCACCTGATTCTTTATACATTTTACAAAGTTATTTCTTGCCTTTTATCTCATTAAATGTCTTAAAAGTGTTAAATATAGATATATCAAATTGTAAATTCTGAATTTTTATTCAATTTACGTTTGTTCATCAGTTATTCCATTTTTATTGCTGCTTAGTAAGTACTATGGATTTGCTGTTACTCATTTATTATTGCGTGGTACTTCTAGCAGAAAGGTGTTTGTGTTTAGTACAGAGTCAGGATTCGCAAATGGATTTGTCAGGTGATTTTCAGAATGAATACACATTTTCACTTTCCCACGTGACATGCCTTCTTCTCGGCTGACCAATTTCAACACTGCTTCAGCTTCCCTTGTATTGTTGCTTTCCCGTTTCCCTTTCGCCTCTGTTTGAAACCCCCCACCAAATACTACTTCTGAATATCCCAAATTTTTCTTATTATGCCATTTCTTTGACCTGTGAGGCTATGTGTGTGTGTGATCTGGAGCAACGTGTCTGCTGGTTGACCAGGTGGCTGACTAGGAGATACATGCATTCTGAGGGATCAGTGACAAGCTAGGAGATATGCATTTTCTGCTGGACATCTTGTTGCTGCCTCTTGGCAGCTGGGCAAATCAAACAGTACATGATGCTTCTCAGCAGCTGATGGGCCAAACAAATGGTTTTTCAAGCTGCAAGAGACCCACGGCCCACCTGTTGTGCAGGCCTGCTATAAAGGTTGAACATTTCAGCAGGGAAAAGAAGTCAGGAGCTGGAAACAAAGCTGTCAGAAGCCTGGAAGGCAAAGAGCTTTTTTCTAGATATATTGAATAACTGCCCAAGGAAACATCTGCTACTTAGCTAGGCTGTTTATAGAAACAAACAGCTGACTATTCTAGACCCACAGAAATATAAAAAAGGTTCTGTGAAACAACAATGACAAAAGAGTGGTCTACTTTTTCTTTAAAAATGAACTTTTCTGTGAATTTTAGGCTAGTTGGCTTGTTATTCCATTAGACAAGATTTCTTTAAAAAAAGAAAAAAACCAACAGCCTAATATTTTTCATTTAGTTTGTCAATAAAAAGTCTTTTTTTCAGCTTAGAAGTCATCAAACAGCAAGAAAGTCTGTCTATGTGAAACACTGTGTCATGAGAGTGCGTGACTTGTAGAAATCTGACAGATCTTGCATTTTTCTTTTTTTTCTGTCTGATTATCAGGTTTCTTCCTTAAGTTTTCTATTCTTCAGATTTCTAAAGTTCAGTAAGACAACTAGTTTCAGTCTCTACAGCTTTGGTTAACTGCAGACATAAGACAGGACTGTCTTTGTAATGTGTCTGCCCTCCTTCGGGTTGCTCAAGCACCTCTAAGTAAAAGTAGTGATCTGAGATATCAGAAAAATGGGAAAAAGACAACAGAACGGAGCAAAGCTGTTGTAGTGACCCATGAGGGAGTCATGTCTGCTGTCTTGTTATTGATCCTTCCCTGCATGCCAGAGTTTGTCAAACAAATTGATGCATTGGTGAAAACGTATGCACATGCACTGTTCAATTTTAGAAGCTGAAGGTTAGTGTGTTTTCTGCACTGCTCTTCTCCTTTGTCTTTCTTTTGCTCAAAAAAAAATAATTAAATCTAGTGGTGGTGCTAAAGAGGGTGTTAGAAGTTTAGTGTCTAACCCTCCGACACATTCAGTGGAGCTGCTTTACTAACCCCCTTTGGTTAGTCCACCCGATCCTGTTTTATTTTTGCTCAGTCTTTCGAAAATATTTGCTGGTTAAACACAGTTTCTATTTACAGTTGCACATAATGCTTCATTTTCTTTCTGATTAGTGCCTTAAACTTGAGCTGCTTTTTGACTGCAGCGTGTAACGCCTTGTATTAATGCCAGGGTCATGCACTTATTATTCTTCTGTACAGTGCTATGCACTTCAATGAAATTATATACATAATAATAAATAACAACATTAATCTGTGTGCACCACCTTGAATTTCATTACTGTTGCAGAAGGTATATCTCTGAAAATACTTTCTCTAATTTTTATACATTTTAGAAAGAGCTGGGCTCTCTCCTTGTGCACTAATTTAAATATTTTATTTTCCCTAAGAAGAATAAGCCTTACTAGCTTTACCCACTCACAAGTTTTAAAGACATTTGTTTTACTGATTTTTTTGACTTGGCAGACAATCCAGTGTACTTCAGATTTTAAACCTAGATTGTACATTAGACATTTATGACATTTCTTGCTAGTTTGTCTGTCTTTTACTGTTGAAATCTGAATACTCAATGAGGAAACACAGAGTAAAGATTTATTTTGCTTCATATTTTCTTGACCATGAATAAGTACTGAAACTATCTTACAACGCATGGAAACCAAACAATAATAAGTATGTTCCCTATCCCTCTGCCCAGGAGTCCAGCACTTTGGCAGGTTTTCAACCCAAGCTAATCAATTAAAGACAACATTGATTAACTTAAACAGAAGGTGATATTGATTGCAGGCAGTAACCTATAAATAGCCAATTGTTTCATAGTGTTCATAGGTCATTGTTAGCTACACCTTTAAACTTTAAGGTACATAATCCTGTTATCTATCGCTCAAAAAGCAAAAGAAGGTGACAGAGTTAATAAACAGTTACATATACATTGCAAAACATGCTTTTAGCGCCTCCTCATTCAATACTTTTACATAAACTTTTTCACATTTTCTTTGAAATTACTATCTGTTGCAATTTACATCTCATTTTATAGCTGTATATATATGAAGCTGCTGGAAATCAAATATGTTCATGGCTTTTCTACTGAGATAAATGATTAATCAATCAGAGGCTTTCTTCCAACATGGTACTTTAGTGCACTTTTAAAGCAACTGTGTGTAAAATTAATGACTAGCATGAACAGAGTCAAGTGGGAAAATTCAGGACAATAAGAATATTAAATAAAACACATTTTGCACCAAAGATTCTATGAAGACCTTATGTAGAATTGTTTTGACTTGTCTTATTTTTGTTCATGTCTTACTTCCTTCCTCCTCCATGTTCATATTATTCAAAGAAGGAAGGATAGGATGACTTTCGGGGTCACCCCAACTGTCTTGCTACCTGGGAAAGATGGGCACTGCAACCCACCATCCTACCTACTCATGTTTCCCATAAATACTCTGTTCCCTTCATCTTCTCCCTCAGAAGGTAACTGAAACCTGGACAGACTAGTAAAACACACATTTCTAGAGAAAGAACTAAAAGACCATTTTTTAAGCCAGGATGAACATTTGATTAAAACAACAACATCATCATTCCAGTGAAATGATGTTTCTGTAGCCTATCATGATGTAGATATAAACAAAGTGGATTTCTAGTTCATTCACAGTTGAACTATAATCCTGTGCCTCTTCAGGTTGGTCGGGGAGCTAGATTTGCTGACTGTAAGCTGTTTATCAGTGTTTGCCTCTACTCTGTGTAGAGAGCTGTCCCTTTTCTCTTTCTTTTTTTTCCCCTCAGCCACATTTTCTACTTAGGCAAGTGCTGGAAAGTGGCATCATATCATCTGAAATGTGTGTCATAAAGAAGATTGTTTCTTGACGTTTGGTTTTTAAACTACTATAGAGATTAAGAAATGCCTGATGTTTGTGTATCATCCCCTTATAAAGGAACCTCAGCTGTCAATATAGGTGTTGCATTCTTCCATGAAATCATTAAAACTTCACTGTCAACAGACCTCAAAATATATAATGGTTTGAGATTTCTCTAATAGTTGCGCTTCCCTTGTTGTGACTTGTCATGTGAAGCATGAGGGAGACAACTCTTATGCCAAAATAACAGTAATAATTTTCAGTTCTACTAAAAGTACCATGCTTTAGAGAGCTACTAGTACAAACTAGTAGCTGGTAAGTTACTTTATCCACTTAACGCACATAGGAGAAAATCTACTGGACAGGGAGATCTAAGTCTCCTTCCTGAAAAGTACTGAAGCTTGGGTAGGTAAAGAGAAATATCAAATCCAGATTAGATTTCAGATCTTGAATTTCAAATTCAACCATTTCAATATGAACAGTGGCTGTCTTGTTCAGTGGCTCTTTTTAACTGTCAGCCACCAACTGCATCAAAAGAAGAAGAAAAGAAAATTTAGCAAGCCATGTGAGCTAGTCTACCAAGGAAGGTCATCATCAATTTCCCATCATCAATTTCCCATCTCATCCTAGCATGTCTGAAGCTCTGAAAGGAGGTTTTTGGAGAGAAGTTAAGATAGTCTTATCTTAACATTAATCCTTACTCTATTTAAAAAGTGATTTGGTTATTCACAAGTAGATGACCATTTGAGATGCTCCAGGCCATCTGACACATCTGGACAGAGTATTCAATGCATTTTTATTATGAAGTCATCCCATTTTACACCAGCAGTGGTGCAATAGTATTCATTAAATATTTTGATATGAACATCCCTACCTATATCCCCTAACATATTCTTGATTTTACCATCCCCATTCATGAGCAAGGTAAACAAAAATTAGTAAAGGAAATATAGGCAAATAACGTAATTTCCCTTAAAGCTTTACACAAATATTTTTTGGGATGAGATGATGACTTTGAGATGCTAGTGACTGTGCTGGTAAATGACTTTGATTTATGTGGGAATTTATATGAACCCAAATTCCTGATCACATTCCTGATTCAGGTAGCATTCCTGATCTCGGATCTTGCTATGACACTCACTTACAAATCCACATTTCAAGCCTGAAGGATTGTAGTGAGTTAGTCTGGTGAACGTTACATGAGGGTCTTAACTTAATAGGGAAAAAACCTACGAGGGCGCTTATATGGAAGCATCACTCCAATTTGAAGCATTTTGATAAGGAGTAATGCACAAGGTGAAGGGTAAGGCAAAACCTTTCAAGTACTGAGTTTCCAGTAAAAAGGGAAGAGCCAGTGAAGGAATGAAAAAGGAGTGACAATTCAAAGAAGACCAGGAAAATATTTTTGCCATATGAATTTGTTTATACAACTTAGACAGAAGTAAGCTTTCATAGGTAAGATAGGAGGAGAATTTGCATATGAATTTACAGCTAGACAGAGAGGTAAGAAGGTGAGGGGTGGAGAATTTTTATGAAAAGAAATTTAGACACTATGTTGTAATGAAGAGTCAAAAGTAACAAACAAACAGGATACCTTGCTTTTGAACTTCACTGACAGACAAGATGGAAAGAGTGGTTCATAGTGACTAAGAGTAGTAGTAGTGGGGAAGAGAAAGAGGAATCTGAAGAGATGAACGATTAACAAACAGCTCTGCTTTCCCAACCCAAGATTGTCACAGCAGCTAAACATTCAGACAGAGAAACAAAAAAGCAGGCTGAGGTTTTAGTTTGGAAAAAAGGGAATAGACTTGGGGTACAAAGGGCTACGTCAATTGTCAATATGGATATGGCAGCTGAGTTTCTGGTTTTGGGTTAGACTACTCGGATATGAGGCATGGAGAGAGAGACAATGGGAGGAAGACCGTAGCCCTGAGAAACAAAAACAGAAAGTTGAGGGAGAAGCCAAAAAGATCAAACTGAAAAAGAAATTAGCTATGTGGATGGAGAATAAGAAGATCCTAGCAAAGGCAGAACAGTATTTGAATACCAAAAACCTTTGATAAAAGGCTAGTCTAGAAAATTTGAGGAGGTAGGGTATGGGGTGCTAGTTCTAAGATTTGTCTAGATAGGAGTCATTATAGACAATTAATATAATGCAACAATTAAAAAAATTTGCAAAAAAAAAAAAAGTTGACTAGCAACAGAATGGTTGGTCAAAGAAGAAGGTACTTTCCAGTACTATGCAAGTATTGTGGTCTTTTTACCACGTGTTTAACTGACACATGCTTACCAAATTAAGAACATGAAAGTATTATATCCATGTTGTTAAAGAATAAATGGCTATTAAAAGAGTATGGAAGTTCCATAGTTTTTAACTTCAAGCTACAGTCCTTCAAGCTAAAGTCCTTCATTACATTTTCTTTTATCAACAATTTCCCTGAAGACAGGATTCTGTTTATACAGAATTATTACAATGTGAGTTCTAGAAATTTTCTTGGACATTTTTGCTAAACCTCTGTGCTAATTGCACTTGAGAATTTTCTTAATGGTAGTAATCATCTACCAAAAAAATATCAAGCTGGGTGTAGCCTCATTTGCTCTTCCCTTGTTTTATTAAAATGGAAAATCTCAATTTCTGTCAGGTGCTGTAGATTTGCGACCTAACAGAAAGAAGAAATATATTAAAACAAATCATTGTACTCTAATATATGATTCCAGACAAAATGTATGTACACAGCAAAACTTTTGAAGGGAGGTGCCTTCAGTTGGAACTTGGTAAACAGCTGGAAGGCATGTCACTTACAGGGAGAAAAAAAGAGTTTAATATTTTGAAGGAGCCACATAATATTACAATACCTTTAATTCTGCAACAAGCTCAGAAATATTGAATGTAGGTCAGCAAATGTTCTTAGTAACCTGTTTTTTGTTAAGAGTTTCAGCTAGTGATCTTTACTACTTGTAGAAAATCTGCTTTGTGCTGGTGTAAGTGTTAAGAATGAGAGCAACTGAAAATCTACCTCTATGTACTTCATCAAATATGTGCATGTGTATTCATGTTATGGAAAAAGAAAACTTCTTTCACGTTATCAGACTTGGAGAGGATATCATAAACTCTTGATAGAGCAGTCTTTTGCTATAGCAGCTTAAACTACAGAATAAACATATACCTTGTATATTGCATATCATAAAATATGATTTAAATGAACAATATTGAAATCAAAGTTCAATTTAGGAACTTGAGTGTATTGTTATGAAAAGCCCAGTCACTTGTATTTATAGCTTCATATTTTCATGGGAAGAAAACAATCTAGAAACCTAGGGATCCCTCATGCTTTATGCAAGTGCAGTAGGTATTAGATTACAGGATCAGGTCCACAATTTGCTTTTCTTAAAACCTACAGTAAAAAATAAAAATAAATGCCAGCACCATACAAACTACAAAGGTGAAAAAATGCTGTATCTTGCATTTTTCTACCTCCTGTGGCTAGGGACAGAATGCAGACATGCCACAATAATGTTTTTTATTTCTACTGTTCAAACCATATTAATGAGAACATCATTTTGGAGAACTAATTATTTCTATTTGTCTTGTGTCACACTTTCTAATTCCCCTATATTAGCACAGCCAAAGCAAATTAATTGCTTTTCCAGCAGTTGAACCTTGTCCAAGAATGAGCTCACATTCCCTTCCAGTTTTGCAGTTTCTAGGAGTGCATTGTGTCAAAAATTTCTCTTGATACTAAACATAGCCCAGAGAATATCTTTACAGATTTCTGTTGCTGCTCACTTGATGAAATTTATAAGTTTAAGTGACCCACTAGGAAAGATAAAGTTCTTAGCTGCAAGATTATACATCAAAACAGTTAAAGTGAAATTAAAATTAAATGAATGAATCTCACTGAAGCAAAAAAAGCAGTAATTAATGGTTCCCTTAATTGTCTTCATAAAATATTTGCATGGGTCTAATTTGCATAATTTGCATGTATTAATTAATCTTTCAAAGGAATTTTGTGCTGAGAGAAGCCAAAAAATCTCTTTGTTTTATTTAACATCTAATGAAATATTTATCTTCGTTAATGAACTTCTCATCTTCATTAAAATAAAAATTGCACAAGTTTGTATGTTTTAAATGTTTTTATAATTGAAGTATACAAAAAAATCGCTTCAGACCTACAGTATCTGAAAAACAAACACATTATTGAACATTCTGTGTCATTTTGACTACAGCAACATTTAAAATTTGAGAAACCCTCTCCCAAAAGTTTTCAAGGGGTTTTAAATTACTTCAATTTCATTCTAATTGATGATTATTTTTTTTTAATTTTGCAAATAGGGATGAGAAGGTAAACATTATTGTATTTTTTATTATTGTCAACCTGTGATACATAACAGCTTTTACAGAATGCATACTATGTTTAGAAGAAGAGCCTAACATCACAGGTTAAAATTTAAAATACTGCAGGAGTTTGCACAGTATATGGGGCTAGTTTATACTCTCCTAGACTAACAGCTGAGGGAAAAACAGTTTGTGAGTTACTGCCTGACATTTAATGATTGAACCTGGAGTAAGACTGATGACAGTAACAGTTACAAAGGACTGTAGTGGCAGAGGACCTAGTTAAATGACAGGTTGCGGTGATCAGCAACTTTGAGACAATACCCAAAATAGCTAGACGTACAGAATGAGAATATGCATTGCAAGGAAAGAAAAAAAAATCAATATTAAAGTTTGGTGTAAAATTTGAGTATGGAAGTGTGAGGAGATGACAAGAAATGAAGTACTTTGTGGAAAGCTATTTCTGTAAAAAGAATAGGTGTAAGAGGACGATGATTAGTTTTTTGGGGACAAAGGTGAAGGCTATTACTTAAAAAGGGGACCACCTAGAATCCCAAGGTAATGTATCAGCTACTTAATATTGTTGGAAAATAGTGCCTTTGGAGAAAGAATAGCAAAGTATGGTTAAAATAAAATAGCTTCTATACAGAATGTTAACACTGTACATAGTAAGATTTGTGAAATGGAGTTTCATTTTTTTCAAGGATAAGTACAATATTATTGGAATAATGAAAGTATACTTGAAATAGTGAAATGATTGGGGATTTAGAATATAAAGAAACTATATTTGCACAATGAAACAGCGTGATGGGATTTGTACTCATTTTCAATACGCTTGCATATGCTTAAATCCTTGCACGAGGAGTTTATAAACACATTAATGTGTTTGAATTCATTTTAGACATTCAATGCTTTAGAAAGCCAGCCCTGCAGAGCCAGAAAAGTAGGAGCTGTTTAAGAGTGCTTTAAGATACAGCACTCTTTGTATAAAAGAAACAGATTTAAGCTATCGAGATTGTGTACAGTCATATATTCTTCACTACATTATCCTATAATTTTTTCAACTGATAATATATAGTGGAACTTTGCTGATACCATAATGGCAGTATAGATATCGCTGTGTATTATGAAGGTGTGGAACTTGTGGAATAGCTGCTGAGGCAATGTAATTATCCATAAAATACTCAAACAATATCAGTGGGAGGGATATGTTTCACTTCACACATTTGTGGGGTAGATGTCTTTATCTGAGCTATTTGGCTGGACTCCTATTAAAGTCAATAAAGAGTAATAGACACATCTCTGCCTTTGAAGAAAATGAATAATACCTTCCAAGCTTCTTCATTGATTATAAAGGGAGTCTACAAAAATGGCTCAGATGCAGCTATCTACAGTGCAGGTGCCTGAAGTTACTGTGATGAATCTCATTTGTTGTGTATTATCCTTTTTGCTTGCCTCACAATTCCAACATGACTTGTGACAGTAAACACACTACAAGCAGCTGCATTTCAGTCACTTCTTGTAACTACTGATGTTGGCAATGAGTAACTGTGCATCATTTCTCGAAAAATATCCATGCCTGACAATTCCTTTTCTGCTTGGTAAAATTCTGTAGTGTTTTATATTGTACAATTCTGAAAGTTGCATAAAGCATGACCCTCAAATGTAGAAAGGATAACTTGAATTCTGGATGAGTCCTGAAGCTTTGCGACATTTATTTGAATTGAATGCTACCATGTGAGGTGCAAGGCATGAAACAAGTCTGAAGAAGCATTCCAAAATCTCTGAAATAAGTACAAAAGTGGACACAAGTAGAGAGGCAGAAAAAGAGGTAGATGAAGTATCACAGAAATCTAGAAGGGAAAATGGTATCGCATTACTAATATTGTTATACTATATTATTGTAACTGTATCATTACTAATTTTCAATGGAGAGCTAGCAAATGTTTCTCCATTGTAGTTTTGCTTGCAAACAAGACACCGGCTGGAATTAGCCGGATGAAGCATAGAAGTCTACAATATAGACATCTACACCCTCCACCCTCTCTGAAGGGAGTGGAAAGAAAAGTCTACAATACAGTTCATTACTTCATAAAGTAGGTACCTATATTTCTCCTTTGTTTATGAAAGGAGCATAAGGAGACTACCCTGGTGTAGACCTCAACAGACAAATTTAGTAAACTCAGTCACATTCCAAAAGTGCTGAACTCAGTTTCTGAAGGTGAGAAAGTAATATTTTTCATTGTTGGTTTTTTGTTCTTGTTTATGGATATTATTTTTTTTCTATACCATAAATCAGTTTTATAGCTGGGGGTGTAATTTTACTCCAAGATAGTCTAATTGCAAGGGATAAATGTACGATGTTGCACAGTCACAAGAATTATATGCTGAGAAGTCACTGTCTTTGTTAATTTCACATTTTGCAGCAAACCAAGTATTAAGAGGATAATATCAATCTCACAATTAAAATGATAGCACTTGTTTGGGTTGCTTATATGCTTTAGGTGTGATGTTTTGCTATTGAATTCTATGGTAAACGAATAGCTCATTTTGCATGCTTCAGTGCATTTTCAACCAATGCCTTAAGCCAGAACCAAATCTTTATGCAGTCTTTATCTACTGATTTCTTGATGGCAGCACCGATGCTTTGGTATCTCACAAGGGTGTTGTGAAACTTAATTAATGTTTGTAAAGTATTCTGGATCTTGGATGAAAGGCACAATAGAAGTTCAGTTACATTATTAACTTCTGCTTTTATGTTGTCTTTGGTGACTGATCAGAATCCCAGGCATTAAAAAGTGACAAAGAGAGTCGATGCAAGATACAGAAATTTACAACTATTATCAACTAATTACAGTTAGTTTCAAATCTAGAACAGGGAAATAGGTGGAAAATTATTTTATGGGATTTAGCAAGAAAATACTTGATAACCATAATTTTGTGTAAAGGCAGCCTGCCTGGATTTTCATATGAGAAGAATTTAATAGACTGACTTACTTCAATTATTTTGTGTTAGATAATAAGTGGTATAATACTGAGTGGCAGCATTTTGGTGTAATAGGTGACAGTCTCTGTTATATAATCCTAAACTGTGGGGTCAGAAGTCCTGTTCAAAAGAATGAGAGTTCAACATTCACTTAATATATTCGAGAGGCAAACAAGAAGTTAAATTTAAAATGTAAATAAAATTGTATGGTGAGATTGTATCAGCCAGGCAGCCCTTTGTACAGTGTTAAGAGTTGAGAAGGTAACAACCTTAATAAAGTATCACTGTAGCTCAATTGCTCTATTACTCTTAAGTCAGTTTAAAAAAAAAAAAAGAAAAATAAAAAAAAGATACCCTTGCCATTAATAAGGCTATATTAATTTAAACTATCTGAGGGTCTGATGCTTTAATTTTAAAGTGGCCAAATGTTTTGGGGTTTGCCCTTTCTCTCTTTGCCAATATGATGAAAAAAAAAAAAGCCCAAACATTTTTAAGTCCTTCAGAAATAGGAAATATTTACAGTATTTTATTTTAAGATAAACAAATTCTTAATATGTCTGTAATATTTGTATAAATGCTTCATTGTAAACCAGAAAAACAACCTATTACTATGCCAAATCTATTTTAATTCTAAAAATAACCTTTTCTAGCAATGGCTATTTTTATATTGATATAATTAAGAATGATAACAGAAAAGAATTTAGTCTTTGTATAATTCAAGCATTCAGCTTTCCCATGAATTTGATTTGGAACTTGACCCATCTCTTTTAGTATCTCAAGTTCCTATGAAAGAAAAAAAAAGAAAAAGAAATACATCAACTAAGAGAAGTAAGTATAAAGGAAGTGGAACTAAAATTAACACATTTGGAAGGAGTACTTAGCCAGCATCACGTTACATCTATAGCTAAAATTCGCTGTCAGCATATATCTATAATAAGTATTCTTCCAGGGAACTGCCAGCTGGCTTGTAAAGAGGAAAATCTATTCTATAGAATAGACTGCTAGCTTTAAAAAGAAATCTTTAGCTTTTCAACCCTTCACAGGAAGTATTTTGGTCATTGTAAGGTTCCATAACACCTGAAGGACATCCTGGGAGACAGCAGCATATATAATGATAATGTGATGTCATTTTGTTTTTCCTAGTTGAGAAACACAAAGTGTGTATCAGTAATGGTAAAAGGAACATTTTTTCTATTATATTCTTGTCAGCTTTATTTTTTTAAAGTGATGCAGCCCCTAATAGCTTAGGAAAAGCAGCAATAGCATAATAGTGTGTTTTGTCACGGGCGTTAGAAAGGATGGATCACAGAGTGCTACAGCTGGCCTTGGAAACAAAGTGTTATGAAGTCAGGACCAAAAAATTCACAGTGCTGGTTTATGTGCATGAAATTAGAATAGAGATTGTTAAAAATATACAATGCTGTATTAGATAATTCAAGTTTTGACTTGTTTATTTGGACTCTTAGTTGATTCTGCAGATTTTCCCTGTGACAAACTGTCGGTGCAACCCTTGCATTAAAAGACATGTATTTTTCATGATATTGTTTCTTACTGCAATATGCTGGCTACAAGTCCTTTCAAGTAATCAAGCTATATTGAATACAAACATAAAATAAAAAGCAGCAATAATTTGCTCTCATTTTTAGCTTTACACTCTGACTCAAAGATATACACTCATAGCCATTGAAGAGAGCATGGTATGTTTGCACATTGATGAATTGAACATAAAAATATTGTGGTTGGATCAGACTCCTTGGCTTCACTGGAAATACTGGAAGCATCATAAAAGTGGTGTAATTGACTGCAGGATCAGTTCCATTTTCAACCTTATCATCAAATTTGTTATGACAATCACAGTTACTATTGCAGCAGTAACTATGCCATCCTAAGCAATCTGGTTCCCAGTGCTAAAATACTGAAATGATAAAATACTATTGAAACTTGCAAAAATCAGTTCTATTCCAGTTCCAAATGGGCAATAGTTCCAGTGCTTGATCTTAAACATTCAGTCCACAAAAAAGTGTAGTTTTAGGAATTAACAGCTAAGGTTTCCCTGTAGGTTTTTTGTATTCTTGCAAAACCTGTGAGTCTCTTAGATCTTCCAGCTAAAATTAACTTTATAGCTAAGTCTATTTTACCAGGCCAGATACACAGTAAATATATTCAGCATATATGCAGTTCTTGTCTCTCTTCCTACTAAAATGGCATAGCATTAGGAACAGGTCTAGATAGGCTTTAAAATCTACATTGTATCACAAATAGCACCTTAAAGACTATTAAAATACATCTCTCATCTTCAAAGGCTACACCAGAATTGAGTTCCTGCAATAGAAAACAGAGCTGTTATGTATCTTTTGTACTATTTAAGGCATATACAAGGAATAATCAGTTGCTTTTCTGTGATAAGCATATAATTTTTTTTTTTTCATGTTGTGGACTCTATTTCTTGTGTTATACTAGAAGCCTGTTCTGAAATTATTCCAGTTTAAATTCACCTTGAGCATGGTTAACTAACATCCTAAGCACTGTTCCAAGAGAAGTTCTGCAAGTGACTTGTATAATTTGTACAAGAGTGCCATTAATATGTTGCTACTGAGAATAAACACTGCAAGTGGAAAGCTAGGAAAACAAAAAAGAAAAAGAGAAAAAACAACCATGAAGTAACATTTTTCATTTCCTCTCTCTTGACGTAATCACGCTTCCAAGCAAGAAAATTTTACACTTCAGATATTTCGCACAATTCATTTCTTCTGGCTCCAAGGTAGTCACTGGATCTCAGAGTCACTGGATAAGACTGCTCTGTGGTTTAATTTAGCCATTCTCTTTTCTCCTGCTTACTTTTTGTTGATGGACCATGGTGCTAAGTTCTCTCTGGGAAAGCATGCTGCTTCCATATGGTCTGGGATTTCTGTAGAGGGGTGCATCCAGGACACAGTCTGTCATGACATGCTGTTTTTTCTGAGGAATGTCTATTGGCAAAGGCACAGAGTGGTGCCAAATTCAAACCACCTGGCCCTAAGGCTAATTGAGTTTTTCCTGGGAGGGTAGAATAATAATTTTGAAGTACCTATCTGAAATTATGTTACCACTGAGAGGGAATGGGAAAGGTTGGCTTGTCACCACAGTACTTAAATATATCTATGAAGATATGCCCAAGATGGAAGTTTACAGTCAGTTAGGGAAACTAACTGAATTATGAATGGAAAAACAATCTACCTGGATCAGCATTAGCACTTGTCACAGAAACAAAGTTCCCTTGTAGTTTAAAATGCTAGTATTTTTCATTCTTTATAAGAACAAAAACATTTTGCTTAAGTACTACTTAATAGGTAACTACTGGATTAAACCCCATATACGTCTTTCAGCTTGAAGTCTTCCTCAGATTTAACATGAGCTGTTTTTTTTCCGTTTTTCACTTGTGTCGCTCATGCTAAGCCCCGGGAAGTTCATTAAGGTGTATTCATATCTCTGTGTGGTAGTATGGATTATGTGTGACTTCAGTTCGTTGCTCATTTCTTAGGGCATGACTTCTGGTTTGGTTTCTGTCACCTTGACTCTTGTTCTGGAGCTGACTGCTTGGTGCCATTGTCTTCCATAAGCTTGCTTTCATACAAAATACCCCAAAGCAGCAAGCTTATAGTGCATATGTTTTGACATCCCATGCATCCTTAATAGATTTTCCATAAGCTTGCCACTGTGCCATCTATCTCTTTTACAGCCTCATTCCTTCCTGTTCCGCATGTGACTGTTTCTTCATGTTTTGCATTGGGCTGTTACTCTGTTTTAGCACACAGATGAGAACAAGGGTGGTTGGGTATTAAAGAAAAATGTGGTGTTAATGTGATATTGATATTAGAATAGTATTCCACGCAACCCAGAATTGATGTGTGCAGGGTAATGTAAGTAGTAAAGCTAAATGCTTTCTTTAAATGGCCTCTATTTTCCAGTAACCTCTGCAGCATTTGAAATGACATCTCAGCAACTGGGATTAAAGAAAAGTCATACCATACTCTTGTATTAATTGTGAGGTTTAAGTCTAATCTGAAAATGGCAAAACACTAGCCTGCCTTTCAGTTATTGGGGTATTACATCAAATGAAAGTTACTTGTTTAGAAAAAAAGTAGCTTGTAGAGAAGAGCAAGGTAGGTTTGTGATTCTGGGAATCAGAAGCGATGCTCTGCATGAGAGTACATCTTAGATAAGTCTTTTCTTGTGTTTTAAAAAGTAGCCTGGGCTAACGCTCTAGGAAAGATAATATTTTAGAAAAGCTCTTCATCGTAAACGGTTTGTATATGCTGAAGGAGATAAACATCACACTATTTGGGGATGGAAACAATAGATTGCTAGTGCTAACCGTGGCCAAAACGATTCCTAGTAGAAGAATCATGATCCATGTTACCTTTTCCAGAGTTTTATAAAAGATCTTTATTAATCCACACTCTATTATGTGATCTGTAATTGTAAACACATGTATCATGCTAATGCTATTGGCTTCTAGTTCAGGGATCAAAAGGGTCTGTGTGTGTATTTCTTTTCTGTATATGTGCGTATGGAGGGTAGTTTCTGAGAACTACTAATGTGTATATGATTTTGCATAGATATTTTCTGTAATTTGATCTCAACTCACAAGCAAAAACTGCTGAAAGCTCCAACAAACACTGTTCGGTTGTATTTTATTCAGATTTCATTTTATGATCATTTTTTCCTCTCCAAAGAGAAAAAAAAATATTTTTTTTAAGTCTGTCTGAAGATTAATTTTATGATTGATATTTTGTATTTAAGATTACTTCGGTGACTCTGTTTAGCATAAAAAGTGGTCATTTGAGCAAAGCACTAAAAAAAGAGGTAAAATTGAGAAGAAAAGTGGAAAGAAGAGCAATCAGACTGAAAAGATGAATAGTAATTTCTTTTTTCATCAAGACTTTACAAGATAAACAAGAAAGTGTCAGGCAGAAACCACATTTCAATACTTAGATCTCTACTCTTCTCAATACTATCAGATCCAAGGTTGCTTGTTGATTAGCTTGCTAAAAAGATAGTAAAAAAAAGTTGTTTATGTTTTTGAAAATACGATAGCAAATAAAGCACACGGTTTTGCAGAATTTAAAACTGTTTAATGCAGGACAGATTGTTCAGCACAAGAATTATCCACACTGTGTTACAAACAGCACTGAACACAATGAGCTCTGGAAGATCACAAGCTGATTGGTTTAGCTGTGACTTCATCCTTTAATAACTTTTCCACATGATTCTTCAGTTGAAGGTGTTTTGTTTTGTTTTTTCTCTGTTGGGGTTTTTTAATTGTTTTATTTTTTTACCAACTGAAGAGACACAATACAATGCCTTAGTGACTCAGGTTCAGTGCTTGTAAGTAATCAGTCCTGTTGTCTTTTTTTGGATATGTTTTTGTTCTGTTTATACAAATAGAAAAAGGGTTGCTAAGTTCGTAAGGCGACAGTGAAAGACTGTGCTTTTTTTAATCTATTTCTTTCAAAGAATTTCTCACCTTGCCAGTTCAATCTTTTCAGTTCTCAAAATGGCAAGCTCTGTCTGTTCTATATGATCTTTAAATAATAGAAGGTGACATATTCAGGTAGTCCTTCGCTTTGTTATTTTACTAAAGACCAGATTGCTGACCTTTAGCTTGCTCCCACGGTATTCAGTGATATAATGAAAACATATATTCATGATTAAAACACATGGTAAAATTACTGAAAGAAGATCCTGTCAGTTCAATGGTTAAAATAACTGTAAAACTGGTGTTTAGCCACTCTTTTTTATATATACATGTTTTAGTTTTATGCCTGGAAACTCAGACGTAGAATTAAAATCCCCAAAGTATAAATTACTGTTTTAAAAAGAAAGACATGAACATCTCAGTATCCTTTATTTGCACTGGGTATTAACACAAATATATTTGTACATGAATGTTAAGTAGAGAAATGAAAGGTGTATGATTAATAACAATATGCAAATTTGAAACTAATTTATTGGTGTTATACAAAGGGCAAACTAGGATAGTGTTTGGCCAAATATGTTTACATACTTCATATTTGCATGAGTTTATTGAACATGCAGTGTGAAATCACCCATCTTTGCATAAAAACTGGATAAGCACTATTTTTAAAGAACAAATTGCTCAAATTTCAAAGCCTCAACAGTTGAGCCTGCTTTCCTACATCTCCTGTACTTTGCTCTAATTCTGCTTGGGAAGAGGACAGTGGATCCGTCTGTGTTCCCCAATACATGATCTACTTTGGCTATCTTTAACAATGTCAGGACGGTATAGATCCCTCTGTCCTTCCTTTTCAGTGTCGAGTTGTAAAGCTTCAGTGTTCTGATTAACCTCATAAACCGGGAGGAGTCTTTCCCCTCACAACATGTTGTCTTCCATTTGTAAGGAAAATTACGGAAAGTTACGTTCAGTTGATTTCTTGTCTACATTTTACAAAGGCAGGGTTTTTTGTTCTCAGTTGCACTCTGCAAACTCTGAAAAAGAATCAACCTCATGGTTTTCCCATGATTAGAAAGCTAGACTCCCATTTGTATCTTCCTGCTTTGGTGGAAAATAAATCCTCTTTTGTCTTGATTTTGAATAATATATATGAAGAGTATACAAAAATAGATTTAATCCTTAATTAGCTGCTTCCTTTAAGTTTTTCGAAGAAGGGTTACAATTTGACTACGATCCCTTCCATCTGTCACAATATGCTTGCTTTTATTTTGACTTCCCGTTGCTGTCTTATCAAATATCACATGAATCATTACCATTTGTTTGCCATCCCTTTCTTTTGTTTTGTTTCTCTTCCTCCAAATGATTAAAACATCAGGTTGAATGAAAGGTTAGAAGTACACTGTGATTCACATTTGCCCCATCTTATTAAAACAAATAAACCAACCAGTTATATAATTTAAATGTGCTTGAGCTATGGCTTGCAGATGCTTTTATCAGCTCTGGGCTGAAGAGGTTGTGTGCATTCGGGCATGCACGTACAACTGTTCTTTGAAAGGGACAAACCTCATTAGATTACAGGTGCCTGGAAATAACTTCTGAGAAAATAGCTGCCATTTTCAATAAAGCTACTTCCTAACAGGAAACACAATTTATTATGGTCTTTAGCACAAATGAGCAGCTTTTCTTTTATTTAGATAAAAGTACCCCTATTTAATGTCACAAATGTTTTATTTCTTTTAACCCGTTGGACTGAGGGTGAATCATAATATTTTGCACTCTAATATTCCAGTTTATAAAATGTTGAGGAAAAGAGCTGTAATGATTCTGAAGTTAGAAAATATGTGTTATACTAACTTAAAAGTTATTTCATTTACTTGCCACACCATCTTTTCCTAGAATCATAGAATGGTTTGGGTTGGAAGGAGCCTTTAAAGGGGTCATCTAGTCCAATACTGCCTGCAATCAGCTGGGACATCTTCAACTAGAGCAGGTTGCTCAGAGCCAAGTCCACCCTGACCTTGAATGTTTCCTGCAATGGGGCATCTACCACCTCACTGTTCCAACATGTCAGCACCCTCATAGTAAAAAATTTCTTCCTTATATGTAGTTTAAATCTTCCCTATTTTAGTTTAAAGCCATTAACCCTTGTCCTATCTCAACAGACCCTGCTAAAAATGTTGTCTCCATCGTTTCTATAGGCCACCTTTAAGTACTGGAAGGCTGCTATAAGGTCTCCCTGCATCCTTCTTTTCTCCACCCTGAACAACCCCAGCTCTCTCAGCTTGTCCTCATAGGAGAGGTGCTCCAGCCCTTTGATCATTTCTGTGGCCCTCTGCTGGACCTGTTCCAACAGGTCTAGGTACTTCCTGTGCTGAGGACTCCAGAGCTGGACGCTATGCTCCCGATGGGGTCTCACCAGAGCAGAGTAGAGGGGCAGAATCACCTCCCTCAACCTGCTGGCCACGCTTCTTTTGATGCAGCCCAGTATATGGTTGGCTTTCTGGGCTGCAAACACACATTGCTGGCCCATGTCCAGGTTTTCATCCAGCAGTTCCCCCAGTCCTTCTCATCCCTCACCCTGTATTGATACCAGGGTTTACCCCGGCCCAGGTGCAGGACCCTGCACTTGGCCTTGTTGAACCTCATGAGGTTCATATGGGCCCACTTTTTGAACTTGTCCAGGTCCCTCTGGATGGCATCCCATCCCTCATGCACATCAACTGCACCAACCAGTGTCATCTGCAAACTTGCTGAGGGTGCACTTGGTCTCACTGTGTGTGTCACTGATGAAGATACTAAACAGTACTGGTCTCATATTTTTTTGTACAGGGAGTCAGAAATGCTTCAGAATTGCCTCAGCTTGCTATAAGGGAAGTTGGCAGTTTTTAATGGTTGTTGGGTGTGGCGACAGTATGTATATACTGAATTTCAGTATGAAGTCTGCTGTCTGTAGTGAACACATGGGCTAGTTCTGGGGATTTTTTGCTGCAGCATGATTTTAAAAGAGGACTCTAAACTAAAGGTCAGCTCAGTCACCGGCCCTGGAGATCGACTTCAAATGGATTTTTAGGAGCCAAGAACCTGTAGTTTAAATTAAATAAGTATGTGCACATGGGTTGGTTTGTGGTTTTTTTGTTGTTATTTGTGCTAACGTAGTCCTTAGAGATCTCAGCTGCCACTGCTGTACCATGCTAAGGACAAGAAAACAGACTGAGAACCATCAGTGCCCAGAATTTCTGTTACCTCAAAAGAAACGAGGAAGAAAGAGAGAAAGGTTAAAAAAGAAAACAGAAAAAACGAAAAGTGAAATAACAGGTCATTTAAGAGTCAGAGCTGGGAATAAAGTTCCTGTCCTCACTTGTTCAGTTGTGTTCTTCTTATTAACAAGAGAGAAATCAACCTAAAGTAGGTGTTCTTTACTTTGAAAGCAGAAAGAGAGGAATATATCCACCATTCAAATATTTTAAGACCCATTTTGAATGAAGATCAGCTTATATCACTGGCCTGAGCATATTTGACAAATTTATATTAATTGTAGTTGGGAACTCTAGTGACTAAATTTGGGGCTAACCGATTACTAAGGAGAGTTTTCTCGGTTGGTTTTTCTGTGATAGCAATCGACTGAATTCAGGTGTGACACCACACCTTTGATACTGATTTACAGATTTTCATAAACAGAAGACATAAACATAAGAGCAGTATGCTCTTATGATAGTCATGGTCATCACTTTTGTTATGTTTCTTTTTAAGGCAGCTCTCAGAATACAAACTAAAATATGGTATGTTTGGATGGTGAACAACCCCAGTTTGACTTGCATTGAGTGGCAGAAATATACATATTACCATCTAATGGGTGATTTATTTAGTGGGCAACCAAAAACCAAACTTAAAATTTCATTGTAGATTTTTATCGCTTTACAAGGATGCATATTAATAGGAATAATATTTGAGTGGGTTTATGTTTTTATCTCAGAAAATGTTGGGCCCATAGAGATACTTACTACCAGCTGCCCACAGAACAGCTAGTGTGAATCCCTCCCCAGCTGACATCTCTGTGGGAATGCATTTCAAAGCATATGATTTGTTTCAGCATTGCAAACTTTTACGTCAGTTCCATTTGTTTGTTTTTTATAACATTTATGACCTTTTAACTATTCGGGCATGTTCATTCAAAAACCTCAAGATGAGTCTTAATTAAAAAGGGTTGATCTAAAAAAAATACTCCCTCACTCTGGCTAGAATTTCTGTCATATCAGTCCACAGACAAAAACAAATGAGATTTAGGAATAGTGGCGTTTTCAGTTTGAGTTACCAGCATGAGCTTGTTTGTTCTTGCTGAACACTGCCATTTGCAAAAGAGCAATTAAAACAGATGACAATTTGCTAATCATGCACAGTTCTGTTTAGAAATTTAGCAGTATTTTTCCAGTTTATGTTTTTGCTTGACTTCCTAAGAGTGAAAGGAAGTTTTATGTATTTATATTATATATAACAGTATGTAAATTTGGGAAACTTTAGCACAGATCAAAAATGGTCACTAGGCTAAAAATATACTCCAATGTTGTAAACAATCTTAGAGACCATTGTGTGTGCGTGTGCAGTATATGTTTGTGTGCATGTATCTATTTTTGTGTGAATGGGATATTCCATATTTGTTTTATATAAAATTAGTTTTATGCCAATAGGCAAATTCTGCATTTGTTAACAACAGAAAATTAAGCAACATGCATATAGAACTTAAATAAAAGTTGATCAGGAGGCAGGAAGCAGAGTCAGGCTCATGATTTGGGATTTAGGAGTCGTCACATTTTCGTATTGAGTTACAAAGGATGAGCTTACTTGATTTGCTGATTGCTGGTACTCTCGTGGTTTATAGGTTTTGCTTGTGATTTTAACCTTGAGATCATGAGAGCCTATCAGTGAATGCTCCACTAGTAGTCAGATAGGAACACTGGCTACACCTAGAGGCAAAGTGCTTCAGGTGGCTTTTTTCGGAAGAACCTCTGAACAATGAGAATTGAGAGAGAAATGGTTAGGGAGAAGGGAATTTCACTGAATTTCACTGAATTTCTAGAGTTGGAAGGGACCATAGAGGTCATCTAGTCCAACTCCCCTGCTGAAGCAGGATTGCCTAGAGCTAGAGCATGTTACTCAGGACTGCATCCAGGCGGGTTTTGAAAATCTCCAAAGAAGGGGACTCCACAACCTCCCTGGGCAGCCTGTTCCAGGGCTCTGTCACCCTCACCGTGAAGAAGTTTTTCCTCATATTTGAGTGGAACCTCTTATGTTCCAACTTGTGCCCGTTGCCCCTCGTCCTCTCACTGGGAACCACTGAAAAGAGTCTGGCTCCCTCCTCCTTCAACCCTCCCTTGAGATACTTGTAGGCGTTGATAAGGTCTCCCCTCAGCCTTCTCTTCTCCAGACTAAAGAGTCCCAGCTCTCTCAGTCTCTCCTCATAAGGGAGATGCTCCAATCCCTGAATCATCTTTGTAGCCCTTCGCTGGACTCTTTCTAGTAGTTCCCTGTCCCTCTTGAACTGGGGAGCCCAGAACTGGACACAGTACTCCAGTTGTGGCCTCACCAGTGCAGAGTAGAGGGGGAGAATGACTTCCCTTGACCTGCTGGCTACACTCTTCCCTATACAACCCAAGATACCATTGGCCTTCCTGGCCGCAAGAGCACACTGTTTACTCATTGTCATTTTACTGTCCACCAGGACCCCTAGATCTTTCTCTTCAGTAGTTGCCTCTAGCGGGTCCACCCCTAACCTATACTGGTACCTGACATTTTTCTTCCCCAGGTGCAGGACCCTACACTTTTCCCTGTTGAACCTCATGAGGTTCTTCTTTGCCCAGCCCTCCAGCCTGTCCAAGTCTCGCTGGATGGCAGCACAGCCCTCCGGGGTGTCAGCCACCCCTCCCAGTTTGGTATCATCAGCAAACTTGCTGAGGATACACTCTGTCCCCTCGTCCAGGTCACTGATGAATATATTAAACAGCACGGGTCCAAGTATTGACCCCTGGGGGACTCCACTGGTTACAGGCTTCCAACTTGAACCTGCTCCATTAATCATTACCCTTTGAGTCCTGTCGCACAGACAGTTCTCAATCCACCTCACTGTTCCCTCATCCAGCCCATACTGCCTCAGTTTCCCAATGAGGGTGTTATGGGAGACAGTGTCAAAAGTGTCAAAAGAATGGGAGTCTGAAAAAGGAAGAGGGACAGCAATCAGATATAGGTATTGTATTTGGTCGCCACATTGTGGTGCAAGGTTATCATTCCTCTGCAGAGTTGTAAGATACCCCTGTTTTTCCTTGCACGGTTTGAATTCTTTGTATTTCTTAAGTGCAGTGCTATTTGCCTGGTGAACATTCTACATGAGCGGCTACATGAACTTCTCAGCTACACACAGGAGCATGCTGGAAAAAATGTATAAAGCCCAAATACTTTCTCCATCTTCTTCCAAACTCATGGGCATTTCCACAGACATTGTGATTTTTTTCCATGCTGGCACTGTAGGTTCTAAATATAAGGGTATTCATTTTAAACCTCATTCTTTCATGACTGACCTTGAGAAAATAAGGGAAATTTTCTACAATTCTTAACAACTTTTGAATTCTTACTAAGTACTGCTTAATCATGAAATTGTTTTATCTATATCATAACATGGCAGGATGTATTTTAAAGGTGATGTGTCTAAAGGTTCCTGCGTTTTCCCATATGTTAGGGGAATTAGTCAAACATGTTAATAGAGAATATATCTGTTTTATAGTAAGCCTAGCAATGATATTAGATCAGCTGCTGAGTTTCTATATGGCGTTTTAAGTCCATTTTCAGTACAGGTGATTTAATTGCACTTCCATTATATGGTTATTTGAGAAACAGGAATATTTATGCTTATTGTATCTATCTATCATAAATGTTTTTAAGTTATATAAACAAATGTCCTCTTACTTCATAAGGAAGGTGCTTTGTAAAGCTGCCCATTTCTATTACTGTTCATTGTCTGTGGATAAAGAATAAAGGATCTGATAGTGTCTTCCATTAAAAGTGAAAACCTCCTATTGACTTCACTGCCAGGTTGGGTCCTTAAGCAGTCTAAAATAGAGCTGACTTTTGAAAATGTACTGCTGTTCTCTGCAAATTGTTCATCTTTTGTTGACTGCTACAAAGATTCCGCTTCCTACAGCTGTATTTTTAATTGAGAATATGTTTTAATAAATATTTTATTTTAAAAGGTATATGGAGACCTAACATAGTAAAATAAAATACAAGTTACTGGCTGTGGGTTATCTTGATGTTTATGCACAGCACTCATTAGCAAGTACGCATTCAGGATAGCCAAAGTGCTGGTATATATGCAGAGTAATTCTCCTACAGAGGTAACTGGACAGCTTTAGTGCTGTAAATGTCTGTTGTGTTTATTCAATATGTTTGGGAGAATTATATGCAGCCATAGCCAGTAGTAGCTCTGGCTATCCTGTACTTGATGAAGGTTTTCTTTTGAGATGGTTTACCAGGTCTTCAGTTTCGCCAAGCTCCATTTCAGAGGTTCCTTCTTTCTCTCCTGAATTCCCATAAGCATTTCGGTTGCTTTTCATGCATCAAAGAAGAATAAGAAGTCTTTAAAGCCTTTCTCAATTTCTTCTTTATCTCTCTTCAGTGCACAAAGACTGTAAAGAGCCAAGAGAATGTGGAAAGGCTTCTGAGTGGAAGCACTCTGAGCGGTGGGAAAGTTATCATCTACTCTGCCAAAAAAAGCGAGGAATGTAAAAAAGTAGGGGAGAGAAGCAGGAAAATGTAAAGATAGGGGAGAAAGTAGCGGTAGAGGATACAAACCAGAGGCTTGCAAAAGAAAACTAGTGATGGAAAAAGAAAGCCAGAGGGACACCAGATAAGAATCACTGCGAGACAGTGAGCGATTCTACCATCTCTTCTTTGTCCCAGCAGTTCTGACAGAAAATAGACAATAAAAATTGGAAAGGGGTGTGCAGAAGGAATGAATTTTTACAGTTGCATGTGATACATGTGTCTGCTTTCAAGTTAAACTCTTATTTTTCTCAACAGTCACAGTAAGCTTGCAGAAGTGACGCCACGCATTTCAGTCTTAGTCAAGCATTTTGAAAATTTCGGTATTCATTTATATAGGTTTATCTCACACAATTGTTTTCTTGTGTATCTAATAAGGATTTTACAGACTGATTTGGAATAAAAAGATTAGACTAAGAAAACCAAAGCAGAAACAAAATCCTCTGAAATCTTATAAATATTTGCTGATTTCACTTAGACCAAAAGAAGGGTTTCATGCAAACTTCAAGAGCTGAGATAGTGCTTGTGCTTTCAGATGCATTATATTCTACAATATAAGTAATGTTTTGTAATTATGCACTGTGGAGGATTAATATGCTTCATAATGTGCTTTACTCACAAGGGAGCAATGCTTTCTATCCTACAGGACAGAAAAAATAAGAATGTGCCACTTTTCCTGTCTGTTTCCTGTTTAAAAAAATAAAAATCTTTGATTGCTGTGAGAACAGATGCGTATAAGATGTTCATGTCCCTAGTAAAGAAAAAATTAGTTTATATTTGTAAATTAGGTGAAAATACGTTATGGCAGAATGTTCTCTTCAAGTTTTTCTAAATCAACAGTTACTGGATAGGTGAGCTTATTGTTTCTCACGTTCCCTCTCCATCACACATATCTCACTTAAATATATGCTCCTCACTTGGGTGGAAAAAATGTTGAGAGAGACGTGCTTACATCTTTAACATAGTAATTGTTCAGTTAATCTCATTTATGGGAGAAGGAGGCTATACTTCACTGATACCGATTAAATATCCTATACTGGGTTCTATATAAATAGCTACAAATGTGCACAATGGTTACATTACATGGTATATTTAACAACATAGCTAAATCAGAAAGTATGAGCTATGCCTTTAGTGATGGGAGTACTAATGATTGCATGCAAGAAGATTTTTGTTCTGCAACCATGAAGGAAATAATTGCTCTTCAGCACTATTCAGTTAAGTTTGCATATCAGTAAAAACACATGCACAGAGGCTCCACCTACATTCCTAGTGCCCTAGCACTGATATGAGTGCAGCATATATTAAAGCTTTAGAAGATGTTACAGTATTCACAACTTGCAAAGTGCGTGTAATTTTTAATGGAGTTATTTTGACCACTGTCAAATGAAATTGCAATGGTGAAGTTCAAGATTTATCATGTTTTTGTTGTTTTTGTTTTTAAACATAAGGTACCTTAGGTAGCATTTTACAGATTTATGGGAGGACTACTTCTACTGAGGTTTTAAATTTTGTGGTTTTTTTCCTGTTTTCAATTCGTTGCAGATGTAAATATATAAAGCAAATGCTTCTTTTTTGTATTTTAGATGGAAGACTTTATTTGAAAACTACTGTCATGTATTAAATTTTTCCTGCTGAAGATACCTGTGCTACGGTAAAGAACTTTGCAGTAAGACATTGGCTCATAAGGAGTTCCGTGGAAACAAAGCGTTTTGAAGCCAACTTCCTCAACTTCATTTATCAATGTTCTTCAAAAATGTAAAGAATTCTGCAAGAGTGTCCTCCTTTGGTTATCTCCTGTGGCTCAACCTGGAGACCTAGAGAATGTTTGTAAATGTACAGTAGCACTCTTCTTACAGTGAAAATCTGCGTCTCTGCGCCGGACTATTGTATCCAAAATTACAGGCGGGTCAGAACAAGGCTGAGTATTCCCTTTTTCAAGGAATGCAGACTCTGTCCTCCTCTGATGATTCTATATTTGAGCACATCAAATGATCCTTCCAGCGGTGTCCAAGTACACTTACAGACTGTTAATATCATACTGAAACCAGCAAGACAGCTCAGAAGTGAACTTGTAGAGGGCATAAAAGGATTCTTATTAAAAAAAAAAAAAAAAGGAAAAAAAAAATGGTAAAAGAAAAAAAATAATTGATACATTCAGTTTTCAAACTATGATCGTGGGTTTTCTTCTAAAGACATTTTTTCCACATGCTTTCCAAGAGACCAACACATGTATGTTAGACTACATTAAGTGAGATGGAATTTTGTGTAAGTGAAAAGAAATGCTGAATGTAAACAAACTGTTTTACTGTTCACAAAGTCGCTTTTCCTAAAATAAAAAAATACAATAAAAAGAGTAATAATTTCTCATTGTAAACTGGCAGGGGTTTATGAAATAAAAGACTTTGCTTCTTATCAAACTGTTGGTCACTTGTACAGTATATAACACAAATCACACAAGGAAGGTATTATGTATGCAGTAGAAATCTAGAGTTTAGGAAATGAAAATTTTAGATAATATTGTTTTGTCACCCTGTTGGTCAGAAAGACACCTTTCTAGTTTTAACGCATGCAGGCATGTAAATATTTGTCCTGGAGTCACAGTATTACTGAATGAGATCTTAAGCATCTGGTAACAAGTCAGAATTCTGTATCAGCCACTTTTATTTGTATATTGAGCCCTGGTTAGTGCCCTGATTAGTGCACTTTTAAGAATGGACTGTGGCTGAGCAGCAAGTCAAAATGCCAGAAATATTTTTATATGTTAATGTCATATTACGTCAATGTTGCTAAAAAAAGAAAACCTAACAAACACTTGATGTATCAGTCCAATTCCACGTAGAACTGAGTGATACAGTTGAAGTCTATTGTCCCTCCCACCTTGTCTTAGGGATGGGTGGTTATGTGTTACTTTCACTGTCTTTATGAAAGCTACAATATGTGTTTTCACCTTTGTGCTGATAACTGGAAGTAAGCTGCAACACAGTGCTTATTACATTACTAAAAATTATGTTCTTTGCTTTGCGTACTTTTGGGTTACCCCTTTAAAGACTGATTTTGTGAATCAGTGCTATTACTGTAAGTTTTGTGATTATGCTTTCTTCATCTAATGTTTTATGCATATAAAATATTATTTATTACATGGAAACATATCAAAACCTTAAATGTCTAAGATGCCTAACTTAAAGCAAATATTTCTTTAAAAATAGTTCTGATTGGATATTAATATTATTTTGTCAAAAAAAAAATCTAATGTTTTGTAAACTCTAGCACTGAGCTTCTATAGTTTGTAGGTCTTCCTTGCAATACTGGTACACATTTATTTTGTGCGGTTCATATTTACTCCACCACAATCCTTTTTTAACAATAGAAAGTTGTATATACAAGTTCACATCACGGTATTTTTTTTTAAAGAAATATTGAGCAATATTTTTCATTAAATATTGTTACCTAATACTTTGTAGTGGTATTATTTCTAACCATGATTCTTTCATAATTTTCGTAGTTGCTTGAACACGTATGGGATTCTGTACTCCAGTTTTTTCATATGCAGTCTTTAAAGGGTTAACAGCTGTAAAGTTAGATGGACTTGTGGCAAGCTTTTGAATCATTCATATCTGAAAGAGAATTAAAAGCCTACAACTGAAATATGTAGTAGCATCTACCATTGCTCTGCTCCTTGCATAGAGTCACCTGTAAGTAGGTTTAGTAGTTTTACAGTATATACTTTCAAGACCTTTGGGAATGCCTCAGTGTTTGGCTTGGTACATAAATGGAAATGTTAAGGATTAAGGGGGAACCAATTTATAAGCTGGATGTTTAGAAAGAATCTTGCTAAAACCAGTGTAAATATTACAGACCATAAGATGTTACCGTAAGTTGAATTTTTTGCCCCTCTTTAGTTATACAGGTTTTGGGTTGGTATTTTGTTTTTGATTTGGATTTTTTTTTTGCATAGATTATGAAGAAAAGTTGTGCTCATGTTATTGTTTATATGCTTTTGTAATCTTAAAGATATTAATGTCTAGTTGTTCTATATTATAACCACATTTGCGCTCTATGCAAGCCCTTGGAACAGAACATACTCATCTTCATGTAGGACCTATGAAAATTGTCTATTTTTATCTATATATTTAAAGTTTTCTAAAAATGAAAAAAGGTTATTACGAATTTTGTTGTACAAAATCTGTACAAAAATCTGTTTTTACATCATAATGCAAGAATTGGAAATTTTTCTATGGTAGCCTAGTTATTTGAGCCTGGTTTCAATGTGAGAACCACGTTTACTGTTATTGTATTTAATTTTCTTTTCTTTTCAACAATCTGCTAATAAAACTGTCTGAAATCTCCCTGCGACTTTATTTACAGTTCATCTTTATTAAATTTTTCTGAAATGTATAACATCAGAGGAATATTTACTTTCTAATGGGAGGCATCTAAAAACAACATAAGTCAGCTCTTTGTAATGTGAGGAGAACAATGCTGAATGATTTTATTTAACATGCAACTGCTTCTATCTCTAATATGAATTACTGTGGTGAAAAACATCATAAAAGCACACTCTGTGGTTATTGTTTAACAAGCAGATTTTCCATATTTTTTTTTCTTGCCAGCTAAGCAAACTGCCCCCATCTACATGATTTATTTATGTACATTTCTCAGTTTATGAAGCTGTTATTTGTACCTTTTTCCTTTATATTGTGATATTCCCATGATTCTTATTTCACAATGCTTTGTGCTGAATAATGTAAAGTGGACACATTGATGGAACAAAATGTATTATTCCCCTAACTACAAAAATGCAGGCATAATCCAGTTGGTTTTGTCTCAAATCTCCTTCACTTGATAAAACATGTTTGGAAACTTTGTTATCCTAACATATTTTTTAACAAACAGCAAGTATTTAAACGGGCATTTGGAGAAAGGAATAGGTCTGGCTTACCATATCTTTAAGTGGTATTTTGAGGGGAAAAAAAAAAAAGCCTTTTTTTTTTTTCTTAAGGTAAAGGTGTTTATTTAAGAACCAATCAAGAAGTAAGATATTTTTGCTTACAGAAAATTCAAAAGTCAGAGATGTACGATGGATTTTGAGTATTCTCCCTTATTCCCCTGCCTTGCCTGGCCTTGCCACCTCTTCCCTTCCTTTCCAAACCATACCCTCATGAATGCTTCTGCTTTCATTAGGGAGCAAGCTTGTTTGGGAAAGCAGAAGACATTAGCTTTCTTGGAACAGCCCTTTTCATTATCCTGGCATGGCCTGGGGACTGCAAGTGTGAAGCTGACAGGCTTCCTGGGTTCCAGCAGGTTGTTGTTGCTGGCTAGTTGATTAGGATTTTGGCTACCTGGATATAGGGCAATCACAATCTCCCTCCATCTGCATTAAAATGCACTGCATATCTCCGTTAGTAAGCATCCCAGCTATGCCATAGCCAGCGCCCCTGCTTTAAGCTCTGGCACAGTTAAAGCAGGGAAGACGTAATCAAGGCCAGGCTGGATGGGGCTTTGAGCAACCTGGTCTAGTAGGAGGTGCCCCTGCCCATGGCAGGGGGATTGGAACTAGATGATCTTTAAGGTCCCTTCCAACCCAAACCATTCTGTAATTCTGATTCTATGAATCTCTCAGAGCAGCTTGCTCCCAAAACTGACAGTAACAGACTAGCAATCTACCCGGGTGTTTTTCAACAACCCAGGAAATAGTTTTTTTCAGCAGGAAGGAGCCTGCCATCACATGAGTTCTACCCTATCTCCATTAATACGTCATTGCTTTGTCTGTTCACAGTAGCTGGGATTTAACAGGGCTGAGGTTGGACGGGCCAATAGCGAGTCAGATGCTGGTACTCCTTGTTACAGTAAAAATAAGTTCTTCAAAGCTCAGGTCAGAATCAAGAAGAGGTCGCCCTAAACATATCTTGCCTATAATAGTAGTAGGTTATGGTCAGATCTGAAGAACCGCAGAGTCAGAAGCTAGACACCTAAAGTTTTAGGAAAATCCTTGAGGAACTGACAGAATGAACTGAGAAATATTTTTTTTTTCTATGGAAAGAGATTTATGGTTGGATTTTCACCTGAAAGATAAACCTCTTATTTGTTGAAGGTGCTATAAATTCTTGAAAATTGCTTAATTTGTTATTTGCTTACATGTTATTTGACACAAGACTGTGCAATAAACAAAGCCTGAGGCCAAGATTTTCAAGCGTGACTGCTGATTACAGGTACTTCCAGTTTTGTTGGCCAAACTTCAGACATTTTCGATGACTTTCATAAAATAAAATGTTCTAGCTCAAGGGTTCTGTGAAACTTACTCTTCAGTTGCTGCTGTCTATCTCATCCACATGATACTGAAGAATTTATTAGTGTGCCTTTGCTGAGCAGGAGCTTACCCTGATCAGTGACGATGTTTCTAAGACCATTTCAAGCAGAAGCGGCTTCTGTAAAAAGCTTCATTTTCAAAGGGAGAGAAAATAAAGACTTGCTGAAATTCAAGCTCTTAAAAGGAATCAAGGTAGAAATAAAAAAAAATATAGGCATTCAGAGTACTTGGAAGCTTTGCAAATGTTCACCCAAAGGTCAAAGACTGCTAAGCAATTTGGGAGAAATTGCACATAATCTGTGGATAAATATGATTTCTTCTGCCAAGTTATAGTAGTAATGGTTGTCATAGTCCAGTGATTTGGTTAATTGATCCTCTAAATTTGGATCATAAAGACAGAGCCAGATTCAACTTGCTGTGTAGAGCAAAAGCAAAAGAAGGAACAGATACCAAATGGAACAAAGGAAACTGGATATAAGGGGGGGGGATCAAAATGAGAGTGATGAAGCACTGGAACAGTCTTCTCAGAGAAGCTGTGGGATGTCCATCTCCAGAGATTTTCAAACCTGAGCTGAGCAAGGCCCTGAGAAACCTGATCTAACCTTGCCCAGTTTAAAAGAGGTTAGCCTAGTTGACCTTCAGAGGTCTCTTCCAACCTCGGAGTCTTATGGTTCTAGAACTACAAAACTTAGACATGTGATGCCCTTACAGGCATAACACTTTCCAGATTAGCAAGAAGCAAAATTTTATCCTATAAATAGCAGTTATCAGATCTAGAATAGAAATTGCTGGGATATATTTAAGGATTCACAGCTTTTTGATCTTCCATATCAGGAGGCCAGAAGAATGAGCTGCCCTAACAGCAAGATGTAAAAGATACAGAAAGTGAATACAGAGAGGATTTTAAAAGCACCTATTCTAGTACAGATATAGTTCATTTAAATAATAAGAATGGAAGCTGCCAATCAGTTCTCAGATGAATTTCTAGCAATAAATAAATAAATAAATGACAAAGTGCGCAAATAATCCTTCCAATAACAAAATCAACATCTTTTGGGCATAAAGAAAGTAAATGGATTTAGAGTGAACTTTCCCATTCATTTTTTATTGAGTACACTGGCCAGACAGTCTGAGGGAAAACTGGAAATGATGAGCTGGAACAGATACCCCTTTTAAAATACACTTCCTTTATTTTTTCAAATGGCTTTCTTGAAACTGGTTCATGCTGCAAGGCAACCAACTATTTTGTAATTCTATAGATTTTTCCCGCTCTGAGGTACAGAGGACTTTGAAACAATTAGGCTTGGCTTCTCTGTCAAGTGGGTGTTATCACAGGTTGGGAAGTTAAGGTATGGAAAAGTTAAACTTGACATTTTAAAACTGGAGAGACAAAAGGAGCATCTTTGAGCTTCACTATCTATGAAGTTGTATCATATTACATTTAGCTAGGAATCAGTGCTTAAGGACTTTGCAAGTTAAAAAATGATTTTGTTTTGGATTAGTGGATGAGTCACAAAATAGGGGGAAGAAAAGGAAAGCTGTTAGGAAGGCAGGCTAAGAGAATGATGCTGCAACAGAGTTTTGAATAAAACAGGGATGGTAGAAAAGAGATTTCAGCTGTCAAGGTGGAAGTAAATAGTGATGTGTCCTGGTTTGAGGTAAAACAGAACTAATTTTCTGTTCAGTAATTTTACTTTTTTAGCTGGGCCTCTTCTAACTAACTAAACTCTGAAATTAACAGCATATTTTTCAGAAACTGTCTGGTCTTACAGTGATAGGACCCGATTATACCAAAGAATGGTATGCAGAGAGGCCTTTGCCTTTACTTACTGCTGTAACAGCCAAGGTCAGGTAAATTTGTTATTTGCCCCGTTGGAGGGTCAGAAGTGGAAAAGCATAGAGGGGTCGCGCCTGCAGGGAGGAGCGGACAGGACAGGTGACCCAAAACTGCACACCAGGGTATCCCCTCCCATCCGCATCATGCTCAGTATAAAAGCTGAGGGATCAAAGGGTCAACTCTCTTCCTTCAATGGCCGACGTCCAAGGAGGACCCTGTCTGTTCATCTGCCTTTGATCCCGATCCGAGCGTTCCTGACTCCAGATCTGGAATCCAGCTCCTGTCCATCACTGAGTCCAGCCTGGGACTTTCGCCTGCACCTGCTGAAGATGCGATCGTCATCTGGGAGCTTGATACGGTTTTGTATATACTGCAGACTTTTGTTTACTTTTTTTCTAAACTCATAAATCTCTTATATCTCTTCCTCTCCTCTCCTTTTCTTAGAGGGGGGAGGGAGGGGCCATCTACCTGCACCTGCTGAAGATGCGATCGTCATCTGGGAGCTTGATACGGTTTTGTATATACTGCAGACTTTTGTTTACTTTTTTTCTAAACTCATAAATCTCTTATATCTCTTCCTCTCCTCTCCTTTTCTTAGAGGGGGGAGGGAGGGGCCATCTGTCATTCTGATTCGTCAATCTGGTCAAAACCACGACATGATGCAATAAGGAGAAGCTGGATTCTAAAGGAACTTATTTAGAAAGATCTGGTAAGATATAGATGCAGTAAACAAACTCATTTGGCAGGCTGCTGGGCAAGCAGACATTGTTTTCAATTCCATTCAGAAGCAACTAATAACCATTTGGCTTCTGTTCACTGTGTCCAAAGTGATGCTACAGAATCTGGCTTTTCAGTGATGGAATGATATATTGGAAACCAGAAATAAGTTTCCACATGGATCTCTTGAACAATCTGAACTCAATTTAACAATTGAAGAAGACAGAGATAAAGTATTACCTTCTTTGTGAGCTGATCAATAACAAGCACACCTCTGGGAAACAGATGCTAGTATTACCCTTTGAAACCATTTCAGTGTCGGAAGCTGAACAAGTTCCCAGGCCACCTTACACAGAACTTACAGAGGCAGTAAATAATAATAAGAAAAAGCTCTAATTCTCAGTTTCTTCCAGGTGAGATCTTATCCCATCAGCCTATTATCTCAAACCTCTACAGCACTGTAGGTGTATATACATGGCATCAGGTAAGAAGGTAAGATTCAAGTGGTGAATTAAGGATTGAAAACAAAATTCACTGTGAAAAGTGAAAGTAAGCTATAAACAAACATGGAGGAAAAAAGATAAATTAAAATGATTATAGTACAAAATTAGTGCATGGATTTCAGAATTCAAAATGCCTAAAAAAAAACTACAGCAGCCTCCACATGCTTAATTCAAACCCATAATAAATAATCTCCCTTTTTGAAGTATGTGAAGTTTGTGAAAAGTTTCCACAACTGCCCTGAAATCTCCTTGAGTGCTAATAATGATATTTCAGTTCCCCTTTGAAGCGCCTAGATGCCTAGCTCTGGCATAAGTTCCTCCTGGAAGCCAAAGCTGAACAATGTGATGCAGCATGCTCAGAAACTTCACCATATAACCCAGCAGAATCATTGAAAAGAAGGAAATAAGCAGCTGCTGGTCACAACTATTTCCACAGTTCCACAACCCAAGAGTCTAATACCCCCTGTACCCTACTACTGGGCTGAACAACGTGGTTTTGCTCTTGTGCTCTTTTTGCTCCCGTTCCTTTTAGCAATTCACGTCAGAAGTGGACAGCCCCGGGCATCCTGTAGATCCCATCTCTTAAAAGCACACTAGAGGTGTGTCTACATTAGCAACTTTACTTGCAGAAAGGAGGTTCTCTGTGGCATGAATTTGCCTTGCATCTGTGCTTGTGGTGTGCCCCCAAGCTCCTAAGGTAGTTTCTTTTCCTGGTGGAACATAGTCATGCAAAAGGATATAATCTAGATTTTGCCGCTTGCCCTCAGCAATTGGTCTTCTGTACAAGCCTAGGGGCGGCAACTGGTGGAAACTTCATTGCTGGTAATGTCATGGTGGGGTTGTGCAGTCCTAGAACTGCAGCAGACTGCATCACGTTATACTGTGGTCCTTCCCTCTTTGTGCCACAGTAATCATCAATGGAAGCACTCTCAATAACTGGAACTGCTGGCCTCTGGAATGATTGCCTCCAAAAGGTCAAATAAACCCTGCTGATGTTCAGGTTTGAGATGGAGCTGGTAAATCAGAGCTGGCAGGTGGGGCTTTGGCCCCACCTCAAAGGTGAGGCTTTTGAACAGGCAGTGAGAGGACTGAGGGTGACATCAAACAAAGTGGTCAATAACAGTATCAGGGACATTTTGCATTGCCATACTTCATCTTCTTATTATATACTATGTTTAAACTAATCAATAAAATATTTATTGATTCATAAGAGTTTTTCCTTTTTTTAACTGCCAGGTGCTACTTGAGTAGAGAAGGATCATGATAATAATGACTAGTGCTTTTACTTTTACTTTACTAAGCCACTATCAGCATACGTAAAGATTATATTTGGGACTCTGTGAAGAGTGTATTTTGTTGTGAGAACAATAGTAGGCACTTATGTTAGGACTCCTAATGACCCTGGACCCTCTTATTATACTTGCATTGGTAGATGAGTTGTACAATGCATTTTTCTAATAGTCTGTAGTTGTGTGTTATATTGAAGTTTAAGAATACTTCAGCCTTTTAACAAATGCTGCATATTCTTCTAAGTGGTGGTCATTAAAGAGAGTGCCACTATATCATTCCATTGTATTTAATTTGGGGCAGAAAGAGCAAACTATATTTTGAGCAAGGTTTATTCCTTTTTCAATTTAAGTAATTTCTTTTCTAATCTCAGCCGGCCAAGTTCAATTTAAATTATTGTGTGAATTGTTGGTGAGGTGCTTTTATTTGAATCAGCGAGCATTTGGCCACGGCAAATGAGCTTCTGGCAAACAAGAACATTAGTACCAGGGGACATCTTTGAATACTGCTGTTTGCTTTTGTGCACTGTGAAGAGTTTTCGGTGTTAAAAGTTTTATTTTTTTTAAAGACTGTTCCATTCAGCATAAAAGCCTTATTCTTTGATTTTCATCCCATTCTTTTATCACTGTATGTAGGGAATTAAGGGTAGCAGAAATGCAGGTAAAAATGGAAGTGTTCAGGTTCCACCAGTTCTTCTCTATTTTGCTCTTTTAAATTAATGGGACTCTTTCGATTTTTTTTTTGCTATGATTTCCAAAATACACGTTAAAAAATGTTATGTGGATTCTCATCTTTGATTAGGCTTTATCAGTGCAGTAACTAGGAGTTCTCAGTCTGCAGAGAGCTATAGCCATGTATCAAGTCACTCCCAAAAAGGAGCTGATAGGAACATGTCCATGCTTCTCTTTTCTGTAGGGCGTGATCCCCTTTAAATCCCAAGACCTGGGTAATGGTGTGCAAATTGAGAATACTGAATAGGAATCAAGCAGGTGGATTTTTTTTTAAGCAGTTGCCGATCTTTTCTGGCATTGAAGTGGTAAGAGGATTTAATAAACACATGGATACTTAGTTTGTCAAAGATGTGGTTTGGTATGTCCTGGGATTTTCAAACTGTGGATATCCCTTTAAAATTTCGGTAGGTGCTTGCGCTTTTGTAAAATCCCATTAAGTGCTTAGTTGCGTCCTACATCAGTTAGATACCTCCAGAAATCTGGCTTCTAGAGGTGAAAGAATCTTGGACAATGGGACTATTGTTAATCATTATTTCCAGTATAATGTAACAAATGTTCTAACCTTGAAAGGAGGCAGGGGAGTAAAATCCTAGGCCTGCCTCCTTATCCTTTTTCCTTCCAGGTTTTATTCTTTTACAGCTGTAGCAGTACAAAGCTGCTACAACTAAGAATATGAATCATCATTGCTATCGTCATTAACATAATGCCCATGTGTAGATTTATCTGCAGACTTTCAGTTTGATAAACTGTTGGCATGTAAATATTTCCTTGAAGAAATTCCAGTCCAGCTGCTTTTGTTTACAAATCTATCAATGGTTAACACCATAGAATGTATTTTGCCAGTATCTGAATTATAATTACAACTTGTTTAATTGTGAATTAATTATAAAAGAGGAAGACAAAACTAAATAATAAATATTTTGCAGATTTTGGAACCATGCCAGCTTTGCTTGCATTCATTTTGGAAATGTGAGGACTTACACTTGTCTCTATTCTACTATTCTTTGTTATTATTTATTTGTAAAGTTAATTGTGCAAGAGACTCTTTCAGAATAATTATTTCATTGTATTCATTTTGTCTTCAGAGGTTCTTCTGCTTATTCCTTGGTTTACTTCTTGACTTCTGCTTGATCATTCTATGGATTTAATTAGGAGTTGGTTTTGATGCACCAGTCACAGTAACATCTAAACTGACCTGAATACTGAGTATTTCCAGGTTTAAAAAAACTTTTTGAGATACAGGATCAAAGAAGCTCTGGAATTTAACTTGTGTTTGGCAGCAGGTTATTGGCTTTGCTTGTTGCTATTTTGACCAACGATGCAGAGAGACGTGCTTTGAATTTATTGAATTCTCAGTGGTTTGTATAATCGTTTGTTACAACTTAATTACAATTCGGTACAATTTGCATGATCAGCTCTGGAGACAGACTATGAAATTTATTATCCCTAGATTAAGATAGCTAAAAGTTAAATTCGAGCTACATTTTATAGACTTATTTATATCCAATGGACAAAATACACACCTCAAAGGAATAAATCAGTTGTTATCAACCCTTGGGTGCCTATTTTAGAATTAGATTAATTTCTTGTAAAGGTGCCTATTTGTCTTTATTAGTCAGTGAAGGGGTACAAGGGTTATGGCAGGAGATGAGGTTTGCCTGGAGGTTGCCTATAAGAGCTGTAGGGAAGCACTTTGATTTTGCTTGTCTCTTCCACCATAGTAAACCAGACCAAATGAAGCAAATCAAACCAAATCAAACCAAGCTTTTCCCAGAACTTCACGTCCTTTGTATATGTAGCTAATATCTTTTAAACTAGTTTGGGAGCCCTCTAGTGACACCAGTCTGAGGAACAATATACATATATCTAGGTCTACCACAATTGTGCGTACTGGAAGTAATATGGCAGCTTACAGGCTCTTGAAACAAGGTATCCACCTCCTCTCCATGGTACTGTTTTAATGGTACTATTCCTCAAAAGTCTGCCTTAGACAGTTGTTTTACTGGATTAAAATTATTATTTATGCTTTGTATCAAAAATTGTGAGCAGCCTTTCTTTTAGCTACGGTTTTATGTATAGAATCAGATACTGAGTGTATAGTCTTTTCGTTTTGTTCCTGTTTATTTAAGTTAAGGTTCTGAAGGTTTGGTTATTAGGAATAACACTCAGAGATTAACTCTGTTCAGGTACAATATTGATTAACTCTATCATTCATAAAGCCACTAGAAAATATTTAGCTATATTAGTCATTGACTTTCCACATAACCAGCCTACAAATTATATGACTAAACTTGATGGGCTGACAATGTGAATGACAAATTCATTTGGTAGAGTATTTTTGATGTATTTTATCTTTCTCTGGTACATTATCAAAAATGAAACTTTGTCCATAACATTTAGAATATCTGTTGTAAGTACTTGCTGTCTAGTGCCAGCACTCATTTCTATTCATAGATAATGGGGCAATACTTACACTTCAGAAGGCAGTATGTTTCTCTCAATTTGTAATGGAGTCGTGTAATGTCATGTCCATAATAGGAAGTAAATAACACACTTTGACATGAATGAACATTTCAAGCAATCATTAAAATAACCAAGGGTGGAGAGGAGTTAGTAAGATGGAGGGCTGCAACTTCTCTCATTGACGTCTCGAACATCCTAGTTTGCTGAACGCGTAGTGCTCATGATCTGGAAGTGAATGCATATGATGGGACAGGAAACTGTTCTGGCTTTCTCATGAAATGTTAGCTCCTTCAGCAGGAAACATCATAAATAAGAGTAACATTTAAAATTCTTATCATTACAATAAATTGATCCATTTGGAAAAATACCTCTAAAATGGCATTATGTCATTTGGACAGTTGGACTCATGCTATTGTCCCTCCACAAACTGTTCAAATTTGTTCAGTTTACAAATAAATTGAAAGTGATGGCTCTCTTGCCAGTTCAACCAGGTATGTGAGAGCTTAGCAGGGTTTTTTGTTTTTTTTTCAAAGCACTATTAACAAAATTCTGCAATAATAATTTACTGCATTATTCTGTGGATGATGTGTGATTTTTAAAAGAAGTTAACTCCGTTTCCTGTACTGATTTTTTTGGCAGCACCACAAGCAGTAAACCTTTCCTACTTTTTAAATTACTGTGGAAGGAAGGATGACATCTGTGGAAAGCAAAGGTCATATTGGAACAATCCCTTTAAAAGTATACTAACGCCTAAATGTATAGATCCCTACACAACTGAGTTCATGCATAGACTTCCCAAATTAATATATTAGTACATTAATTTCATAGTTTTTTCATTTGAGTGTAAATAATAAAAAGCTGAAAATCCAAGACTTTTTCTTTCCCTGGGTTTTCGGTTTAACCTACTAAACTCATTTATCACACTGTGTCTTCTCACTTGTTTTTCAGTACAACAGATTGTAGTTCTTTGCTTTGCTCTGGTCTTGGTTCAAGGTCCCAAAGTCTCAGGCATTGGGTAAAGGTGGGACACTTGAATTCGTATTTAAGAAATCATGCAAGCTGTGATTTTCGGATTTCCTAAAACTCCAGTCATTCTTGTTATCTAGAAAATTAGATAACTGATTACCTGTGTGTGAAAAATCATCTACAGCTACCTCTAGAGCTTTTGGGATGAGTTCTCCAATCAGTTTTATCTATAACTGCTAGCCTTAATATGCCCTCAAAGTGAAAATATCAGATAACAAAGGGAGTTTTTACTACCCTTTCACCATCTCCCTTAAGACTTAATTCCCAGGCTTCAGCCCTCTGTCTTCTGTGTGTGAATGTAGCTATGTGTGAATGCTGCTGATTGCATTGTGAGATTGCAGATGATTAAAAAAAAAGTGTAGTAGGAAGTGAGATTTACCTTTTGACTTCTCTTCTATCTTTTCCATCTGCTGTAATACTAGCTCACACACACACACATGCACATGCACACACACTTTAGTTTCCAAGCGCAAAGTGATTTTGGTGGTGAAAATGAGTGAAACCAATCCTGCCAAGAGTAATCTCCCTCCACCTCCCTTTCCTTTTCGCAAGCCTGTCTAAACCCTGAGCTGGCACTGAAAGTGATGCCCACAACTTCCATTCCAAATCCTGATCCAGGAAACTTAGAAATCAATTCTGTGTCCTTTCAGAACCCAAGGAAAAAAGTTACACTGGGAAGCAAAGCCACACTGTGCTGTACTTCCTTCCTGGTGGAAGGAAGATAACTCGTAAGGCTTCTGTTGCTTCTGCAGTAAGATTCACCCAAGGAGTAATTTTATGTTCTAGAGTGTGTAGAGGACCCAGAAGCCTCTGGCTAGAAAAAAAGATATAATTTATGGGTCTAGTCTGTTTTGAGCCATGTAGTGCTACTGGATATTACACTATAGCTTAGACCACTTCCTGTGGGCTGTGGTCTCTTCCCAAATCATTCTCTTGTGAATGGCTGTAACTTATTGAGTCTAATTAACTTGCTCTTTTACTCTTCACTCTTCTCGTCCCATCTCTCCCACATCCTGGTCCTTATCCCATTTAAAGTTACTTGTAAACCTTTCTTCTACAGGTAGTCTGCATCTGTCAATTTCTTGTTGCAAGAAGAAAAGAGAAAAAAAAAAAAAAAAGAAAAAGCTATTTGTCTGGTAGAAACTGCCTTCAGAAAGCCATGATTCATTCCATTCTTAGATTATCTAGCTACTTCAGAAAACCAACCTGACCTTTCAAAACATTTTAAACCACTTGGAGCCCAAACATTATCTTAAGCAAAGTCACTACCTATTTGTTTATGATGCAGAACAGATTTGCCACAAAAAACAGTGACAATGGGCAATGTGTATACATCTTTCAAGAAAGCAAGCCAGCTATCACACATCACTAAGCATATTTTGGCATTAAGGTGGTTACTTACAAGACTCATATATCCCATGTACAAGATTAATTTTCTTTCAGTACATTTTAAATCATTTCATGGATACAGTAATTACACTATACTCAAACCATGTCAATCAATCACTGCTCTGAATCAATAAGGTAGGTGTTTTTCAACTATTTATAAATAACAATAATAATATATGCCAAACATATTATAAAATTACAATTAGTTAGAATAATAAGCATATTTGTTCCTGTATTGATTTAACTCCTTGTCATGCTCTGTAAAATTGCCATATATATATGTCTGTCTTTAAATTCAAGCTTGTGTTTAACTTCTTCTTTTCAGTGGAGTTTGCATGAGGCAAGTTTAACTTGCCTCATTTCACTTTCCATTCTGTGTTACAGACAAAGATGAAGTGAAATGGATTTATCGGCTTATTCATTTAAATGTACAAGTGAATAGTTTCATAGGTACAAATTGCAACTGTTCACTTTTCACTGGAAACCTGTAGAAGGAGACCCCCAGAAAAATGCTGTAAAAATGGTTGAAGGAAAACATTACTTTTCCATGAAGATTGTGCCTTGAAGAAAGATATGGGGTTAGGGGAAGGCAACAACAACAACAACAACAACAACAAATTTAGGAAACTATGGTCAATATAGGTTTTCTCATCCGTTTCAAAAATTAATATTGAAATGTTGCCTAATAAAAATTTGATGGAAATTTAATGCAAATAAACATTAAACCTGTGTAATGTGTCACTTTCTGGATTTTTAGTTACCATTTTATTTCATTTTATTCCTTTTAGTGATTAGGCATTTATTTCCCTTCCTCTCAGAGTTACCTTCAGTGAACTGCTTCTTGAAGTGAAGTGACTCAGATGACTTAACAACTGGACCATCAAAGTGTGAAGGGAAAACTGAGATGAATTTTCAGTGTTTCCTCTAGTTTTTCATACAAACTAAGGAAATTTTGTTCAGCTTCAATACAAAACTATCAGTTAGCCACAATATTAATTCAAAGCCAGTCTTAAGTTCATGAACCTTAACAAACCTTTTGATGAACCTCATTTATGTTTGGCATTTTTACTGAAACACAAGACCACGAGAGTTTCACATGGTTTTGAGTTTCATTGCAAACATCTTGAAAGGAATTTTGATTACTTTGAAGATATAAAGTGCCATGGAGCAAATCTACACTAGGTGTAAAGTGACAACTCTGCACCAAGTTCACTGTCAGCAAACACCCTTCATGATTTGATCCTTTAATTAATAAGCAATACTTGTCATTGAACCCCAATTACAATGAACAAAAATGGTACTGGACCATATTCTTTCAGTGCAGAAATATGCAAGTTTTATACAGATGATATACGGGATTTTAAGTAACATTTGGACACCTAAAGAAATGAACTTTTTGCCTGGAAAATAGATGTTATTATAACTGCAATAAATATGCTGACACATTACTTACTGTTATGCATCCAATCAATATTAGCCAGATTAATTCTTTTTGCTTAATCTGTAACATTTTTTGTGTCAGAACAGCATTAGTTATGCAAAAGCGGTCATACATTGTCAAACTGAGAGACTCATCTTGATTATTCGTGGTTATTTTGAGTATAAGTACAATCCACCCTGACTGTTAGTCTGCCCTTGGGAGCCAAGCAATTTGGCTGTTATTATAATGAGGTGTGGCTCATCATAAGGGTGATTATAATGGAGTCTAAGGGAATAGGGAGTCAAGCCTACTGTATATTATATTTCATTTTTAAACACTGTACTTTGGAATAATGGTTGAGTATTGTAGCATTTTTGTTCATTGGATGTCTTCAGGGGTTGAGATATCCTCCAATGGACTGTTTTGATACTAATAGGAAAGCACGTTTAGAACATGAATATCCCTGTATCTGTTCCTTCAGGCAATTTGTTCAGAGTGTAATTCACATCTGATGAATACTTGGTGACACTGAATGGTCCAGTGAAGATTGGCGCTAATTTTGCAGTAATGCTCTCTGCTGCATCTGTGTCAGAGTGGGAAGGTATTTTTCACCAGTTCATGAACGTTTAAAGATCACTTGTATCTGTTTGTGATCATAATATTACTTTCTATGCTGTAATTTCTTACTAAAGTTGCCCTAAAGTAGTTGTAGATCTGAGATATGATTTTTATAATTTTCTAGCTTTTCTCAAGAGGACCAGGTCCAATAACAACACAGTTTCTTTTAAATCATAAGGTGTTGTCTTCAGGGAAACAAAAAACTTGTCATAAAAAAATTCCTTTACAATTATGCTCCATTCCTCTCTGTGAACCATGGAGATGAGAGATTTGTTTGATTAAAACTGAATACTTTAAAGTGTCACCAAAACCCCCACACAAATGATAATCTCCTTATCACAGGATGTTAGGGGGGTTAATTTTACAGTTACGTGAAAGGTTTGACAGATGGATGAGCAACCCATACAATGCAGAATTACCTTCTGTAGAGGCTTTCAATGTATTTCCCAGGTGTGCTGATGTTGAACAGGAATTTCTAACTATATCTAAGAATTAAACAAAAAATTTCTCAAGGTGTGTGTGGAAACATAAATCCAGTGCCCATGTGTGTATTTCTATACATTGCTTCAGGAAGGGAGACCTACTCTGACAAAGCTGGAGCACAACCTTCTTACTCAAAAAGTTTACCTATACAAATGTAAAAAAAATAAATCCCCATCCCTTTCTGTTGACTGGAGAACATAATATTATTTATTATGTATTTTATTATGAAGTACTCAAGTGTCCTTAAAAATCAGTAGAATCCTTTTCTGCTATTGACACATTTTGTGAATGTGGGCAATTCCCTTTACTTCAATATAATTTTGTTTCAGCTCTTACCTTGTATAAAAAAATCCTTTAATCCATTTGGCCTAAAGACCTAACATTTGATGACTTGAAGCGCTGTAACAATAATAATAGTAATGGTGACACTCTGGAAATAAATAAATAATTTTATGTCTCTATTTATATACATATTCATTTGTTGAAATATTTACCATCAGTTTAACCTACAATTCAAAATACAAAAGGTAAAAATTCTGTGGATCAAACCCAAAAGCTCTGTTTGTATCAGTCATAGTGTATGACACTGCTAAATTTTACACCTCTCTGCATCAGTGACTGCAGTTAAAAGATTGCTATTTAGTTGCAATTACTAGGCAATGGCCTATTTATATAGTAACTTTGTTTCTATAGAAGTTTCTGTGAAGTGTTGACGCATGATGAGGAGCATATTTAGCATTTTTTGCATAGGAGCTATTTTAAAGAAGATTTGTTTAATGCCAGGAATCCAGAGTTGTTAGGATAGAAACTGTTTTGCCATTCTTTATAAAAAAAAAATGTTTTTCACCAGTGGCTACTTTTCATCTCTGATTCAGGCAGAAAGAACAAAAATAAATATCAGACAAAAAATATGGCTCATAAAACTACCTTTATAAAAACTTGGATGCGGTATTTTAATGTAGAAATCCTGATACTCAGAAATGCCTCAAGTTTCCAAATGATCAAGGAAATATATACATACAATGTTAGTTATGTTCTGAATAGTCTGCTATCCTGCAGACTTGATGTTACTGTAAGACTTTTCTTTTTTGTAAGTTGAAAAAACTCCAACCTTACTTAAAGCTTGCTCCTTCAACTGCTTATTATCTTTTCAAATGGGTGAATATTAATTGCTCTGTTAGAAAATACATTTAAAACTATAATATTTAGAAAGTTTTGCTTATAGGTAATAAACATATGCCTCCAAAATACACTTCTTCCCCTCTGCAAGCTATGGAAGTTTCAGTAAAATCTCAAACTGTCTTGCAGGACTGCTTCTTTTTCAGTCTTTGAGTGTCTGATACAACGGGAGAGCTTGCAAATATGTTTCATCCATATTGTTTTCAAAGCACAAAATATCACCAGACAGTCCAATTCTAAGGCTAGAAAAGTTCCTCTCTGGCATGTGCAGTGTTCTGTTGCCATATGCTAATATGCTGTCATTTTTCTGAGCATCTTTCTGCATGAATGCTCCACCAAGGCCCCCATGACTTGTCTCTATGTGAACTGTAAACACACTTTTAAAGTCTTGGAAAGCTTAAAAGGTCTTGATGACTGGTGCTCGCCAGCAATATTGCAAGACCTTCTAATTTAACCAGTGCGTTCAAAAGGGACAACATATTTCACTGTAATACTATGTAATGTTGAACATTGAATGAGTGACAACATTGACCTCCATGAATTATGGCAGAACACAATGACTTCTCAGTACTACCATGATGTTTAAAGTGTAGCTGTGTTTGAAAAAGAAAAACCAAACACAAAGCCAAAGCAACAAAAAACTTCATAGAATAATTTCCCTTATATTTCAAGGAAAGAATGATCTGAACACCCTTCTGCACATGATCAGAGTAGGCAAGAGGGATTTAATACTTAGTTATTATTGATTTAAATACCATTAAAAATTCTTAGCTTTAATTACTGTTAATAATGGTTCTGACACTGTCAAGATAAAGCATTTGGGAAGGATGAATAGCTGGATAATAATTTTTATCTGTCCAAACCTGTTTGTTTGTTTGTTTGTTTTCTCCTACTTGAGACGAGTTGAGAAAACTATCCTTTTCTAATTCTTCTAGTATTCCAGTGGCACTTAATCAATGTGCAGATGTAGAAATCAAATTAGACATTTATGGATGCCTGATGTGGGAAGAAAAAATCTTACATTTCAGTCATCTGAACTGAAATTTAGAACAGAATAGAACAGAACAGAATACTTCAGTTGGAAGGAACCTACACTGATCATGTAGCTCAACCGCCTGACCACTTCAGGGCTGACATATTATTAAGGGCATTGTCCAAATGCCTCTTAAATTCTGACAGGCATGGGACATCAACCACATCTCTAGGAAATCTGTTCCAGTTTTTTACTACCCTCTCTGTAAAGAAATGTTCCCTGATGTTTTCTGATGCAGCTTTGAACAATTCCCTGTCACTGGATGCCAGTGAGAAGAGATCACCACTTCCCTCGACACTTCCCCTCCTTGGGGAGCTGTAGAGAGCAGTGATGTCTCCTTTTCTCCAAATGACACAAACCCAGAGCTCTCAACTGTCCCTCATAAGATACTCATTCCAGCCCTTTCAACAGCTTTATTGTGCTTCTCTGGACACATTCGAGTACCTTCACATCCTTGAACTGTGGGGCCCAGAACTGCACACAATAGTCCAGGTGAGTCTGCATCAGTGCTGAATTTGGTTATACAGTGTTTGATGCACCCCAGGATGTGGTTTGCCCTCTTGGCTGTCAAGGCACACTGCTGACTTATTGAGGCTGCTGTCAACGAGCACCCCCAGATCCCTTTCTGCAAGGCTGCTCCCCAGCCGCTCTTCTTCCAATTTCCACTTATGTCTGGCATCACTCTGGACCAGGTTTTGTCACCCAGGTTCACACTGTTTTTCTAGCCAGGCCATGTCAGTTACGTGGGGTAATGCACTTTTCAACACAATAAACAATTGCAGAATCAGATCCTGTGCCTGTAAGCAAAAAGTGAAGACCATAATTCACTTTCTGTGGGTGAAAAAAAAATGAAGCTGTTCTTGAAAACGTTTCAAAATATAAGAAAGCTCTAAATAAATTGCCTAGATCATGCTTCAAAGTAGGTCTGCAAAACAGTTACAGTATGAAGTCATGTAATACTATTTTCCCATAATTGACATGCATAAATAGAACAATTAAAAACAATTTTAAAATATTTTCTTCTTTACTTTCTTTATAGATCTGAACTTAAACAAAAGGTCTGTCGATTCCTTCTGATAGCATTTCCTGGTTTTATTTCTCAATAATGACACTTTTGGGAGCAATTCTATGGGGAATGAGATTGATCACCCATCACTGCTGCTGATGTGCTGTTTAACCAAGCTGGTGAACCATAAACTGTCATCAGAGAGGGTATCAGACTAACAGCGTGTATCATGCAGCTTACTCTCCTGTGCACCTAACAATGATGATAATTCTCTTAGTCCATTAGACAGCACAAGGACCTGTTAAACAAAGTACTGGATGGTACACTTGACGTGACCCAAAAAAGAAACCAAATCCTGCTAGACAGGCTAAGTGGTGACATAAACTAAAGCCATAGGTCATGGAGCAAGAAGTCTAGTGCTTCATGCCTTAATAGGACTTTGACATACAGACAGGATTTCTGAAGCTGTAGCTTTCTTTGATAGTGGTAGATATGCTATAAAAAGGAGTGGGCATAGTTAACTCTTTTGAGCAGTGAAGACTTATTCCAAAATAATTTCAGATCACATTTTTTCAAAGAAATATGAAAAAAAACCCCAACAATAAGAATTTAAAGGAATAAACAATATTTATATTTTTAATTGTTAAATGTCATGTACCTGGTTTTCAATGTTACAAACTGTATCAACATGATTAAAAAAGTTATGATTACTAGATAAAGTTTATGACCTATGAATTTTTAAGGACAGAACCTCAAGGGATGTGCACAGATCGATGATGTACATAACCTGATGATTGACATTTATGGTCTTTTTTTAACTTGTATGCATAATTCCTACTATTGACTTCAGTGGAAATAGTCACATTCCTTCCTTTCATGCTTTTACTTTTCTCTCCTTTCATGCAATTAGTTTTTGGAAGATCAAAGCTTAGATTCGTCCTGGTTCTTCTACCTGAAGCTGTTGAAGACTGGTGTTTTGTGGGTTGTTTTTGCTTGTTTGTTTGTTCATTTGTTTTTTTTTTTTTTTTTTTTTTTTTTTTTTGGGGTTTTATTAAAAGGTTTTGGTTGGGATATTTAATAACCAGGGGATTCCCCAGATTTCTCCCAAGAGTTTTTTTTGTTTTTTTTTTTTTTTTTTTTTTAGTTCTGTGTGGATCATTCAAAGGATCTAGCTAGGAGTATTCAAGGAAGGAGGCTTTTGCCCCAGATTAGTACTGCTGAGTGGGTTGCAGATACTCCCAGATGTTGTAAAGTCCTCTCAGACTTGCAGAAGTGCCTGCCCCAATTCATACTGTAGCTGTACCCTCTAGGAACCTTTCATTTCAGCTAAAACTTCCTGTACGGCTCCAAAGGTGGTCTTCTTTTTTGTTCCCCAGCTCTATGATCCTAAGTAATCACCCAGGAGCACACATGCAAGTACTGAATATAACTAAAATCTCTGTGTTTCACTCCACATCTTTTTGTATGGGATTTATCTGACCAACTTTTTGATATCTGCAACTTGTGACATCAATAACTAAGGTAGTCAGTGGGGAAAAACAGACTCTTCTTGGTATAATTAATCTCATCCTTATATGGACATTTTTAACAAGTAAAGTAACCTATACCTATGTTTCTGCATTAAGAAGGTATGCAGTGCTCATGTCACAGGTAGAAAGTATTTATCCTGAACAATACAGTATCCGAATTGTAGATACCCTAACTGAATTAGACAAATCCCATGCCTTCTGTCCAAACTAAAGTCTCTTCAGCTGTAAGCCTAGCTCAGTATGGGTAAAGCAGAAACTCTGCCCCTTCCTCTGAGCAACCCATTTCTGTTGATTCCTTTTGAAAAATTTTGCTTCTATAATTTACTTCTATATTTTCTCCCATCCGTCTTTCACACCTAGAACAAACTTGCCATAAACATCTGCAAAGTCTATTTATGGTTCTGGAAAAATTGCTTCTAGATATTTTCTGTTACATCTACATAAAATACGTAGGCCAATAGTGATCTGAGATACTGAAGATTGCTTTACATTTCCCAGTATGTCTCCGTGTTACGGGCTCCTTTTTTAGTCAAGCACACAGAAGCACTAAAAGCTCTTTTAGTGGACAGTCCCTAGCACAGTGGGACTTGTAGAGCCTGTAAAAGTAATCAAGCTGGCAGCAATAACAGTAATGAAATGATAACAATACTAATACTAATAACATATAACAATGCTAGTAAACAAGAAAAGATTTAACTGGGAAAAAATAATTCTAAAGAGACTGTTTTCTGTGTGCATTGTCTGCTAAGAATTCACACAGCTACAATAGAATTAGTAAACTTCAAACAGAAAGTTAGACCATTGTCTTAAACATTGGGCAATACATTAGAAGGTAGTAAAATTATATACTGATTCCAGAAATCCTCAGAATAACCATCAGAGCCCTGTGTGCACCATCAGCCCTGACTGTCCCTGCCCAGCCCCTCCAGGGGTCTTCTCACCCTGCCCACGGCCCATTTCAGCCTCTCAGGGTCATCAATCCCTACCCCAACGACACCACAGCAGGACCACTCTCCAGCTTCCCAAAGCCCTGTTCTACCCAGCCACGGGCCCTCCTGAATTGGACCCACCCATAGACCCATGTCCCAGCCCAGCCTTGACACATCCTCATCACCATGGAGGTGTCTGATGCCTGGGACTGGGGCTGCCCTGGTGCCTCACAACTGTCCCACTCCTGAGGGGTGGGATGGGCCCTGGTTGGCAGGCTCTGCCCTGACAGACCTCATGGGAAAACTCCCAGCTCCTGACCTCGGCAGCACCCTAACGATCTTGGTTGTAGTGCTAAGTGTAATCTATGGTCTTTCAGTTCAAGGCTATGTAAATTAATTGCAAGGTATTTGATCATTCTTATGCAGGAGGAATAGTAAGACTTTCTTCTTACTGCTAAAGGAGGTCAATATTTCAGAGGATGTCAATAGTAGAGTCAGGAAGAAAAGCCATGTCTACTGACTTACCCCTTCATTGCAGACAACACAACTCTACTTACTGATTGCTCAGGTAAGAAAATACTAAAAGTGTTGCTCATTATGACACAGCTGAATTACATTTTTAAGTAACTAAGCCTAAGGCAAATGTAAAAGCAAACACAGTGTTCATATCTCTCTTCACAAGTCTGAAAATTAGGCTCTGGTGGGGATAGTGTAGTGCCTACGCCTTTCATGTTTTAAAGGAATGTTTTTCTTCATGTCTGGGTCTTTTATGTACAGTGGAGTCCATGGATTTTTATAATAACATTTCTCTCAACAGAGCTGTCTAATGTCATTCTGGATGTCCAAAGGTTTCTGAGATCTCAGCACAGGGTTGGCATGTACAACAGGTAAACCAAAGGAGACCTGTGATCTTCTGCAGTGGCAGCTGTAGGCCAGGAAAAGAAAACTCAAGTGTATTTTACCTCAGACTAGAGTCTTGTCTTTGGGCAAGTTAATTAAATTTAATTTAAAGAAAAAAGAAAAGTTTTAGTTAATGATTCCTCTTGTCACTCAAAATGAAAATACAGATTTTTAGCTATTTGTTCTATTTGTCTTGTGTATTTGAATATTATCTTGAATATCGTGTATTTTGGTTGGGTTTTTTTTTTCCTAGAAATTACAGAGGGTGCACGCTAACTAACCAGCCAACTTAATTGGCCAACTATTACTGAGGGAAGAGACAGGTCCCTTCAATAGACAGTTCAGAGCAGAAGTGTTTGCACTAAAGAATATTTTCTCTTTTTACTACAGAAGATGTAGAAGAATCAAACTAAATATTTTGGATACCTAATACTGGCTGATATAGAAATCCTCCGAAACTTCACCCAGTCAAATTCCCAAGAAACTCTCTGATAGTTTAAGGATATTTTAGCATTATCATTTGATACAAAGACAAGAGCATATATTTACATTATAACATATACATTGTTTGTCTGTATACTCCTACTACCTCAACTGAACTAGATCAATATTCAGGAAAGTACCAGTGATGTAA
>NW_015094510.1:2648009-2662683 GCF_001431845.1 Calidris pugnax
CATATGCAAAGCCCAAACTGAATGAACAAGTAGACATTAGTAAGCTCAACGCTGGTGAGGATAGTCACTGAAACAAGGATAATTTGATGACATTTTCTGCTCAAGGGTTGATTAAGAATAAATATGAAAGAACCAAGTTAGATGACACAGGGAATCTGTGCAATAGGAATCTGTGCAATAGAAATCTGTCCAAAAACAAACCCAAAATGTTTTGAAGGAGGAGAAGGAAGACATTTGAAATAATGAGAGACAAATCTTCTTCCATAGTGCAGGTACAGCATGAAGGAGACTTGATTGAGAGTTAATGATAGGCATTATGCTTAACATTAATTTCTCACAAATTTTGGGGAAATTTGAAGGATGCAACACCTTGATGCCAAATGAAAAGCATCTGAAAAAGAAAGTCCTATGACATAATAAGGACCAGAGAGGAACAAACAGAAATAAACCTCTTGATTTGAAATCAGTTGCATGAAAGGGAGGCTCTGGAAAATGAACTCAATCGGGAAAAAAAATGGAAGAGAAGAAAAAGAGGTCCTAGCAAAATACAGGTAGAAATGGTTATATCAGGTATAAGATGTAGGTAAGAGTTATAAAACCAGGAGATTTTTGTTATTCTGATTTTAGTTCCTGATTTAGAGCTTGATGAAACAAAATGCTAATCTTTCTTCCAAATTAATGTTTTCAGTTATAAAAGACTTCATAGTTTTTACTTTTGAGTGCATCATCTGTTATATAAATTGTTCAGGTTACTGGTGTCTTGGTTATATTTTTCTTGTGTTACTTTTAATTAGTTTTTAACAAACACAGAGCCTTTTAAAATTTTCATCAACCCAACATTAAAATATCAGATTCTGTAAAATCAAGGCAAGCCAACAAAGGCCATTTTCTTACATTGACTGTCACAGGAGAATAAAACTCACTTGGAAAGACTTCAGAAAATCTGTTTGTTGCAATTTCGGTAGTATTGTTCCTAGTGCTTTCATTGTAACCTGGATACCATTTCCTGAGTTTAAGCATACAGGGAATGATATTTATAATGCAAATGCTGTAATTAAATTCATATGGACTTGTATTTACCTGCACATAACTCTGTAAATAGAAATGTAAGTGAGCTCCAAATGTATTTAAGTAATACATATTTTTATCTACTCCATAAGACTTTTTTTGGGTGAAAAAATCCCATCAGATCAGTTTTTTTGTTCCTATTAAGAATAACTGGGAATCCTAGTAAATCGATCTTTGAATGTTATTTGAGTAAATTGGATGAAAACAAGTCTTTCATGACTTAGAAATTGCAGAACTTGATAGCATTAACCTTTGAAAGAAACAGAAAGGATCTAGAAGAACTTTCTTTGGAAGATTGGATTAAAAATGACAATAAATTTAGTCACCTCCAGAAGAATACATCTAATGAATTAATACATATTGCATTTTCATAAGAAGACTACATTGGTTATATGTGTAATTAGGAATTCATTACGTGATGTACAAATTAAAACTTGGTATTACATTGGTGGCTTTCAATTGATCACTGACATATTCTGATTTGAAATAAATCTTTTTCAAATGATGAAAAATCAGCATATAGGTAATGTTTTGCTTTTTTCTGTATCTATATGATTTCTTTCATATGGGAGTGTGTTTCCGTTGTAAATATAAAACTTATTTTGTATTTACTCCCTTACAGCCTCTAGAGCATACATAGAACTGTCATAGAAATGTAATTGCTAGGAAAAAGTGAAAAGAAATACAGACTCTGCAGTGTGCATCTCCACATTTTCTGCATTTAGATAGTTACTGATGACCCCAGTTATTTAGCCTTTAATTTTTTTTAAACATTTGTTTTACTACTATATGAAGAGCATTTTACCATTAAAGTTCCTTATTACCTCCCAGACCACTGGGTGTGATTTTGGGGTATGCCACTCCAAAGATCTTGCCATTCTCAGGGGATTGGTGGGGAAACAACAATGCCACTGAATAAGATTCCTTGCCTTGAAAATGTGCTGTACTCAATTATTGATTTGGTTAGCAGCAAATATAAGATGACAGCTAAACCGTACATAATACACAATATGAGTGAAGAAAAACAATATAGCAACTGAAATGAATGAAAGAAATGCCCTGTATTTGGAATAATAATTTAGTTTTAAAATATATAACATGGCTTTTTTAGCTTGAAAACACTTTTTTTTCAACATGAGTTTTCCCTGGAAGTGGATATACTTAGCATTTCAGTAGCGTGTAGTAGAGTTGCACTGTGTCTTATGTAAGAAATTATGAAGGTTGTCAGTATTTAATGGATATTGGAAGATATTACATCATTCATATAATCAAGAGAGGACTTTTAATGTAAGCATTCTTACACATCATGTACTTTTAGATAAAGATAATCCTTCCTTGTGAGTTAAAGGTATCTGTTCTAGGTAATCATTCATAAAATGTTGGGATTAAACAATGTCTGTCTTCTGGCTTTCGGGAAGGTTGGTCAACATTTCTGTAATTTACCAAAGAGTGGTCAACTAGGAAGTTACTGACAATTTTTGGATTGTTTTCCCCATCTAATGTAAATAATTGCTTTGTCAAATAATATAAAGTTATAGTAGATTTCTGGCCACCTAGATTAACCTTCTACCTAATTCAGATCATGTAGTTTCCACAGGTGATTGTTAGCTCAATCTCATAAACCTGTTGCTGAGCCAAAATATGTCTTCTTCAAGAAAAAAACAAGATACACCCACCCACACCCACACACCCTTCCTCAAATACACACATCTGTCTTAACACCAGTGATGGAAGGTACCCTGCAACCTATTTGAAAATGTTCTGGTGGTTCATTTTAAAAAAAATTTACTTTTAAAAAGCACACAGCATGCCTAGCTACAGATTCTGCTGGTGTCGTTTGTTTTTTTAGGTTTGTTTTCTTAAAAAAGTAAAGATCTCTTCATTCACTGGTGTTGTCTCCATGTGAGAATGGTGATCAAGTGATCTCTTAATATTTAGCACATTCAGTACAAATGTTGAAGTGCAAATTTAGCATATCATGTCCATTCAGGGGAATAAAATAGGATCTTCATGGAAGAAACTAAAGGGACACCAAGAGAGCCAAGGTTAATCCATTTTTAAACTCAGTCAAACATTCACAAAAAATGTTCTTCCTTTCTTGTTCAGCTGACTTCAGTAGTTCTGAGGGAAAGCCTGCCCTCTGTTGAAAGTGCAGCTTTATATTTCTGTGCTATCTTTGATTTACTTATTTTCAGTCAGGTAGTGGACACTCCCAAGGAAGGGATCTAATGTACAGAGCTTTTAAAAATTTCAGTTTCTTAATAAAGTCAAAATGCAAAGCTCAGTGTTATTCCAGCTTCAAGGTTTTAGTCCAAAATTAAATATGACCAGAAAAATGCCATAATAATGAGAAGGATATAAACATGAGTGAACAAGCAGCAAGTATACTGATATTTAGGGAATGAATGTGTTAAATATTTATTGGCAGAATACAAAAACATCCCTCAAAAACAGTGTTACGTCTAGTAGTTTGTCATCTTCTATAATATGGAAAAGAAATGAGTTTTCATTTACCATTAACACTGAAGGAACTTGACACTCCTACATCAGTAAGAGACAACAAAAGGTTTAGACCATACACACCACATAGGAAATTTGAATTTCATGTATTAACTTTGGGTATTCTTGATCAGTCTGATTTTAAAAAGCTGAGGATGTTGGGCCTTCACCACCTTTCTACACAGACTATTTCAATCCTAATAGTTGAGGTTCTATTGTAATAACTTTTGAAAGACATTTATAAAGAATGGATGTTTTCTGATTCCAACATGAGAGGGAGAAATTGAGAGACTGCAACTTTTGCAATAAATTGTCTTCTTGTCTGTGGTCTTCCATCTCCTCCAGCTATTACTAGTTTTTCCAAACAGCATGGTTATTCTTTGGTGAAGGATATCACTGTGTTCTTTCCCTGCCTTTAAATTGTTCTGTTAAAGCAAAGAAGGAACTGCTTTGTGTTTGGATAAGAAAAAAAAGAAAAAGCAAGAGATACAGGTGCAATTTGCAATTTAGGCTGTGAAAAGTAAGAATGCTCTGCTCTTTATGGCTGCCTATGAGAAAAGCTCATTCTTTATTAGAAATGAAATGTTTTGGTACACTTTCAGGATAGTCCTATATTTGTACAAGCCTGAACATCTGTGTTAGTCTGAGTACAAACCCCAAAAGAAATGTAGGAAGCAGTATTTGCAGTACTGTTCTTTAAGATCCCTGAATAAATTGGTATTATCTGTCTCTATTATTTCTGCATACATATTCTCAATGATTTTAGTATCCTATATTATTTATTACAGGGCTATGAGTGTGTATATTCCTACACATACTGTGTGTGCCTGCTTAGCTCACCTGCAAATATTATGATGTTTTTCTTGCATAAAAGAATAGGTATTTTTAAAGTATTCCAGGCTTTAAGAAAAAATATTTTAAAGAAATGTCATACATCCATCATCACTCAGCAAATAACTCTGTAGTTGCAAAAATTAACATATCTTCATTGTTACCCAAATAAAAGATTTTTATTTAGAAGACATATTTTTTCTAATATAGTCCATCAAAAGTTTTAACGCTGATGTAAAGCTTTTGGGCATCAGGCCACAATACGATTGTTACAATTCAGATTGTATTCAGTCCCTCAGAACTTGATTGTGCCTTTAGGCACAGCCTTCAGCAAGCAATAACGTGTAGGTTGTGCCATCCCAAGAGGTAGTGTGCCTTAGAAATACACCTCTGAAGTACAATTGACTCCTTGTTCATACACAAGTTCAGCTTGTCAGGAGACTTTTCTTCTCAGTGTTCTGCATCCAATTCGCAATGACAAAAGAACCTAGAAGTTGTGGACATGTGGGTGTGAATTCCTGCCACCTAAATTAGGTGCCTAACATAGGAAAAGAGCTATATTAGGTTGTTTATATTGCTAAAATAAGAGTTTGATAGTGGAAAAGTAACCTCCAGAAAGAAGGCTCAGTCCACGTAAGACCTGATTTGCTTTGTGGAAGTGCCTTTCATGAAGAAATTCCCACAAAGAACTAATGCTGCTTGAAGAACCAGGTTACTCTCAGAAGGGCCTTTTGAGCAGAAAGCTGCAATGACATATTACCTAATGACTTATCCCTTTCCCCAAGCCGGCAGCATTTGGTATCCCAGTATCCATTCAGCTCCAATCACCCCTACTGCACTCGTGCACTCACCCTTACTACATCATGTTGTAATTGCTTCCAGTAAAACCTCCTCCAAGGCTTCCTTTGTTACACTTGACAACTAAACTACCCTGATCTCAAAAATGCATTTTATAGAGGCAGTACCTGGCTTCCTTTCTCATTATTGTACTAAAAGAGAAATCCTAGTATGTCTTATCAGCTGGCACATTAGAGACAATCTTATTGCATGTACAGTGTCCATCTGGGATGGAGTTAACTTTCTTCATAGCAGCTGGAATTGTGATGCTCTTCGCATTTATGGCTAAAACAGCGTTGATAACAGTCCAATGTTTTGGTTCTTGCTGAATAGTGCTTGCACAGCATGAAGACCTCTCCACCCCAACATCCATTCAAAGCGAGTAGGCTGGGAGTGGGCAGGAAATTAGAGGAGACAGAGCTGGGACAGCTGTCCCAAACTGACCAAAATCATATTCCATACCGTATGATGTCTGCTCAGCAATAAAATCTCAAGGAGAGGAGGAGGAAGGGGGAACATTCATGGTTATGGTATTTGTTTTCCCAAACTGTTACGTATACTGAGGCCTTGCTTCCTAGGAAGAGGATGGACATCTGCCTGCTGATAGGATGCAGTGAATGACTTAAGGTTTTGCCTTTGCTTCTACATGAAACTTTTACTTTCCCTAGCTGGCCTTCCTTCTGTTTTCTCCCCGTCGCACATTAGAGGGGAGTGAATGAGTGTCAGGGTGGGTGTTTGGCTGCTGGCTGGTATGAACACTGCAAAACAATGCCAAAACTCGAATACCCCCAAAATGCCCAGAGCATTTAGTAAAGAACATTAATAACTTTTCTTTATATAGAGTTACTGTTTTACTTAATGTTGAAAAACAAAGATAGAGAAACCCAAAATATTTTGTAACTTTCCTATCTTTTTGTCAAATATGATTCAAAATTGTATTTTGAATAATAATGTCAAATTGCAATGACTAAAAATCTTAGTGTCGATACTGTATATTGTAACTGTATTTTGTTTCAACCTGATAATTATTATTATTTCACCCAGAAAAACATAAAACGCTACTGAGTATTGCTTAAGTTTGCATTGCTTTGTAAAAGAATTTTTCCATGTACATGCTCTGCAGTATGAAATATGTGGCCACCCATCACATAATCCAATGACCAACGCTAATTTCAGGTGAAAGTACAAGAAACTTGCTTTGCAGACTCATCATATATGTCATTTCCACCTGATAACTAATCAATACAATTCTGGTACTGTAGGTAATTTTTATCTGCTTATTAAAATGAAATAAGCAAAGGTAGTATGTGTTGCACATTTAATTTAGAGAAAAGTATGGAATAGCATCTTTGGCCATACTTCATTTTCAGATACAAAAAGGCACTTCATACAAAAAAATAAAAGTGCAGAAGTCCCTCCAAATATGAGGTCTAGAGGCTGCTTAGAGTTCATCTGGTACCCTGGGGAGAAATACAAGTATTGTGATGAAAAATATGCAAGCTAGAATCCAGTCCTGCTGTGAGATCTACCCAGGTACAACCTAGAGCATGTACAGAATCCATCTAAATCAATGCCATTATGTCAGGGCACAGAAGTCCCACATGGATTACACTTGAAGGTCTGGATGTGGTCAAAAGATCATGAAATAAACAGCTGAAAATGAACAAGAGATGGCATGAATGAACTATATAATCAGCCTCCTTAGGAAAAAAGAAAAGTCTATATTGACTATATTGTCAAAGAAATGAGTTAAAGCTACTATGAAGGTGCCTTATCATTTCCCTAATAAGAGTAGGAATGAAGGTGATTAAACTGTATCGCTCACTCTGTACCATGCGAAAATGTGGAGGTGGTAAAGGAATTTTTTCTTTTGTTCTTCAAGGGTGCATTTTATGAAAAGGTTTTTATTTACTATTAGCTATCAGGGCTTAAAAATCTTTTTAGTTTGTGTATCTATTTTAATTTCAACCACAGATGAATAAATAATTATAGAAGTACTTTTATAATATAAAAAATACTAAATAATTTGCTATATGTTTTTGCTTTCGTTGTATTTTCCACAGTATAAAATTTCAAAATAAATGACAGAGTTGTTAATAGGCTGTAGAGGATTTTTTCCTGTCCTCCCTTGATTTATTGCTGCTGAGAGTAAACTGATCTCGAAACAAGTGAGAATTCCCTTGCGAAATGTTCTAAAATCCAAATTCCTCATGGAGAGGAGAAAAATATTTGAGCAGAAACAATCATCCCCACGTGTATAAGCTTTGAATAATAACAGCCTGGTTTCTACATTTCTTTTGTTCATGATGTATCAATCCAGTGTGAAAGGAAACATAAAAACAGCACATATATAAACCAAATGTGCAACAGCAAAAGCTTTAACAAACCCTAATTATTCAGGTGGTTAAGGAGCAAGCTAAATAGCAGCACTAGTACACTGTAAATTCTTGTGGCTGACACAGAAGTGGTTATGACAGCTTTCACATTATCTCATTGCAGTATCGAGGCAGTAGTCGCAGCTGGCTCATATGTCAAAATGTGTCAGGACTTAAATGGTAAAACAGGAGTGCAACAGCAATTGGCTTTTCAATCAATAATGCAATCAATATATTTCACAGATATTTTCCCATATCTAAATTACTCTGCAGAGATGAGGTAGCCTGACTGAGTGTTTATAAATCAATAAAACACACAGCTAAAGGACATCTGCTCCTGTTCTTTCACTTCAAGGTGCAGTTTGCCTTTTATTTCCAACTCTTTCTTATTTAAGACTATACTTTTGAGGAAAAACAGCACACAAATCTTTTTGTACACAAATCAGTTTTGAGTTGTATTATGACTATAGCCTATTTTTTGTTAATAATTGTGTACTTCTGTTTTAAATAGGTGTCAGGGACAATTTCTACAGGCAATGGAACTGAGAGTTAATATTAATTTCAGATTTGTAATATATACCTATAAACAGGTATTTTATATTACATTACATTTCTTTCTAAATAAAGTGCAATGCATGCAGTTTTGAAATCACCCCCAACCTTAGGCAATGCAATTTTTTGCCATGCAATGGAATTCCAGAAGATTCTCAGTGGCACTTTGTAGAACAGCATCTTCTTAAAGCATCATTGTTTTGATGATTTTCTTTCACTCACATAATTATGTTTTTAGCAGTTGATACACAAAAGGTGATAGCTCATTACAATATTGTTATATGAAATTACAGAATTTACCTTCTGCATCTCTTTTTGTTTGTGAAACAACTAAAGTAAGAATATGTATTTCAATGCCTATCACCAGAATAATTCCGTAAGAGAATATAATTTGATGATTTACCCGTGCACGACTACGATATATACATGTACTATACAACTGCATATATACAGTTGTACACTACACACAGAGATGCATACAAATACATGTGAAGCATTGCAATGCTGGAGTTAATTATATGAGTTAATGCAAATAGGTGTTCATTATTGTTATCTGCGCTACATGTTATACAGTGTTAAGAACTGAAAAAGGTGTCTCTAAGTGTGCACTTTTAATGTAAAAAGACTTATGTTTTATCCCTATTCCTCTTCTGCTTGAAAATTATATCAGGCATGAAACAGACAGTAACAAAAACAATTACATCTTTCAGGTAAGACAGCCATATTCTGTCAGGAAGTACATAAACCCAAGCAAATTGCATTTCCTAATCTAGGTGTTCCATTAAAAATAGATTGTAATGTTGGTGAACACCAACTAATCTTATCATGTTATATCTTTAGCTCACGTGCTCTGTGCTATTCTCTCAACATATGCAATCTCTCTCACAATTGTGAGCTCCATCTCTGAACAACAGTTGCCACACAGTCAAAACACAACCTAGGGGAACAGCGGTTCCCTGATTCATTTACTCTATATATTTTATTAAGATTGTTACTGAATCTATTGCTATACTATATCATTTAAGAGGATTTGCATTTGATTTCATAGTATAATTTTGATATGATTTAAACTGGAAAAGCTCCAGTTAATATGAATTAGTCCAAGATCTCACATATTTGATTTCCAAATGAGCAAAGAGATTCTGTCTTTAATTTGAATGGGAATACTGGTTTGGCCTCAATAGCTGACTAACTCAATAGCTTCCAGCAACATTGAAAGAAGATTTGAAAATATAAGTATTATCCTAAAGAAACAAACAAAACCCCAAAGAATGTGGTACTTTATAGGATGGTTTCAATAAAGCTGAAGGGTTTTTTTTATATCACTTTATATGAAAGATGCCATAATGTCCTTTTTTTAAACTCAATTTTTAATGTTATTCACCTTTTTGAAGATGCATCTGAATAATTTTTATGAACTACAAAATTTATGAACTCCTATTATCACTGTTTTCATAGAAATGTTTAGAAACCTCATTAAGGTATTAAACTCATGCAAAATAGAGTAAAAAAACCTCTTTTTTCTTTTACTTATCAGAAACATTAAATGAACACAACTAGTGACATCATCATAAAATGGTCTCAGAGTATTCACTATTAATATTGTTTTGATAGGCTCTTGAATGACTGAAACTGCTGGGCTTTTTCACAGCTTTTGAAAACTCTTTATTGTTTCAGTGGCTGAGCTCTGTGGAATCCTAAGTTACAAATTCCTACAAGTGTCGTTAAAACCATTCTCGTCCATTGTATATAAGTGTCAAAAATATTTTAGAGACCTGAAAATCTATTAAACTTCCAGCTGAAAATGTATCTTAAGCTGCAAGTGAAACTCCCAGCAACCATAAAGTGGTTAATACGTTTATATTTGAGAAGCTGTAAAATGTGAGAACACTGCTGGGAACTTGAAATTGAAATTAGTTGAAGAATGCTCCTGGCGACATGAACTTTATTTTAAGTAAGAGCTGGTCAAAATGCAGTAGTTGAGCATTGTAAAATATGGCATCAGCTTTACTGAAGGTGGGTGTTCCTTTTTGCAAAAGTTGCCCAACATTTTATTCCAGGAATATTCATATTATTTGTCTTATAGAAGATGACAGAATAAATGAACCTGTAGTCCTCAGAAAAATGTTTGAAGAATCTTACAAATTGGTTTTGTGTGGGGTAGACACCCCTTCATTATGCAAAGCCAGTTTTCTAAATTGAAGGAAGGTCACATGCTTTGACTTAGTCACAGTATCTCATGATTTCTTTCACAATGATCCTCTGTCCTATGTGGCATTGCCTGAGGAACTCCAGTATTCTGATACCTGCATCAAATATCTTTAAAGGTTCTTGAATTTAAAATTTGATGTGACTGATTAGAAATAAAATGCAAGTGACAATAATCCCTGGAAAAAAAGAAAAGGAAAAAGAGACGAAGGGAAGGGAAGGGGAGGGAAGGGGAGGGAAGGGAAGGGAAGGGGAGGGAAGGGAAGGGAAGGGAAGGGAAAAGGGAAGAAAAAGTAGTAAAAATTATTTCACTAATCAGAACAGTATTACCACATGGGGCTGTTATAAATGTGAAGCTCTGAAATCCAAGAGGTAATTGTAGACATGTATATTTTCAAATGCAGGTACATTGGATTCAGATGGGTGTGACAACAGCAAATGACCTTTTTTTGGTTTTTTGAGAATAGCCATAACAACAAAAGGCTAAAGTCTTTTTAGACATTCAGTTTTAGAAATAATTAAATTAAATATATACACAAAAATACTGAAAGTGTCATGAGGTTGAATAATAACCAGGATCATATGCTATCAGGCTAGTCTCTAATTCTGTTCATACAGATTATATAAAGAGTAACGGTTAACCTGTGGACTGTAAACTATATTCTAATTATATGAGTACATAAATCAATAAGTCTGAAAGTGTATAAATGATGTTAGAGGACCACAGCAGATGAAAAAGCAGGAACCAGGAGCACCACAATGATTAAAAGGCTGTGCTGATTTTGGCTGGGATAGCGTTAATTTTCTTCCTAGTAGCTAGCATGGGGCTATGTTTTGGATTTGTGCTGAAAACAGTGTTGATAACACAGGGATATTTTATGTATTGCTCAGCAGTGCTAACACAAAGTCAAGGCCTTTTTTGTTTCTCACTCCTCCCCACCAGTGAGTAGGCTGGAAGTGCAGAAGAAGCTGGGAGGGAACACAGCCAGGACAGCTGAACCCAACTGACCAAAGAGATATTCCATACCACATTATGTCATGCTCAGCATATAAAGCTGGGGGAAGAAGAAGGACGTGAGCTGACTCATCAACTGGAGAACCAAGGAGTGATCAGCAAGACTCACTCAGCTTTTAATAGTCCCATACCGCCAGTGCAAAAGTCTGACAGGGTTGGAGGTTAACAATAGACTATTGTGGACTGAATGAAGAGATGCCACCACTGAGTCGTGCTGTACCAGACGTGTTAGAGCTCCAATATGAATTAGCCTCAAAGGCAGCTGAGTGGTATGCTATGATTAATGTTGCCAATGAGTTGGGTTTTTTTCAATTCCTTTGGCAGCAGAGTGTGGGCCACAGTTTACTTTCACATGGAGGGGTGTCCACTACACCTGGAATTGACTGTCCCGGGGTAGAAGCACAACCCTACCATTTGTCTGACTAATCCAAGCTGCACTGGGAAAGGGTGATGCCCCTGAATGTCTACAACACATTAATGACATCATCGTGGGCAGAACAAGGCAGAAGAAGTCTTTGAGAAGGTAAAAAAAGTGATTAAGATTCTTCTGAAAGCTGAAGGACTAATTCAGATACCCAATACAGGCATCTACAAATGCCTTTTGCGGCACCTTAGCCTGTTCCTCCTGGATTCTGGTCACTCGTCTAAAAAGCATAGATCTCCTATAAACCTGGTATTTTACCTTCCAACTTACATGCATGTCTTCAATACCTGGAGTATTTCAGACGCTACAAATTGTGTTATTGGTGCCTCTTGGAAAAGCTGTATGATGTTTCATAAGGAATATGAACTAGGTATAGAGTTGTGAAAGCTGTTTTTTTAAACCTATCCAAATAACTATCATTCTATACTAAACGATGTATCTTTCAGACTTATTTCCATGCACCTTATGAAATATATAGAATACATTGATATTCTATAGCACCTTCCAGTGAGTTTGGGAAAACCTGTACATGCACCATTCAAAGGAAAGTGAGAGATATGTTATGAGGAGAGTAGAGATACAACACAACAGTAACTGAAAATGGAGACATGAGACTATACTAAACCAGGATTTAATTCCATATTGAACAGAACACTCCTCAGTTTTTTTAAAGATATGATTTCCATTGCAAACTTCAAAGGATTTGTATAAATTATATTACACATGGATAAAGTATTTACTCAAGGCTAGAAAATTAACCAGTCAGAAATATTTGTTATGTGAGTATGCCATCAAGGTTTAAGGGATGGGTTTAGGGGCCTTATCCCTCCTACCAGGACTAATTGTGTTATTGTATTGCAGTTTTTTTGATGGAAATCTATTTTAAAATGTGTACACAGAATGAAATCAGTATGAATCTTGCTCATTAGCAATAGCCAAACATCAAATATCAATCAACTTTCTTACTGTTTTTTCAATTTTGAGAATCTCCTAAGTAAAAGCATCTGATAGCAAGTTTGTTAGAAATGCTTATCAAAATGACACAGGAAAAAAAAAGTTGAACAGATAGCAACAAGATGCATTTGTCCAGTGTAATCTGATAAAGGTGAAGTAATCTGCCAATGGAGTAGTTGGATGATTCAATGGAAAGTCCATAAGGTGTATAAGGATTTTGCATATTTTTTCTTAATATGTACTTTATGTTACTACAAATAGTGGAAATTAGCACAAAATACTTATTCCCTCCTTTGACAACAAGATCCTTAGTGACACTTAAATCACCCTTAACTTCAGAGTTTTTCATTCCTAGATCACATAGTGAAGCTGATTTTCATTTTAGATTATGTCTTTTGGAAGTCAGACAATTTATTTTTGACAACTAGCAATGAGAAGCTGCAATTTTTTTGTTGAGGGACCCAAGTTAATAGAAGTGTGGAACACAGTCTCTGAGAAGTTTTTCTACTCTTGGACCTAAACTACTACATAGTGAGAGATAGCCTTTCAGCTGTTAGCTGCTCGGTTTTAAATGGTTTGTTGATCTGGACTAAGAATGTTGAGTGTTCTGGGACGTCAAGGCTGGCTCCAAGTGATAATGAGCACAAACTAAGGAATGTAGCTAAGGAATACATTGCCCTCTTCCTCTATAAAGCTCCAGCTAAAGGAATAACTTTGCAGGACAATGAGGAAACCTTTGAGTTGGATTTTTTTTTTTTTCTTGCAGCACTGAGGGAAAGCATTGACAAGAGGGGTGGGGTAGATGAAAGAATTGGAAAGAATTCTATGAGAGAAGAAAATATGAGCTCACTGCATGTGGGGAAATTATATCGTGAGATCACATGTGTTCCCACAACTAGGGAAATGAATAGAATTATACTTATTGTAAGAATAACAAAAGAATATTAGCAGTAACAAAAAAAGATTGTACACATAAAGTTCTTGGCCAAATATTAGACAAATAATTTAAATAATGAAAAAGAAGATACTGCATATGCAGTTGTGACCATGACCAGGACCAATGTACAATAAGAGGATAAGCTATTTTTTTCTGAGTGTTAGAAAATGTCTATGAAACTCAGGGTCTCATGGCAGTGCGTCCTTGTGCACCCACTCTGTCTCTTTGGTACACAGGAGTTTCATTATTTGCATCTTCCAGGAGAACCAGAATATAAAGTATTTGCTTCCCTAAACAAAAGGAAATGCCATATGAAAGGCTGAAGAAGTATCTTGTCTGGGTCCCATCTGCTGGACAAAGAAAGTGCAACTGATGTCTTGCCCATCCTGTGCCATATCTTTGGCCTTGGACATGCAGAATAGATGGCATCACGATGGATTTTAAGTACCTCTCTTTGAGCACCTCAGTCCTGGCTAGATAATCATGCCAGCTATTTAACTCCAGGAATAAACAGGGATCATTGAGAAACTTTATTCCCAATTCAGAGGGCTAAAGTTAGGAAGCGGAAATATCATTCCACGTTTCTTAACTCCTGTTCAGAAGACAATTTTGGAAAACACTTGCATGTCTGAAGAACAGAATAATTTTGTAAAGACCAAGATTAGCATTTATAATGCTATTTACACTTGTCTTGTTTTAGAACAAGTTCATCACAGAACTGTACATTTATGTTCAGGTCACATAATAATGTGAAAATTACCGTGAAATCACAGGAACAAGGAAATAGCCTCTTTAACCATCATTCCATGGATGTTTTTTAAAAAAAAATATTCTGGTACTAAATTGTAGGGGTTCACTATCCTGGATAACATTTTATAAGGATTTTTAAAAGTATAGAATAATTATATATTTTAACATTTTAACTTCATTTTTGGTGGTGTTTTTCTGTTTTGGTTTTTTTTTTTTTTTTTTTT
>NW_015094510.1:2662994-2667325 GCF_001431845.1 Calidris pugnax
TTTTTTTTTTTTTTTTTCTGACATACACCAAAGTTTCACTTTGGAGATTCCCTTTTCTTTCATTATTATTAATTTAGCTGTTATGATAAGAGCTATTGTCAGTCAGGATCAGGTACTTGTTGTTCTAGGGATTGAAATCACTGAGAGTAAAGCTTTACACAGTTTAGCTCCAAGCAATTGTCCTGACACATTTCTGCGCAGCCTCCATAACTGTCAGTAAAATGAGAGTTCCAGCTGCAAATGGTAGCCTCAGGTGTATTGTTAGAAACTTTGCTATTGCATTAGAGATTCGGGATCCATTAGGTAATGAATGGATTACTCTGAGCAACTAGAGAAGATTAATTGGTTATTGTTTGTAAATTGCTTTGCAGATAGTAAGTCTCATATAAGTGCTCTCTATTACTGTTATTAATGGGCTATTTTTATCTGCAGTGGATATCTCGCTTCACCATTGTTCATATACATAAAGAGAAACTGTAGTACTTTCCTTCAGACCAGCATTCAGAACTTCAAAAGAAATTACTTTTAAGCCTCAATAGACTGATTAATGTTTATCAAGGATGAGGTAACATGTGACTGTAAAGAAAGGAAAGAATTCGTACAAAAATGTATTTAAAATACTTAAAGAGAGATGCTTTGCTAACAGGAAATTTTCAAGCATGACCTGGAAATTTGTAAAACAAGAAGTCCTTACAAGTCCAGCCATAAGTTTTTGTCATATCTTCTTTATAAAAATCCAATCATAAGATTTTGTCATATTTTCTCCATGTCCTTAATTCTTCTAGAAACACACGTGCTGGCTTAATTCTTCTAGAAACACCACGTTTTTTTACAGGATATTATCATAGTGCCACTACTTAGAAGATTTAAAGAATCTTTGAGAAAGAATAAGGAATAGATAGACAACAATAACACACTGATCAGAAATCTTACTCTTAAGAAAAAATATCTTTTACTATGGTTACATTTTTTCATCTTCCATGAACAATAGAATAACTTCTCTATTATTGAACTTAATTTCTGAAGAGCTTGTGTCAGACATTCAAGAGTGTTCAGGTGCAAACTGATATTTACAGAAGAAACCAACAAAAAAGGCTATTAGCAAACCTGTGCCTAAATATAGTCTCATGTGCCTAACATAATACTCTAAACTATTCTCACTCCTGTAAGATGACACAGATTCTTACATTCTCTGATAAGTAATTCCTAGAAAAATACCAAAGTATGACTCCATTAAATATTGTTATGCTCTTATGTAAACAACAACATAATTTAGAAACTTGGTAAACCACCACCCATATCTAGAAAGTAAATGAATGTAAAAGATACTTAGCAGTGAAAAGAGCTTAAAGCTAAACTACGGATATGGTCCACTGCATGTTTACTTTGCCTCTCATGTGATCTTAGTAATGTATACTATCATCTTAGGCTCTGTTCTGTGCTAATACAGCTGTAAGTCTTTGAGACAAGAGCAGGCTCATACCCAACCCACTAAGCACATAGACAGGAAATCTGTTTACATCCCCTTATGCAGAATATCAAGGAGAGAAGACATGAATCCTCATTTAAGATATAATGCACAAATTCTTTTCTCATAGGTAGCAGAAAGAAAACAAGAAATTCATCTAGATGCCTATCAGTGCTATCTCAACATCATTTTGGTGTAGACATTATATATTTTTCAACGTCTTTCAGACAACTGGCAGAGCAGCCACATCACACTTGGCTAAATCCTAAGCATCTCTAGTTACTTCAGCAGATTCTTGCCATTCTAGCAGTGAAAGATCAGGTTTGTTGAGTCCCTATGCAACTGCTTCAGTAACTGCACAGAAGCTCCCATCACTCAGACACACTTAAGTGCAGAATCACAACTTAGTGTCAGAACTACCTCTTTGGACACTATTTATTCCTAATGATGGTTCAGGTTAAAACTAGATCAGGTATGTGTCACAGAACAGTGTATTTTATTCTTTAAATTATTTGAAACAGTCAAAACCCAAATGTATATTATGTCTTTCACTTCAGTGATGGTATTTTTCAGGTGCTACAAAAGTGCTGTAACTTCATCTGTATAATCCAGCAATACATTTAAGTCCGATTCTCTGTATTGGATTTTTCAGTTATACGATTCAGTGTTTGGAAGAATCCCAATTATCTGATGTTGAAAATATTGATGAGGTGCTAAACTGCTGTGGTGGCAAAATCTGCTCAAGCCTTTTACAGTATTAGATACATATCGTGATGCCTAATATTGTAGTGCCATAGGTAAGTTTCCCATTACATAGCATGTTCCCGTTATGAATGTGATTTCTGACATTTTTTGCTAAATACTGTCAGAAATAATCCATCATTGAACATCGTTTAGATTATCCTTCGGGATTCCTTTGAGATTCTGTTAATTTATCACACATGTAAATGTGCATCATATGATATTATTCATTTTAAGGAAGATGTTTCAGGGTATTTTCAGTAGAAATAAATGCATAAGCAAACAAGTGCATAATTATTGGGAAGTCTTTGTGTGTTGAATGGATGAAATTTCCTAGATGAATAAAATTCATTAGTTTGTAGAAAAGCACTGACATTAGGTTTCTGATATACAGCTTAGCAACTTCATCCCAAATTTCCCCACTTCTGCAAATAAAATACAAGAAAAAAGGTCTGATAACTTAAAAAAATAAAATATAAAAAAAGCATATGCAGTATTTTATTCCTTTTCTATGAGAAGAATGGTAGCACTTCTTTGTTGTAAATCCAGAAATGAACAGAAGATAAAAGACGGTTTAGGAATAGCCTGTTCATTGCATCTTTCATATTCATAATGTAAACCTTAATTTTGTTTCCCACTTAGTGATTGGATTCCAGGAAAAGGTATTGATTTACCATTGTTAATGAGTTATTTTGGGGAAGGAGAGGAAAAGGTACTTTAAATAGGTGTGAAAGACTATACTTAGTGCTAAACAATGAAGAAAGATGGCTATATAATGTCTGGAGGACTGCAGCATTACAAAACATAGTGTTCTTAGCTCTTTATTTCTGTACCTAGTGCAGTAATTTCTAGCTGTGCAAAGATGGCCTATCAGAGTGTTGTATAGTATATTTTCCTTTAAATAACAAGGAAGAAACAGACTTGATGTTTGCAATGACCAATATGCCAACTGTGACAATAGGTAGTTTGTAATGACAATCCTACAGAAGTGTTTTGAAAAAGTTAAATTAAAGCAAAACTCTCTAAGTTTATAGTATTACTTTTTCCATTCAATTGGTAATGTTTTTTGGATCTATGGTGGATAAACAAGTACATAGTTTAAGTGTATTTCTCATGTGCTATTTTCCCTTGCAGGCTACTTAGAGAATAAATCTTGACATACAACAGATATAAGATGTGAATTAAAGTATTTAAGAATTCAAAACAGGAAACAAAAGATAAAATTCCAGCTTCACTTTCCTTGAATAAAGCATTGAGGATGATGGGAAATTAGTATGACATAGAGAAGGACAGAATTAGACCCATTCTCTTGGTTTTTTTGAAAGCAAGTAACAGGATGTTTGAGGACTGATTTTGCATTACTGTTTGGGCTTAGTAGTCATAACGTCTAAAAGTTACAGTTATTATTCATTCATTCATTGAGAATGACTTTTAATCATCCAAACAGATCCTGTACTATTAACATATATGTCCTGGGTCTGGCGGGGATGGGGTTAATTCTCCCCAGGACCTAGGAGGGACACAAGTATTCCATCCCACGTGAGCCATGCCCAAGATTGCCTTTGTCTCAACCCACGAGTTTTGCCTTTTTATTCCCATCTTCCCCTCTCGGCCGCGTGGCCGTGAGGGCTCTGCTCTGTGCGAGCGGCTGCACGTGGTCCTTTGTTGCTGTCTGAGGCCAAACCACAACAGTCTCATAACAAGAGAGAGCACTTTTCGACTTGGACCTCTGTCTTGGCTGGAAGAAATGTACCCTTCTCAACTTTACGCCAGTGGCATAAGGAGGCCTGCAGGAAGAGATGCGATCCAGATCCAGAGGCTTGAGAGGTGGGCTTGTGCAAATCGCATGCAGTTCAACCAAGCCAAGGACAGGGTCCTGCACCTGGGACGTGGCAATCCCAGGCACAAATACAGATTGGGTGGAGAATGGCTAGAGAGCAGCCCTGAGGAGAAGGATTTGGGGGTGTTGGTGGATGAGAAGCTCAACATGAGCCGGCAAGGTGCACTGGCAGCCCAGCTGGGCTGCATCAAGAGAAGCGTGGCCAGCAGGTCACGGGAGGCGATTCTGCCCCTCTGCTCTGCACTCGTGAGACCCCACCTGGAGTACTGTGTCCAGCTTTGG
>NW_015094510.1:2673657-2740124 GCF_001431845.1 Calidris pugnax
ACACTCCCACCCAGCTTGGTGTCATCTGCGAACTTACTGAGGGTGCACTCGATCCCCTCCTCCAGATCATTGACCAAGATGTGAAAGAATACGGGTCCCAGTACCGAGCCCTGTGGGACACCACTCGTGACCGGCCGCCGACTGGATGTAACTCCAGTCACCACCACTCTCTGGGCCCAGCCCTCCAGCCAGTTTTTAACCCAGTGGAGAGTATACCCATCTAAGCCATGAGCAGACAGTTTCTCCAGGAGGAAGAAGAGCACTTAGCCATGGAATGGCTATCTTATAACAATATTAGGTTAACATCAACTTATCCTCCCTGTCCTGGTAGACACATTTTCAACAGAGACAGGCCAGAAATAAAACCTGCTATAAAAACAGTGTACCTCTGTGCTATTCCTTCTTATACCCTTGCATACCTTAAAAATTGATAAGCATTTACTATTCAAGGAAGTCTTTGGAGTACTGTTTTCACAAAAACACCTTTCATTATGTTCGTGTGAATCCTCCACTGAAGCTGAAGTGTCTTTTAAAGCTAAGCTTAGAGAATAAGCATGCTTGCACACATTTCCGACATGTAGGTGGAGCAAAGTCCAAGTTGGAGTTAAGGAATAAAGAAAATGTGGAGTCCTGTGAAAACTCCGTCTGTGGACTCTGTCACCAGGGTGCGTCCACTTTCTCCATGTCTCTGTCCTGGGTCTGGCGGGGATGGGGTTAATTCTCCCCAGGACCTAGGAGGGACACAAGTATTCCATCCCAAGTGAGCCATGCCCAAGGGGTAGCGGAGCTAGCCGGGAAAGGTGGGGGGGGACAGGAAGTTGTGGGGAGGAGGCGGTGACCCCCGGGGGAAGAGAGCGGTCGGGGGTGTCCCGGGAGCGGTCGGCGCGTGGCGGTATCGAGCGGCGGTATCGTGATCGCGGTTGTATACCCCTCTGTTGTTGTTGTTGTTATTGCTCTTTGTTCTGTTCTGTTAAAATTGCCTTTGTCTCAACCCACGAGTTTTGCCTTTTTATTCCCATCTTCCCCTCCCGGCCGCGTGGCCGTGAGGGCTCTGCTCTGTGCGAGCGGCTGCACGTGGTCCTTTGTTGCTGTCTGAGGCCAAACCACGACAATATATTTATCCAGAATAAAGGTAAAGGTGCTTGCTAAAAGTTAAAAAATAACTGCTAAATTCAAGTAAACAAGGGAAATCCTCCAAAGAACAGTGTTCTGTTTTTTATCACTCATTTTAGATTTTGTCTGCTCTATGCAGAAAAATTACAAAACTATGGTATCACGGACAGAAATGATTTGTCAGAAGTATGGCACTAGCTGGTAACAGAATTTATAAATAAGACATACATGCCAGGAGTTAAAGGAAATGTTTTGTGGAAAGCAACTTACCACATGTGTATGAATTTCTAATTACCCTGGTCTATGGACACTCTTGGCAGTCCAGTTCCCAGAATTAAATTATTTTCCATAAAACAAAGTGACAACCTTTATGTCTTTATATCCTCTCAAAAGCTGTGATAACGTGACAAAATTAAATTGTTGCTAAGCATGTTTCCTCAGAAAAAAGCTTAAATATATACATTGTAGTGGCAGGTTGCTGGCAAATTTATATTCATTCATATTTGCATTCACTAACGTACAATGAAGAGGTGAATTTAAGTAAGCAGAACTGTAATTTTCTTCCTAAAATGGGTGATGTAGAAATATTAGTTTGTAAGAATGAAAATAAAAAGTCTGGCATCTGTTAAGAGGAAGAAAGCATCTGACATTGATTACCCACAGAAATAAATAATTATTTAATTTGTTTAGTATATTTTATTCACTATTTCACAAGACAAGAGAGAAATTGGTTAATATGTATGCTTTCATCATTAGGGGTCTGAATACTCGGTGTAGTTCAGTGTGAGAACCTAGATGGATTAATAGTGATCAGAGAGCTTCCTGCTATTCATGTAGGTGTTAGAATAGGATGCAGAAATTAGATGAGGCCAGACAACCTCACAGATGCATAAGTTGCTGTATGGAATTCTAGCATTTAACTCAATTTTAGAGTGCTAGATAAGGTACTCTGGTGCTATATTAACTAACTTGTAAACCAAGATGATTTCAGAATTTTGATGAAATGAGGCACATACAGAGACATATTAGGAAGCATCTACTATCTCTTAGTCCACCACCACTTCAGTCCTTGATTAAGCTTTGTGTAGGACATAAGGATTTGCATGTCTATTAATAGTTCCTAAGCAATATCTCAGTTATACTTTTTCCTCTGTCTACAACTGTTTCTCATCAGTGCTTTTGTCTTATTTTTGTGGTGTGAGAATATTTGCTAAACGAGTTCTTAAAGAAAATTGTTGATAGTGGTTTGCTATACATAATACTCTAGTCAGGAAGTTGGACATACTAACCACAAGAAGTTTCCTTGCTCTTGAGTGGTGGTTTAGTAAGTATTTGTGAATGTCTGTCATATATCAGACACAGAATTCTTAACAAAATAAAATAATTTGGAGAGTTTGTCAATTATAAATATTTCAAACAGAAGAAATGTAAGAAGGGGGTGAGAGACAGTATGTTAGCTAATCAGTTCAACAAAGTGAGTCTTCTATCTGAATATCTTCCAAAGATCAGTCAAGATACAGAAAACAAAAGTATTTTTAGGCTTGGGAGTAGAAACATGTTCTTTGTATGGATTGGAATGGATTTAAGAACACAATCTTTATTCCCACCATTTTAAAGTATGGATTTTAGAGATTTCAACATAGGACATCAACTCATATTACTGTAATCATGCTAACACACAGAACACTGAAAATGAACCTTATTTGATTTGATGGCTCATTATTTGCTTTCACAAAAGTGCTCTGAGAATACAGCATATCAAATTAAAAGACACGTTACAATGCAGGCTTTTGAAAAGGTCCTGAAATGATCCTGAGAAAGGAGAGTATAGTCCAACTACACTTCACTATTGAATGCAAATACAGCATCAGTGAGATTCATCAAGCTAAAGAGAAATACACTGATGAATGTTTCTTATATTATAACAAAAAATGGATGTGTGTGTGTGTGGCATTTCTCAATGGAATATGAAAGGCATTTCCCATTTTCATGGAGTACGTATCAGTACTGTATACTGGCCGCATTTTCTACTCTGTACTACCTTGAAAGACTTGTGCATCACAAAGTGTGCCCCAAGCATGTACATCAAACAGTATTACCCCATGGTAATACTGTTATTTAATAAACTGTCTTTATTTGAACCCACAAATTTTCTTACTTTTACTTTTCTGATTCTCTCCCCACTCCCAACTAGGGGGAGATAGTGAGTGGCTGTGTGGTCCTAGCTGCTGACTGGAGCTAAACCACAACAACTGCATATACAAATTTCTTTACAAAAATATAACAACAGTTACAAATTGTTCTTGGAGGTGGATACCAGATCTGTCATTGTATTTCCTGTGTTCTGACACCATCCACTGGACTAGCCCAATTTAGAGAACAGGAATAGGAGGGTACCTAATTTCTGTCTGTTAAAATTCTGTTTGACACGACCAGGTTCTGACAGGAGCAGACCAACCTCAGAATATAATGAAGTGCAACTCTAAGGAGTTTAGACAACTCCAGAGAAAGGCTGAAATTTTCATCCCAAATGCATGATTTTTAGAATATGGTTTTGATCATGGACAACTGAATTTTACATGTGTGCTATTCATAGAATCATAGAATCATAGAATCATTGAGGTTGGAAGAGACCCTTGGGATCATCGAGTCCAACCATCTACCCTACTCTACAAAGTCCTCCCCTACACCATATCCCTCAGTACCGCATCTAAACGCCCCTTAAACACATCCAGGGACGGTGACTCCACCACCTCCCTGGGCAGCCTGTTCCAATGCCCGACCACTCTCTCTGTGAAGAATTCCTTCCTAATGTTCAATCTAAACCTCCCCTGTTGGAGCTTGAAGCCGTTCCCTCTCGTTCTGTCGTTAATTACCTGTGAGAAGAGACCAGCCCCAACCTCTCTACAGTGTCCTTTCAAGTAGTTGTAGAGAGTGATGAGGTCTCCCCTCAGCCTCCTCTTCCTCATACTGAACAGCCCCAGCTCCTTCAGCCGCTCTTCGTATGATTTGTCTTCCAGGCCCTTCACTAGTTTCGTTGCCCTCCTCTGCACTCGCTCCAGCACCTCGATATCTCTCTTGTATTGAGGTGCCCAAAACTGGACACAATACTCGAGGTGTGGCCTCACCAGTGCTGAGTACAGGGGCATAATTGGTTACTAGTATTTTATTTCTAGCTCATTTTATTCAACCATATATTGTAGTACTGAAAATAGTACAGAATATGATTTAAAAATGAAAACTTCCTTACCACATATTTCAAATCTCCTTTTGCTCTATATATTCTTGTGTTAAGATCCTCAAAACACAGTGTAGTTCTAGAAACCTGGATTGCTTGCTGACCATAAAATTTTTTTATAGAGAAAATGACATTATTTAATTCAATGGCAGACGATACCCTTGTGCATTTGCCCAGAAACTTCTGGAAACAGATCACAGCATTTGGGGAGTTACAAAATCCCAGCTAGTGTCAGTACTGTCTTCCTGATTAGTATGGAGCCTATGGAGCCTTTTCTTTCCACACATGCATTTGAAGAAAACTGGAAAGATAATATATAAGAAAAGCATGTGCTACATAAATGTGCAACTTCAATACCGGTTTGCGCTTTGTAAACTAAAGAAGGTAGTAATGGGAAGAGTCATATAGAAGATTCATCTTGATAATAAAGGTGATTGCTTACGTGCCTTATAGCTGTGGATTTCTGCATTTTTCCATAAGGACACAAAGGGTCCATTTCAGTTGCTCCAAAATAAGTGGCTAATGCCAATTAAGGTGATTTAAGCCATCTGAGTTAACTACATGGAGCTATTAGACATGACACAGGACTGAAATCCTCTATAGAAGCAGCTGGAGGCCAAGTGGGTTATTTGAGGGCATCTCAAATGACTGACTCAAACTGAACTGAACTGAGACCATAAGCTGCAATACAGCTCCATGCTAAGACATCTGAATTTATACATCTCTATGTGAGCCAGATGCTAAAAATTAAGTTATAGAAAAATGAATACCTAAACAAGTCAGCCAATGGAGACTAGAAGGCATTTCAGTTGACCAACTTCTGGTATCCACCTGAAGGGAAACTCTTTAGGCTCCATTTACTGTATTGCTAATATCTTGACTGCATAGGAAGCTTAGACACAGACCTGACATCTAGATATTGACCTATACACACCTATATTTAGATGTCTTAATCTGAAGCTGCTCACATAAAGGTGGAATTGAAAGGAGAAAGGGAAAAGAACTCCAGATGAGAGAATAGAGATGCATAAGATTTCAAAGGAAATCAGAAATAGTAGAAGAGCTACGTTAAGGGAAGGATCTAATTTTTATATTTTATAAACATGTGCTGTATACATAGCTTAAACTAGAGTCAAAAGGGTAAATATGGCATATTGATACATGGTGCTTTAGTAGAATTTAGCATTTAGTAGAATAGTTCAAACAGCTCAGCTGACTACAGGGAGTTCAGAAATTAAAAAAGATAAACAATGGCATGTAACTGATATCAGTGAGCCAAATACTATTTTTGATCGATTAATTAAAGATAGATTGAAATATGTGTGAAGACAAATGGAAATCAAGAAACATGAATGAGTACATATAAGCAAAGAAAGAGTTAAGAAGAAAACATGAAAGAAAAAAAAATGAGTTTTAAAGCCTAAAGTTACCTTACACTATAAAATAAATAAAAAGAAAGACATTATCTGCTGGGAGCATTCTATCATACAAAGCAAAATTCAACCCACCTTCTGTACCGGAGTGAATTGAATTTATAATAAATAAGATGTGGTATAAATTACTTGAAAAAGATTCTGCATTACTTAGGGAGCTGAAAAAAAAATTGAGTGAAATGTGAAAAAATAAAAGATCAGTAATTGAATATTTCTGAACAGATTAGAGGAAACATAATGAGAGTCAGCCAGTTTGACAGGATAGAGAACCCTCACAAATAACAAATTTAGTATAGAAATATTATTAGGAAAATTAAATTTACCTGGACTAGACAATACAGAAGCAAGCAAAATTTACACACCTGTGTGAAGTATGAAACATTCCTTGTATGTGGGCAGTTTGGGCTTGCAGTAAAGTCAATAGAAGTCAATGTACTAATCACCTTGTAGAATTGGACAGATGGTGTATATTGTGTGCAGTTCATATTTTATTTAATTCTCTGGCAGAGGAAAAGAATTACGGGTCAATATTTGTCAGGAAGTGCTGCAGCTAATGAGAAAGTAAAGGAGAAAAATGTGTATGAGCTTTTTACTTTCTTTTTACTTGGAAAGCTAGTGACTCTGTTAATTAAACAAATGCAATATATCCAAATGAGAGGTTTTCAGGCAATGGAGAAACCTAACCCATGTATTTCTACCATGTTTTTCAATTTCAGTGGTGATCTCACTGCAAAAAACATTTAGGTTTCAGTAAAAATACTGGTAATATTAATTACCTCTTTATTAACCAGTGCTTATCTTCGCAACAGCAAAGGCAAGAAATAGCAAAGGTCCTTGGGTGTCTTCTTACCCTTGAAAATGAGACAGTGTCAGTTTATCACAGAGAAGCTGCAGGCTATCATTCTGTGAAGCAGCCATAGACTCTGTTTTGTGTCCGTCTCTGATTTCAAGCAGTGCAATTTTTTACGTGTTGCTAGTTTTTCAGTATGGCTATTCCCAGCTACAGAAATGTTTTATCTTCTGGTCCTGATGGCAAAAGAAGTGTTTGAAGTGAAAGTTGAAGTCAGTATGGTATCCTTATCTTTGACTTCAAAAGTTTGCAAAAGGCACAGCTAAAATTCAATTTGCTTCAGTGAGGTACCTCACTACTATAAAAAATTTGGGTGCCTAGGAAGAAGTCTGAAGGAAGGAGAACTCCATGACTTCAGAATCAAAAGTTTCAAATACTGTATTCCAAGCCCAATAAAGCAAGATTGGTGGGATTTGATTCAAGGCTTAGAAAACGGTAATTTGGACAAGAAAATAACTAGCTTCTTAAATATCCCTTTGTGTTAAAAAAGAAGGAAACAGCAGTAGAATATAATCACAATGACTAAATTTACTGGCCTAGGTCATGAATGCAGAGTAATGTAGCAGTTAAAAGGCTACAACAGTATCATGAAAACAGTAAGAAACTTAAAAACAATCAAGAAAGGAAGAAAATATTCCCAGACACGATGATGATAAAATTACTTTCTAATATTTTCCAAAGTTATTTTAAGTCAACATGTTACGATGAAATCTTTCAGTAAGATCAGTAATATCATGTGAAATTATAACAAAATATAATCAAAATTTTAACTCTTCAACAATTATTTTTCACTCAGTCTCACTTTTTTCTACCTTTCCTTCATTTTCATCCCCACTTCCTCTGAATGTAAACCCAGGAATTACATGTAGAGAAAGAAAACATCACCTTCAAACATCATTTCTCTGCATGAAGTAATTTCAACAAGAAGGAGTTACACATTAAACAATCAAATTTTGGTAGAATATACTGAGAAATGGGTTGTTTATCCTGGTCACTATTGATTCAAAACTTATAGATTGATTACCATATGTTATGGAGGATAGTCTCTCTCACAGCACATCATTCCACTATTTCAAGCTCAATCTTGGGGCAATTGATTAATCTGTAATAACTGCTGATAATCAAGATGTAAGTAAATACATGGTCTCTCCTATTCAATGTCAGCTTTCATCATATCATATTTCCCTGTCCTCTGTCCTATGTCCCATGTCCCATTACTGAATGAGCCAGTATATATTTCTAAATGTGTGACCTCAGATAGCTATTATTATATTTTGGTGTTATTTGGAGTGAATGTACGAAGACATCTTAAAACAATCATTACTACCTTTTACTTTTCTAAATCAAAGCAATATGTTTGCTTTCCTTCCTTCCTTCCTTCCTTCCTTCCTTCCTTCCTTCCTTCCTTCCTTCCTTCCTTCCTTCCTTCTCTCTTTCTTCCCTTCCTTCTTTCTCCCTTTTTCTCCCCTTAAAAAGCCCATTGTTGATTTATGTGTACTTTGTTAGTCCCCAAACATACATAATTTTCTCTTTCCGGAGTCACAGGCATGGAGAGATCCTGCCAAAATGTTGTGCAATAAAAAGGTGGGTTTTTTTATTAAGGGTAGAATTCAGGTTTCATATATATAGAGGTAGCCTTTAAGGTCAGCTTAATACCTAAATACAGGATTGTCCATCATGTAGGTCTTTCCTTTAGAAGCATATAAAGCTTTTAGGCAATCAAGAGGATTTGGGTTTTCTGTTACAGTCAATGGAAATCTAATCAGTGCAGTCAATGACACATGAATCAGTTGACCATACACAGTTGTTTAGTGCCTCTTGAGACATTCTGAATTTCTGTTGCCATTTCAGATGGACACACACCTCCCATAGGTACTGGGTCATATCTGCCAGCCTAGGATATATAACTTATATAGCACAGAGTGTCTTAAACATCTTTAGAAGTTTATAGTACGCAAGATTCTAGTTCTCATAATATATTGAAAATAATTTCTGAACACAAGGAGGCTAAAGTACAAACCCCAGAGGACTTCTAACATTGCTCTAGAAAGCAAAGTCCACTTGTTGAGAAAGTCACATCACATTCCAGAATGACCAAAGATTTCTGTATTGTTGGAGAATTTTGATGAAGACTGTGTGTTTTGTACAGGCTGGTGTCTGTAAAATCCCAAAGATAATCAAGTGGGTCATGTGCTTTTATAATTATTATTCCTTGTGCTTCTCAAACTTTTCCTCAACCAAAACTTAATCTGCTTTAAAATTGCAAATGAGATTTACTTTCTTTTTAGGTTTTTTATGCTTTTTTACATATCAAAACAGCACCTGTTGATTCATATGCAACATTTTCTTGGAGGAAGGGAAGCAAAACACAATTTAAACTAAAAGGTAGCTTCTGTAGTTTGGCTATCTATGTTCCTACGGTTTGTCCATACTTTTGAGTTTCAGAATTCCACAAGGGACTGTTGATGTCAGACTATTTATAAAAGATGTAAATATTATTTATTAAGCCTAGCTGTCTGATGATACAAAATTGCTATTGTACGATATTGTCTTTGAAAAGTGATAATTCTCAAACAGATAAAAAAGAAGCCATCTTTGATCATACCAGCTAGCAACTGGGCAAGCCAGTGACTTCAGTCTCTGACCGTTTATAGTAGCTCATTGTTAAAGCAATGAAAGTATGTGTGCAGTTACATAACCTTGGTGAAATTTTAATGTGGACATTTTGCATTAACTTCTTTTCCTTTAACAAAAACAAAAATGAAAAGGGAAAAAAGAAAGAAAATAAAAGAAAAAAGGTGGCCCCAAATAAATGAAACTCAATTTCACGGCACATTATCTCTCTCAATTCTTTCCTCTCAGCTTTCATTTTCATTAAAATCACAGACAACCATAAATTAATAATTACTTCAGGTTGACTAAATGCAGGCCACACTATTTAGCTTTCGTCTTCCTACAGTGGCCCTTCTTGTTCATGCTGGAAAAATGTTAATTTAGATAATGTGGCTTGCCCCTTGTCATATAATTCTGTTTTGCAGTTTCACTGATCTATAATGGTCTGTTCTTATTAGGTAGTATTAACTTTATCTTTTGTTCAATCAAGCTTCACAGTTTCCTCCGACAAGATAACTATTGTGAAATATCAGATGAAATGTTCTATTATACATATTTCTGTTATATTTTGATTCATCTTTATGTTGTAACAGTATTCAGCAACAGCTGTAATTTCTTCCAGTAATAAATTTATTGTCCATTAGCCCAAGCCATATGTGAGACTTTTTTGGCAGGAACTACAGAATATATACCTCAATCTTACTACTTTACAGTTTATGCACATTTCAAATTAGACATTTTATCAACCTACTTTTCAATTAAGAATGGGTGAATGCGTTCAAATAAAATAAAACCTGAACTTTCACCCACAGCTTGCACCCAATTGGTTTCTGAGGTTTGAAAAAATTTAGTGTAGTTCAGTTATCTATATTTATTTTTTTTTGGCAGAGTATTCCAGTAGTGAATGAAGGAAAGTGAGACATACAACAGCATTTATTTCTAATTGGTTGTTGACTTGTTGCTACTGTCATTTTGATTAAACCGTTTAACTTCTCCATGCCTCAGTTTGCCCATTCTTAGAACATATTCAGTTGAACTCAGATGGATATCTAGAGGTCTTCAAGGGAAAAATTATGGATATGTCCTCCTCTAAAACTCCTTATTTCAATATACATGTATATTTTGACATATATTTATAAAAACAAATACATGAAATAAAATTAAACTTTTAACTTCCACTGACAACGTGATACAACCTACATGTTTTTATTCGTAAGTGGAAAACACCTGAAAGCTTCTAAGCACAGAATCAGAGAATCACAGAATATTCATGGTTGGAAGGGATCTTTGAGATCATCAAGTCCAACAATAAAAAAAACACCAAAACAAATAAAACCAAACCAAACCAAACAAAAAAACCCACCCACAACCCAAACCAAGACACACACACCACACCCACCCACAGACAGACAATAACCAACAATCTTGAGCATTAGAACATGCCCTGAAGTGCCACATTTTTTAAAAACCTCCAGGGACAGATGACTCCACCACCTCCCTGGGTAGGCTGTTCCAGTGCCTGACCAGTCTCTCAGTAAAGTAATTCTTTCTAATACCTAATCTGAACCTCCCCTGCTGCAACTTTAGACCATTTCCTCTGGTCCTGTCATTATTCCCTTGGGAGAAGAGGTAAACACCCACCTCTCTACAACCTCCTTTCAGGTAGTTGTAGAGGGCAATGAGGTCCCTCCTCAGCCTCCTCCAAACTAAATATGTCCAGTTCCCTCAGCCTCTCCTCATAGGACTTGTTCTCTAGACCTCTCACCAGCTTGGTGGCTCTCCTCTGGACACGCTCCAGCACCTCAATGTCCTTCCTGTAGTGAGGGGCCCAGAACTGGACACAGTACTCAAGGTGAGGCCTCACCAGTGCTGAGCACAGGGGCACGATGACTTCCCTACTCCTGCTGGCCATGCTATTCCTGATACAGGCCAGGATGCTGTTGGCCTTCTTGGCCACCTGGGCACACTGCTGGCTCATGTTAAGCTGGCTGTCCACCAACACTCCTAGGTCTTTTTCTGCCGGGCAGCTTTCCAGCCACTCTTTTCCAAGCCTGTAGTGTTGCCTGGGGTTGTTGTGACCAAAATGCAGGACCCGGCACTTGGCCTTATTAAACCTCATCCCATTGGCCTTGGCCCATTGATCCAACCTGTCCAGGTCCCTCTATATAGCCTTCCGACCCTCCAGCAGATCAACACTCCCAACCAGTTTGGTGTCACCTGCAAACTTACTGAGTTTATTTTTTTTATGTAAGTTTTCACTTACATAATCAGTACTGCATTTTCACAATAAGTTATAATAGCAGTCAGCTCTTTGGTTTTTTCAGAAAGGAACCCTTCAGCAATGAGAATCTGTTTCTTGTAAAGTCGATATTTTTTTCATGCAATAACTTGTGCGATGTAATTAGATGAATATCAGTAGTGTTACCATATGTGCAGGGAGTTACTAGATGTGCACCCACACCTATCCAAACTAAGTAAATCATTACAAATACCTGTAAATATGAGTAGTTAAATATGATTGTATATTTCTTATGGGTTATGAGCCCCACTTTTAATGAATGGTCATAGAGTGTAATATAATCAATAAAATTTATTTCAGGTAAGTTGTCATTTATTTTCACCCAAAAAGATCTTCTGAAAACAAGACGTGGGAAGTTACCTAACATGACATTAAACACCATTGGTAAACATTTGAAAGTGATATTCAGTTTTTTTTCCCAAGTGTCAGGGTTCTAATTGTTATGGTATATGTTCCATAATAAGATACAGGTACTCACAGTTTGAAATAAACGTATTTTTCCGAGTGAATGGCATATTTTCTTCCACCTTTGAAATTTAGTTATATTAACATTCTGGTAACAGGCTACTGAGATATGGCCTAAGCTAATTCCTTGGCTTTTTTGTTTGTTTGTTTCTAGGGAAATAACCAAAAGTAATTAGTGGAAGTTAGAAGAGGAGGAAGAAGAAGAACTAGCCTGCAGAATTTTTTTGTTATATATAGGTTGTTTTATATTTCTCTGGACACTACTAATATATCTGAATCTGTTGTGATCTGAAGTAGATTATCAGCCAATTTAAGAAAACATTTCAAAGCTTAAAATAAATTCTGATTGACCAATTGCATAATATATGAATGTTTCTTTCCTGAACTAATAAACATTTATCAGCTACCACAGCAATATACTTTAATGGACCAAAGCAGCTTCTATCATCCAGTTGATGTAGCTCAACAGTGATACACCTATTCTATTAGCTTAATTTTTTGCAGTCTCTAGCGATGTGCCTTGAAGAGAAGAAGTGTGATCTAGTTTACAGAGCAATACATGAGAAAACAAGAGCTGCCTGTTTATGTGTGTTGTATTAGTAATCACAGTACTGGTGTCATTGGCAAGTCAGTTCACCTCTGAAGTCCTTTGTAGTTACATCTTCTTTGAAACAGCAGGATGAACTGACTTGCCTAATGACAAGTGGATCCCCTTTCTGCAGCCTGCGGTACAGCATATCAACATCTAAGGTAGGATTATTCTTCCGAAAACATAGATGTCTAGAGCATACATGTCTTCATTTCAGCTTGTCATTTAGATTCCCCATATAGTCAATGGAGAGGAACAAGCACTTCGTATCATTCATCTTCCCCTAATGCAGCCATTAAATATAGGTCAGAAGAACTGTACTTTAGTAGTGCCAGTTACTGAACACTGCCTCTTAACAGAATTTAGACAATATGTAGGTGTCTGCACCACAGACAGCTGAAGTTGGGTAAATGTGTGCCTAAAATCCTTTCTTCACACACCCTCAAGCAACAGTCATTACCAGATTTTAATAAAAAAACCTTTATACATTTTGCGGTTATCAACAAGACTTTGGAAAGGAAAAGGTAAGCAGGTAGTGTATTTGAGAGGCCTCTCACCCATGCAGTATACAAAATATAATAATCAGTATTTCTTGAAAAATATTCTTTCATAACAGCAAAACAAAAATTGTCTGAGTTATATTACACGGTAATTTTAGGGAAGAAAAGACAAATTAAATTGTCCCAGAATTAAGGTTTTCTAAAATACTTCCAGGGAAATTATTTTAATTAGTGTTCCTTTAAATAAAAACCAGGAGAGTGTTTTGCTTTTCAATAATAATTCTTTTGTTCAGCCCCAATCCAAACATTGCAGCACTGTATTAATGCAAGACAATTTGAAAAATGGAACTGACTAGTTTCCATTTGACTGAAATGAGAACAAGATCTAGCCTTAGGCAACAGGAGCATAACTAGCCAAAAACAAATGCCATTTTTAAATTTCATGAAGTGATTATTTGCTGTTAAAAAGTCAGTATTTCCCTACACATATAAGACAGTAATAGAATGTGAGCTTTCAAATGACCTTATACTTACAAAGGAAATAGCTGTAATATATCAGCCATTCCTGTGATCACTGGAAATAAGGCTCTATCAGGTCTTGTGTGAATTAAAATAGTATAAATTACTATAGCACTAGTTTGAATTGGAGTAATACCATAAACTTCAACAAGCCTACACTGATTCAGATCAACAGATATATGATTTACTAATTGTACAGTGATGGATCTGACTCATCAGATTTTCAGTTTGACTGATGAGTCTCTTTAGAAGTATTCCTTTTTACATCACTCTAGTGTAACAGACCCATATAAAACTGGAAGGGAAGGGAAGGGAAGGGAAGGGAAGGGAAGGGAAGGGAAGGGAAGGGAAGGGAATGAACATCTTAGGTTCCAGCAAACACTAGCCACTGAATAATCAGTCAAATAATCAGAAATGGTTCTATCATACAATGGCAGTCTTTTATATAATGGCTGTGACTGAGTCTATAGAGAAAACCTGACTGTTACAGTCACTGATCAGCTTGTTCAGTGAGAAAGAGAGAAAATGTTTCCCTTTCAGACTTAACTAGTGATGATGTTACTAAAGTCCCAGTGCAACAATTGGAGATGATGAAGACTTGCATAGAAATCTAGAACCCAAAGAGAATGAATTATCTATAGAAAATAACCAAGCCATGAAGCCATGTTTGTTCTTGCATAAGATGACCCAATAAATGTGCTTTCAATTAAATCTTAATTAAAGAGAGCACACTGTAAGTCTTCAGAACCCCTTATTTTCACATCAGGAAACATGACTGTTTTTACGAACTATGACTCCATTGTGACACTCACATGAACTCCTGGCCTACAGCTAAACCACTGAATTACAGGAGCTGTAGTAAAATTTCCTCCAGTGTGGGGAAATGAGCGCCTGCCTTAGAGTAAGTATAACCAGAGTTTGTTTCTGCTTTCTTTTGTATGCCTCTCTGTGGCAATGTCATGTCTCTATAATGACTCCTCAGGACTCCTTCTACATGGACTTGAGGCTAAACTGCACACCAGCAGTTTCTGTGGTGATATCCCCAATTTGATTTCCAATTGTTTGCTCCAGCATGAGACAGTTAAAAGGGCTTATTCGCTCACAGATGTTTCTTGGACATACAGGACTGCATTCACCCTGTATAGAGTTACAGTTTCTAAGACCATCATTTTCAAAATGACTGTCTTAGATTTATTCCATGACCAGTGGCAAAGGACAGTTACTTCAGAGTACATTTCAGATAGCCTAGGATCTGATAAGTTAAGTACCTGAAACACTATCACCCAGATCAAATCCAAGTCACAATCATGTGTGTGCTATTGTTATACACAGAAACACATATATTTATTTAAAAAGGAGATATGGGGTACCTGATTTCCACATGAAGCAAGATAACAAACAAAGCAATTTCTTGGGGGCAATTTTATAAAATCCTTGAATCATGTGCTAAAAGCCGACCATTAAATCATTTCTGTTGTAATCCTTTCCATGTACATATGTTAATACCTTTCCATAGCTGTATGTATAGGTATATAGTTAAGTAGAAAATACAGTTAGTTAACTGTACTTGTATAGTTATACAATTAGTTAACTATATACTAAATTTTAATACATTTTTTCAGACAGACAAGAAATAAAAAGACACCAATATATAAATAAAATGGACTAAAAAAAACCCCAAACCAAAATCCAAACATTTTTTTTTTACATATTTCTAGCTGTTGTGTTACACTGTGGTATGATAGTGTCTTGCTGAGTTTCCTGGCTCATGCTGAGAAAATCCACAGTGCAATGTTACCTGCAGGGAGGTATCCCTGATATTGAGATATAGTATCAAAGACCTCACAAGTGTGCAGAGTGTATGTCATTTGTGTATTTTATACCACACTCTTGTCATACTGAAGGAACTGGTTCTGAAAAAAAACCAAAACCATATAGCAAGCACTGTAGTATTTTATCATATACTGCTAAATACTGCAATTATGTACTTAAATTCTTTCCATCTCTATGGATCTATATGAATGAACATTCATTCTTTGAAGCTTTCTGCTTCTGGGGAACACTGCTGTGGATTGTGATGTACCATTTTCTGTAAAGACAGACCTTCCAATAAAATGTTTCAATTACCTGAAAATTTACAACGCTGATAGTGTCAGTATGACTAGGGATGTAGTAAGCGTATTTTCAGAATCCAGCCTCAGCTTGCTGGACAATCATGCTATCTAGCTTTGAGGACTAATTTACTAGGACTCTGTATTTTGTTATCTCTGAAAAGAATAAATGTGATTGCGTAACCCACTTTTTACTATGTGTTTCAAGTCTCCTCTGCCCAATCCTATTGTGAAGGCCTGGGAGAAAATGTTTAGCCTTTCAATGCAACAATGATGAAATTGTACCTCACAAGTGCTGACCAAGAAAATTCCCTTTGATTTCAGTTCTTGAGGGGAATAGTGACACATTATTTTTTCTAATAACCTGTGCTTTAAAGTAATGGAAGGTGAAGACTAAATGTTTCTTCTGTCAAAATGTCAAATCCCCACCTAAACAGTTAAAAGTCTGATTTTCTGGTCATAGCAATATCTAAATCAGGTACATGTGTGAAAATAAAAGTAAAGCATTTATCTGGTTAACTGCATGAGACAGAATGTACTTACTCAGAACTAATTGTGAGCAGGACAGCAGACAGCATTCTTTCGATATTCCTAATGCTGAACAGTTGAAACAATTTAAAATAAAGATTAAATCAATTTAAAATAAAAAGTATATAACTTAATTATATAGCTGTGGGAAGACAGATATTTTGATATACATCTATGCACTTTGCAAGGAAATGATGTTATATTTTCCACCCTTTTCTCAGATTTTAGTTTTCTAATACATAAGGGAAAATAGTATGAAAAGAAGAAAAGAAAAAAAAAAGCTGAATTCTTACAGAATGGATCTTTGACTGTTCTCACCTTCTGCCAGTCTCACAGGCAGGAGGAAGCATTTTCAAAGCACTTAGGCCCACAAATATACATTGCACTCCAGCTATGCTTCTGAGTTGTTCATACATGCACTATTTTTACATCAATGCCCATTTTTTGCATAGATTAGAGACTTTGAGATGATCAGATCTAAGAGTCCCCTTTAACACTTCAAGTTTAAAGTAAAGAGTCTAGACTTTTCTGTAGCTGGTTGAAAAAAAAAAAGAAAATCCTCTTATGTCTTCTATTGCATCAATCACTGCTCTTCTTTACTAGCTATTCCCTTCAGAATACTTTGAAATGAGATCTGTCTTTGGATTGTCCTACCTGCCACAGTTCAAACACCTTTCTAAAGAGTGGCAATAAAAAGCTCTAAGTGCAAACCTGGCAGAACAAGGAGTCATTAGGCCCCTTAGATACTGGGAAGGTGGTGATTACATAAGAATCTATATAGATAGATGAAAGGTTTGGAAAAACACGGTATGTTAGCAGAACTGTAGGAATTTATCCCCCGCATGCAAATAACTTTAAATTTAGAAAACTTGTGTTTGCAAAGGATTCAAAGTGGAGCTGCAGTCACATATAGTCAAAATTTGACAGTGGACAAGAAATTGCATTTTTATTTGTAAATCTGACATGCATCTGCATGTGTTTTGCATATGTAGCTACTTAAAATGCATGTAGAACTGTTGGTTTCTATCTACTCAGAGACACGCCTCCATTCATTTAGGTAATAAACCTTCATCCTGGGATTATTCTAAATTTTAAGTAGTAGATGACATACTGTCATGACTTGGAATTAGTAGATAACTGTTTACAGTATTTTGTTTGTGAGCTGTAAGAGCTCTGAAGGCTTTTCAAAACTTTCTGTAATTTTTAATTCAGCTTCACCGGAAGAATTTACAGAAAACTAGGTAAGTCCTGCTATTCTTAAAGAGTGAAAGCAGTTGCTTCTTTTTCTAAAGTATTGACACCAGAGCAGGACAGCAGACAGCATTCTTTCGATATTCCTAATGCTGAACAGTTGAAACAATTTAAAATAAAGATTAAATCAATTTAAAATAAAAAGTATATAACTTAATTATATAGCTGTGGGAAGACAGATATTTTGATATACATCTATGCACTTTGCAAGGAAATGATGTTATATTTTCCACCCTTTTCTCAGATTTTAGTTTTCTAATACATAAGGGAAAATAGTATGAAAAGAAGAAAAGAAAAAAAAAAGCTGAATTCTTACAGAATGGATCTTTGACTGTTCTCACCTTCTGCCAGTCTCACAGGCAGGAGGAAGCATTTTCAAAGCACTTAGGCCCACAAATATACATTGCACTCCAGCTATGCTTCTGAGTTGTTCATACATGCACTATTTTTACATCAATGCCCATTTTTTGCATAGATTAGAGACTTTGAGATGATCAGATCTAAGAGTCCCCTTTAACACTTCAAGTTTAAAGTAAAGAGTCTAGACTTAGCTGGTTGAAAAAAAAAAAGAAAATCCTCTTATGTCTTCTATTGCATCAATCACTGCTCTTCTTTACTAGCTATTCCCTTCAGAATACTTTGAAATGAGATCTGTCTTTGGATTGTCCTACCTGCCACAGTTCAAACACCTTTCTAAAGAGTGGCAATAAAAAGCTCTAAGTGCAAACCTGGCAGAACAAGGAGTCATTAGGCCCCTTAGATACTGGGAAGGTGGTGATTACATAAGAATCTATATAGATAGATGAAAGGTTTGGAAAAACACGGTATGTTAGCAGAACTGTAGGAATTTATCCCCCGCATGCAAATAACTTTAAATTTAGAAAACTTGTGTTTGCAAAGGATTCAAAGTGGAGCTGCAGTCACATATAGTCAAAATTTGACAGTGGACAAGAAATTGCATTTTTATTTGTAAATCTGACATGCATCTGCATGTGTTTTGCATATGTAGCTACTTAAAATGCATGTAGAACTGTTGGTTTCTATCTACTCAGAGACACGCCTCCATTCATTTAGGTAATAAACCTTCATCCTGGGATTATTCTAAATTTTAAGTAGTAGATGACATACTGTCATGACTTGGAATTAGTAGATAACTGTTTACAGTATTTTGTTTGTGAGCTGTAAGAGCTCTGAAGGCTTTTCAAAACTTTCTGTAATTTTTAATTCAGCTTCACCGGAAGAATTTACAGAAAACTAGGTAAGTCCTGCTATTCTTAAAGAGTGAAAGCAGTTGCTTCTTTTTCTAAAGTATTGACACCACCGGACTACCTTCTCAGGTTCAGCCTCAGTTTAGCAAAGATCTGCAAAGAGAATAGGGGCCTGGATCTTGGCTTCTGTGGACTTCCAGTGGAGGGAGGAGAGCTTCCATGACTCAACGTGCTGCTGCCCCCTCTTGGCAATTTTTGTGTTTCAGAACACTTGACCAGTTCACTAGGGTGCTGCATGGATGGATTGCTGGCTGGTAAAGCACTGTCCCTTCATTGTCTCACTGCTTTAGTTAAATTAATTGCTTAGCTTTATTTCACTGAACAGATCAGTATCTGTAATCTAGAAACACATTTTTAAGCCAGTAGTTCAAAACTCTACAAGTTACTATTAGGAAAATTTGCCTGCAAAATCTTATTAATAGTTTTTCAGAAATATTTTTATATATATATATTTCTCCCCCTACAGATTTCCTTCAGTTGCTGCCTTTTCAATATCATCCTACTTTCCAATTTTGTACCTAAGCAGCCTAAGATCCCACACTCCCTGCCCCATAGCCAACATCCTTCTGCCTTTTGGGTTTAGCAATGTTCTCATGTGAAATTAGCACAGCAAAACCTGTGGAATCTGTAAACACAGTATTAAATGCTTTGCTCATTAGACACCAAAGTGGGTTGTCCTTACAACTTCCTTTTATGTTTATGTGTCAGCTGCTGTTGAGGCTTTTTATTACTCTAAATCCATCAACTTGAAGGTCACACTTTTATAGACCGTTGATGTCACTGCATTTTGCATTTGGTGTAATGTGTGCTTGAAAATATAGTGAAGGCAAAAGGGTTTTTGGTTTCCTTGGGGAGTCCCATGCTATTATGACCATGGCCAGTCAAATGAAGATTCACATGACATTTTCTTGTAAAGTAAGAGTTTTATCTGCAAGGTGTAGATGTGGGTTGACTTGCATTCTTATATAACATGCTTCTTATTTTCAGGTGTTTTCTTTTGTTCTGAAAAATAGAAAGCTACTTAATTTAAACAGAAGCTAGTGTATGTGGGTGGACCTCAGAGAGGAATATTTTCTTTACAATCTAAATTAGTTCTCAACTTGTAGATATATTTATTTTTTTCAGAACAATACTATGATGTGCTTTGCATTTTGACGTGCGTAAAATAGTGTGTTATTCTGTTTGCATGTGTAGCTTCGGTATTTAATTCTGAAAAAAGGGATAATTCCAGAGTAAAAAAAGATAAAGCAAAATCTCCCAAATCCAAATACATATTGTTCTCTGTTTGTTGCTGATCATAGCTGTCAAAGCAACAAGAGGAATCAGTACAAGGCATTCATTTCTCTTTTTAGATGTAAAACTATGCAAAATAGAATAGTGGAAAAGAAATATTTAAAATTGAAATAACTTTATCTCCTGCTAGAATGTAGCTGGAGGGAGACATGGATTTGAGGACAATATTCTAGGTATAGATAAATGTATGTAAATAGTTGTGTTGTAAGATAAAGGAGAAAAGAAAAAAAAAAGCATTGCTATTGAGATTTGGTAGACACCTGGTCTCTTTGCATGATACAAATTTCTTAAAACTTAGGTAACTACCAAGCAGAGACAAACCTTACCTGTCTTGGGATAAAAAAACACCTTTTCCCTTGCAAAATGTCAGGGCTTGCATGACTGAAAGTCATGGAAAACTGTATCAGCAGCTTTCAGATCTTCCTAGGTTTAACCTTTGTTTCAGACTGATCATTTTGTTTACTGCTAAATGTAAGCATAACTGTTGGATTAAACTATATTTTTGCTAGATCTGTAATTTTATTTGTAGCTGGTAGCAGAAAGCATATCTGCTATATTTGAGAATTACTTCTGTACACATTTGTCCTTCAGGACAGAACTAAAACTCAGCGACTGAAAGTGAAGGACCACATAACATAAACTGATGGGATGTACCCATGAGTGCTGAGAGAGCTAGCTGATGTCATCGTGAGGCTGCTCTTGATTATCTTTGAAAGGTCAGGGTGACTGGGGGAGGTTCCTGAGGACAGCAAGAAAGCAAATGTCATTCCCATCTTTAAGAAGGACAAGAAGGAATATATAGGTCAACCTCACCTCAATCCCTAGGAATGCAATGGAGGAACTAACCCTGGAAACCACTTGCATGCACATGAAGGACAAGCAGGTGATTGGGAAGAGTCAACATGGATTTCTGAAGGGGAAGTCAACCTGATAGACTTCCACAATGAGGTGGATGATGAAAGAACAATGAGGGATGTTGCCTACATTGACTTTAGTAAGGCTTTTAGTAAGGGTTAGGAATCCCATAACATCCTTATAGATGACCTGACAAAGTACAGGTTAGATAAGTGAACAGACGAAAAATTGACTTAATGGCTGGGGCCACAGCGTTGCAATCAGTGGTATAAAGCCTAGATACTGGCTATTCACGACTTGTGTATCATGGGAGTTGATGTTGGGCCAATGTAGTTCACTTTCTTCATTAATGACCTGAATGATGGGGCAGAGTGCACTTCAGCCAGTTCATAGACAAACCAAAACTGGGAGAGTCGTTGATACACCAGATTAGTCTGCTGCCATTCAGAGGCACCTGGACAGGCTGCACAGTTGGGCAGACAGGAATCTCATTAAGTTCAACAAAGGAAAATGCAAAGCCTAGTACATGAGGAGGAATGATCCATTGTACCAGTACATACTGGGGATCTACTAGCTGGAAGGCAGCTCTGCAGAGAAGGACCTGGGAATCTTGGTGGACCCCAAGCTGCCCATGAAGCAGAAATGTTCAGCTATGTTGCAGCAAAGAAGACCAACAGCATCCTGGGTTGCATTAGGAAAAGCATTCCATGTAGGAATCAGGAGGGGTCATCCTTCACTTCTACTCAGTGCTGGTGGGACACTCCTGAAGTGCTGGGTCCAGTGCTGGGCTCTCCAATACAAGAAAGACCTGGACGTATAGGAGTGAGTCTGGCAAAGGGTCACAAAGGTCATTAAGGGACTGGAGCATCTGTCATGTGAGGAGAGGCTGAAAGAACTGGAACTGTTCAGCCTGGAGAAAAGAAGGCTCAAGAGGATTTTATCAATGTGTATAAAAGTCTAATGGGAGAGATTGGAGAAGAGACAGCCATGCTCTTCTCAGTAGTGCCCAAAGACAGGACCACAGGCAATAAGCACAAATTAGAGCACATAAAATTCCACCTGAATGCAATAGTTTTTTTTTTTTTTTAACTTTCATGGAGGTCAAACACTGTCAAATAGGTTGCCCAGGGATGCGGAATCTCCATCCTTAGAGATATTAAGAACACAACTGGCCACAGCCCTCAGCAACTTACTCTAACCGATTGCTTGATCAGGGTGCTTTTTGGACTAAATGATCTCAAGAGGTCTCTTCTAACCTCAGTGATTCTGTGATTATCCTGCAGTATGTGAACGTTATTTTACATTAATTATTTACTTAAAAAAAAATTAAAAAATTTTCTTTAGCTTCGATAGGCAGGAAATTGGTTCTTAGTTACTAGCAGGCAGATATCTGCTTCTGTGTTGAATTAATATGATCAGTGTTGTGTTTTTTAGGACAGATAAAAAACCCAAACCCCAACATTTTTCATGAAGATGCTTTGCACTCTAGTTATAATAGAACACTATAACTAACCTTTCAAAAATTTCATGAAATTCAAAGTAAACTTAACCCAGTGTTAGAAATCTTTACATTTAAATTGTTAAGCAACTGCTACATCTTACTCCATGATCTCCTTAAACTGTTATTTTCTTCCCTGAGCTGTTTGGCCTTCAATGTATTTATGTCATTTTGACCTTGGCTAATGATTGCAGCATTTTTTATTTTTCAGAAAACATGAAGTCATTATTCAGTTCTCTAAGTAGTTCTGTTGTTGCTCTTGTTCTTTATTTTACATTATCGTAATGAGTAATAACTTCACATTATAAACAAAGGTTTGGCAGAAATGGCAGTGCTAGTGTTAAAAACTGGCTCTCACACTCTACCACTAAGGCATAGAAAGCTTTCTCTCATAAACTATCCTCAACCATAAAATATGGTGTTACATTTGCACTTCCATGAAAAATCCCTCTGGTCCTTCCTGAATCAATTGTATCCTCCCCTGAACATGGAGTAGCAGAAAAAATGCTATTATAAGAGGATATGCATCCTAAATGACAAATACATATAAACAGTACTCTATTTAGCCATTTTATTGAGTGATTAATGAAGATTTAGTTAGATAGAGAAAAATAATAATCTCTGATATTTTGCATAGAAAACCATTTAAGATTATTAATGTTACAGTATTTTATAATTTTTGTCAAATCTGAGCAAAATTTTAATTCCTATGAACAATATTGAACAGAAATGTTAGAAACAATGACAGATTTTGGTGAATATTGCCTATGACACATAAAAGCTTTTGCCAGTCAGTAGAGAAGTTGATAAAATTTTAACCTAATGGAATTAACATCAGGAAGGAAAATAAATATCTTTGGGCAAACCAAGAGGAATAATATGAACTCAGATTTTAACTGTTTACACATGAACAAATATATTGCCATACAGTTTCAGATTGGCTTCATTTGCAGTTGTGCATGAATTTGCTATAATGTCAGTCACTGCTACTTGTGAAGACACTGAAATAAACTCTATAAAATGCTATTAAAATAGCCTATCTGTGAGGAAAGTGTTTTCATCCCCTCATTAGTTAAAGAAGCACTGATAATATGTATGTTACAAAATTCTTTTTAGTTCCTAGTTTTATTTTTTTCATTTTTGTCATAACAAGGTACTGCAGATAAAATGGTAAAGACAGAGAAGGTTCTGGCAAACACTGCATAAATCTCTAAAATAATTGCCACAACTAATCAGTGTTGCCAAGACTTTCATCCCCATCACGGAGGTGTCTACTTAATTTATTGTAGGTCATTTGTAAACCATAGTGATCTATGAAGACAAAGCTAGGCCTAAAAGCAGTTATTTTCATGGAAAGTGAATTTTTTCCCTGTTCCATTAATGTCAGAAGTCATTTCTTGTAACCATTTCCCCACCCTGAAAGGAGAAATACATTCTCCTCTCATGACAGGAGACAATGAACACTCCATGTTGTAGATATTACGTCCAAATTCTAAGTCTCTGATCTTGACCCAAACAAATGATTCAAATCAATTGAGACTACAGTCACCTGGAAGATTCAATAGTTGCAAGCATGGACTGGAAATCCTAAATTGTCTTGGAAGTCCTAATCATCAATACTGAAATCAAAATCACCCAACACATTCAAGATTGGGTCATATTCAGAGCTTAGAGGAAGCTGATAAAACACCCAAAGACAATTAAAAAGCTCTTATTGTTTTTTTTTCAGATTTTGGATTACTTCCTAGATGAAAGTTGAAGTGAAATTAACCCTATCTACTATATAATTAATAATTACAGCAAATCATGAAGGCACAATAATTAGAACCACAGAATGTGAACATGTTAGTACGCATATTGGCAATGTTTGACTGAAAAACTCAAAGGATGAATATCTCTCTACCCTGAAAGTACAGTTCCCTACTGCTTCTAGGTAGCAGCAGGAGATGAAGGTTAGAACAAGAAGGTTAATAATTTGGATCCCATCCAGTAACAAATAATGCTTTGCACAGACATTAGTTACCTCCTTACACATTTACAAGGCTATTACAAAAAAAAAAAAAAAAATAGAGAGAAAAAAAAGGAAGAAAAAAACCAAATACCTTCCTACTTTATAGCATGAAACCTTTTTTCTCTTATTTTTCCCCAGTGTATGAACAGGATTCTTTAGAAAAATGACTGTACTTGGTGATTTATCACAGGAATACATTTCATGAAGCAACAAGGAAGAATAAAACCAAATACCTTCCTACTTTATAGCATGAAAGCTTTTTTCTCTTATTTTTCCCCAGTGTATGAACAGGATTCTTTAGAAAAATGACTGTATTTGGTGATTTATCACAGGAATACATTTCATGAAGCAAGTTTCCCCATAAAAATATTTAAGCCTTAAAAATGCCTTGCTGATGCTGTGTACAAGAGAGTTCTTACATATACAGTAGAGCTAATTTTTAAAAAAAACAGGAAAATGCCAAAATATTGAATCCACTCGATGCCCCAAATAGAGACCTTTTGAGATGTGTATCTATTTTCAGAAGATGATAGAAAGAGATGGAATTCAACAGATGCTTAAATCCTGAAAAGACATCACGAATGGTGCTTTTTCTTCAGCAGTGCTCCAATGGTATATATCAGTTTGACAGTGAAAGGCCACTCTAATTCCCTCTGTAATAACCTAGGGAATGACACTTGCTCAGAATGTCAAGTTCTGGAAACTTGCTGTTAATTACAATGCTTGCCATGATATTTTCAATTTTATCAGCATTGGTAGGAGTTTTTGTCTGTTTCTCCATTGTACAGTAACTGCTGAAAACTGACCCTCTGGTTTATGCTCTGCCCCAGCACACACAACTCACACCTTTAAAGTGACCTTTATGTTCAGTAGCAGGTGTAAGATTATATAAATTATGACTCCCAGTGTATTATCAATCAAAAAGCTACTTGTCAAGCTGCTTTTTTGCTAACAACAAAAAACTCAAATCTATCCTCAGAGGCTATAATCCTGTATAGGCGAATAAAATACCATGGGGTCTGTTCTCCTCTCAGTGCACATACGTAAATCTCATTCCTACTAACATTAATGGGGAGTTACATGCATGCATCAAGAGAAGAATAAATCTGCAACAGAGCACGCAGGAAACCATTCAGTGTGAAATGGTTTAAGTAGACAGATAGGGGAAAACACTGCATGGAAAAAGCCTATAATGCATTCATTCAGTTTTACTTACAACTCTTGATGAACTTTTTCAGACTGAATGCCGTACATTTGTGTCATATGGATTTAGAATGCTTGATAAATTATATTAGCAAGCACATATTAACTGTAGCATGATTCAGGTGGGATTGCTGTCTCTAGGTCTTGCATTGCAGACTGATGGTAATACAATCCAAAAAGCTTTTAAAGAATTCATGTTAAATGTTTTCAGATTTCAGTTTTACCAAGTTCAATAATTTTTTTAAGCAATTAAGGTCCTAAAGTCTCTCCTAAATGCTTTTAAACTTCAATTTAAAACAAAACCAAGAAAATATGTACATTTGTTTCCTCAAATACTTATTATTCTAAACAGAGCAATCAACATAGAACGTCATTATTAGATGCTGCACTTAGTAACCTCAGGCACATTCATCCTCTGCCTCCCTAAGTTAAATACAGCGTACACGGACTTTGTACAGTCATATCTCATTAAGAATATTGTGAGAAGAAGATTTGGTCTCGACTCTTGTCAAACGTTAATCAGACCTAATGGGGAAGGAAAAGTAGCTGAACATAAAGGTACCTGTACAACTTCCTTACATGCAGCAAATCTTTCTATAACCTGTCATTCTATAACCACAGTCACTGAATGACCACTGAAGCATCTAGTTATCTTAGTTCTTAACAAAGAAGTTAGCAGACATATGGAGAAATAAGATATGTGTACATATATGTGTGTATTTATACATACAAATGTAGTATAAATATATAAATTTGTGAAAACCGTGTCAGAAGCGATCTAAGGTGCCATTTTGTTGCAAAGGTAAATGGCAAAATAAGTGTCAAAAGTGTTTGACAATTGCAAGGACAGCAGGAAAATGTCCAAGGACTGTAAATATTGTCAGAAGCAAGCTTAGTTCCTTTCAATCCCCATCCAGATCCTAAAGATCTTTTTTTCCCATTAAATTCAGTGGGATTTAGGGGATTATGAAGTATAAAGTAACAGATGAAAGAATGCAGTTGGAAACCCTTTTTTTTAAAAAAAAAAAAATTAATCATTCTGTATGTTCTCATTCTGTATGTTTTATTGTTGTGGTTTTTGGTTTGGTTGAGGATTTTTTGTTGGACTTTTTTTTTCTTTTTCATCCGAAAGAATGTAATCCTCCAGGAAAAGCAAGAATAGAAATTTCATCTTAGAGGAGTTATTTTCACACACTGGCAGATGTATCAGCCTATAATTTAAACCCTACTTACTCTGCATTTGAAGTATAGATCTAAAATATTTACTAAACCAGTTAGGACAGTAAGATAATGGAAGAGGTATGGTAGCAGTAAAATAAGTAAACTGCAGTAGCATCTGCTATAGACCCTGAAGACTTGACGAGAGCAAGTATGAAAAATTCCTGGTCCAACCATCATGGAGCTTGAAATCTCAAGGTGCTGTACTCATGGGAAACTTTAACAATGCAGCCATCTGGTGGGTGACAAGTACATCCAGCCATGAATCACCAGAGACATCCCTGAGTTAGGAATGTAGAGGACAGTGTCATGATTCAGACAGAAGGGTTATCTAGAAAATAGAACCTTTGCTGCTAAGGAAGCATTGTTAGAAAAGATTACGAGAATAGTACTGTTCAGATACTTGAATGTAAAATGAGTGGACTTTAATTTGTAAAAAGCAGTAGCATAAGGGCATTCAATTTCAATAACAGAGAATTAAGAATAGTGAAGAATTAAGAAACAGTCAAAATCCTTGGCCTACTCAAATCCATTTGAGTTTTGCTGATGATTTGAGTGAATCAGTTTTTTATTTATACCGATATAATGGCAATGGGAAGTAGTAGAATATGTCTGTAGAGGAGAAACTGACATATATAAAGCACTAAGATTAAATTACAAGAAAGTATTATTCTAATAACAAGGGAAAAAGAAAGAAATTACAAAAGGCCAAAGTACCTTTACAATACAATTCTTAAAGGTTAAAAGAAGGATCAAGACAGCAATAAAGGTAATAAAAAAATCAAAGTGTAACATTTTGGCAACTCTCTACAATCCAAAAGATTTAGACACCCTACAGACATCTTTCTTTAGTCTGATTTTTATAACTTTCTTTATTGTCTGGAAGAACATAATAAAATAACAGGTAATGAAATACACAAAGTTGAATTTTCAGAATTTACAAATAAATTTGGCTTTACAAAAAATTTTTGATAGACAGGAGATTATTTCATGAGTGTAATTAAATACATTCCTCATTTTACAGCTGGAGAATGTAAAGCTTGTTATCTGAAGTGAATTTCCTGAAAGTCCTAATGCTTCTGCTGTTTTCGATGTTCTTAGAGCGTAGCTGTTGCACTAGACCCTGTGTGGACTTCAGCTGAGACATCAAGTCAGCCTTATGTGCTAGACAAATGCCTAGATGGAGTTTCTCTCATGGCAAAGTTGTGCATATGTCCATGTCTGTGCAAGTACTTATAGGATTTTCAAGTGACAAAGGATGTCACGTGATGAGTTTAAGATGATATCTGAACTTCATGAGGGGAGATTTAGACTAGATACTAGGAAGAAATTCTTCCCTGTGAGGGTGGTGAGGCACTGGAACAGGTTGCCCAGAGAAGTTGTGGATGCCCCAACCCTGGAAGTGTTCAAGACCAGGCTGGGTGGGGCTTAGAGCAACCTGGTCTAGTGAAAGGTGTCCCTACCCATGACAGGGTGGTTGAAACTAGATGATCTTTAAGGTCCCTTCCAGCTCTAATTGTTCTATGATTTTATGTAACTCAGCCTTTTATTGAAATACAGCCCCAGGAGCTCACAGCAACTTCTTGTTTGGGCGTATCAATGGACTAGAAGATTTAACACATGTTCTCTTCCCTTTGTAAAGTCACTTTTCTCTCAGAAATAAGTGTTATAAGTTTTTCTCATAATTGGCATATAAAAAATTTTATAGCATGAGTATTACATAGCTTAAGTGATCAGTATAAGATATATATAAAGATGCAGAGCAGTACAACTCCCATTTAAGTAAAAGCCACAAATTTTCAATTATTCCACATCCCAAAAGCATGATTGGTTGTCTGTGGTGAGATTTTTAAAAACAAGTCTCTCATGATGAAAGTCCTTGAAAATCTGATTGCTTATCTCCTTCTCTATCATGTCATTGAGCTACTGGAAAGTTAGTCCCAAATGGGATGAGAAAACTTTTTGATATTCCAAAACAAGTTTTATTTTGTTTTTGCAAACTTTTTCATTTCTGTTGCCTAATTCAGGGCATACTTCAACAAAAGATCTCTACTCAGTTGAGTAATTTCATTTTCTTGGGATTATCCACATGAATAATGTTCCTCCTCTGTGAAGATACTTAATCTCTTTATGTGCTATATAATTTATGTTTCAGATTTAATACCCCAAGATCACCCAATTCCTGCATGAAGGTAAACCCTGATAATCCCAGAGACTATATTTTTTCAATTGAGCGGAGGCCACTTAAAAAAGAACTTTTAATTTAGATTTAATAACTCTATAAAAGATAAATCTAGTTGCCATGTAATAAACAGTAATTAATTAGTTAATATCAATTAAATACTAAAAATATTAATTTACATTTAACATCTAACTACTGTAATTTGCTATAGCTATCTTATTAAATGCTAATTAAATTCCTAAACATTCTTACAAATTTAATGCATTAATAATAGGAACGTAAGTACACATTTACTGTATCTGCAGCTCTCAGTTCATTACATGGCAACTAGATTTATCTCTTTTACACTAATTAAATATACTAAGCAAACCTCAGTAACTTTTCTTAACACATACCATAACTGTTTTATTAATTTCAAATTAAATGCCCATTTAAGGCTTCTAATCTACAGCTGCCCTAAACAGTTTCCTGCTAACAGAGCAAAGGTTACTGTGATGTTATAACTAAACCATGACATTTCTAGGTGTTGGTTATGAGTCTTAGATGAACAGCATATAGGTCTGCTCTGCTCTGCTTTAGTTGAAATATAATGACTGCTTATTAATCTGTTTTTTTTTCTCTTTCCAGTAATGTCTTATCTTTCCTTTCTCACTCTGCCCTGTGTCAACATAATCTCGTTTCCTCTCTGTAATCACAGTTTCACTTTAGTTTTTCTAGCTATAGTTGCTGATTGTCCACCTAGGTTATTGTTTCAGTAGTCTTGAAATAAAAGGAAAATGCTTTCCATATGTTGGTCTTTCAGTGTTTTATTTAAAATATCCCTGATATTTATAAAATCATATTAATCTTCAGCAAAACCACTCAACATCATGGAAGTTTTAAGCAAATGACTGTATATGCCTCTGTAAACAAAGAAATTCTGGTCAGAATGCAAGCTGAAGTCTTATGAATATGTCAGAGTAACATCTGTAATACAATTTTTTTGGGGAGACTGAGGAAGACACTGCAGTCACATGTATCAAATGATTTAGAATCATGGCTCTTTTCACATATGATGGAGGCTGTCATAAAGACAGGAGGCTGCTGTGCAGCAAGAAAAGCACATTAGCTATTAACCTTCCCCCAGCCGATCAACTTTGTTTTGCAATCTTTCTTCAGAACCATTAGAATACCCTGAAGAAATAACTTTCCAATTAAAAAGGATCTCAGAGAACAAAGCCATTTTATCTCTGACTCCTGGTGTTCTTTATTCCAATAATTTAAATTGGAATTGATTTTTCAATTTAGCCGTTGACTTGCTATGGACACACAGCTGAAAAGGCCGAATGGAATTGCATGGCTGAAATATTTGTCTTTGTGATGCACTCCTCATAAATTCACAGGAGCCTGCTTTTTTTTTTTTTTTTTTTTTTTAAATGCATTTTCTTTCTGCTGCTACTGCTTTAGACAACAGCTTTTTAGCTCAGCATGAGCAAACTGAGAAAACACGTCCAGTATGACCTCGAGGGCCTCATACTCAGTTCTTCATAGATCCATTTAATTGTTACATCTCTGAGAAAAATGAATAGATCCAGTGTAGCCAAAGTGATAGCTGTTTTTCAAAGCCTGAAAATGTGTTCTATAATTTGTGTGTGTATTTGTGATTCTAATCCTTTAAAATAATAATACACGCCCCCCCGACACCTTCAGTCAGATCGCTATTTTACTGGGTTCAGAACAAATATGCTACTGCATAAATATCTCAGGAATATTTTCTCATTGTTCTAGTGGCAGACTCACTTAACACAGTAATTGATTTACCTGTGGAACAGTTTTGAATTAAGCACTCCAGTTATTAAGGAGCCTTTTAAAAGATCAAGGTCTGGTTCTGCCTGCAGTTCAGCTCAGTGTTGGTGCACCTCAACACTTCACTTAACTGGGAGAGGAGTTGTGTCTGTTTGGCTGAGGACAGAGTTGGATCCTAACACTTAGAATTTTTGTACCACCAAGTATAACTTTCCAGTGTTGTTTGTCCACTTTTGGTGGACAAACACAGCTGAATATCTGATGCTGAAAATAGAAAATAATGCTGGAGACAAAAGGAAGGGAAAAGAGAGCAAAATTCTAGTTGTGAGTAACTTTTGGTGGACAAACACAGCTGAATATCTGATGCTGAAAATAGAAAATAATGCTGGAGACAAAAGGAAGGGAAAAGAGAGCAAAATTCTAGTTCAGCTTAAGTAGTTATTTTAATATAATGTGAATGGGGGTTGTGCTTATTAAGAAGACTGACAGACAGTTGCTACCTCTATCTTTGGCTTCATGACTTTTCATTCTTGCCTCTTTCCTTTTTTCCTCTTGCAGTGTGGCTGGTAATCACGGCAAGAGAGAATTTCTCTGTTGCTTGACTTTGTTCTATGCGGCACTCCGTGATTTCCCCACTGGAGAGGGTCTTCATATGCTCTCTGCACTCAGATTGTCAGGTGCTGAGAATGCCCAGCCTGAAATACACCCAAAAATGTAGGTCTTCCACATGGAAGTAATAGAATATTTTAACCAGTCTGTCTGTCTATCTATCTATCCATCCATCCATCCAAATGTCTATCTTTCAAGATACAGACTATAATTTCCATTCCTAGAGGAAATTGGTCATCTAGTGCTTCAGTTGAAATACATTAGCAGATTTAAGAAATGCAAGACACTGGAAGGCTAAGCTAGAGATTAGAAAAAGAGTCTTAATAAAGCATCTACTTTAATTTTATGAAAAATTTATTTGCTCTTACACAGAAATAGGCTTAAACATGCACAGAATAAACCGAAAGGGAATCCAGTTCGCCTAATGTAGAAGATGTCTTGACCACCATGGACGTGAGCTGCTCTACACCACTTTGTCTAAGGGCCAAGGATCATTTCTTGAAGTGCTTATATTAAGCAGAAAAGCTGTAGCCACAACTGAAATTGCCAAGTTAATTTACTATCTGCTTTACTACAGTGCCCTGATTCCTCCTCTCTACATGTTAATTTGCTCACCAGCTGTATTCTGGAGCAAACAAGAAACTCTGTTAGTGAGGAAAACCAGAACTTAACAGATGATGGTTTATTCTGGGGTGCATACCCTACAAGAAGTGTAAGTACCTCTTTGGGGATATAAATTTCACTTAAATTTAAGGTGTTAAAGCAGTCCTAAGTTAAATGCCTACATTTTCTTCATGAAAAGTTGTTCTGTCTGCCTAGGTTCAGGCACAAAAAGTAGGCTTGTTTATGGACTATGCTACAACTCCATAAATTTAAGAATGTTCTAAGTACATTTGAATGTGTGTGGGTATACTGTTGCAGTTAACGAAATAGTTAGAAAATATCACAGAATATGTGATATATTTGGATATATATATTTGATATATAAGAATATATTTGAAGAGGTAGTCTTCTAGGAAAATAAGTCTAGTGTTTGAGGATACTACCAATATTTGGGATATAGTCATCCAGCATAAAAAAGGATAGCTCTATTCATGTCTACGGAGTTATGCCAGTTTATGTTATTTAGTTCATTATGGTTTTTAGCTAATTTAGCAAATTTCAAGAAAAAATATTTAACTTGGGACTTCCTTAAAGAATAACCCCTTCTACCACAGTACTAATTTTCCAAGATGAAAAATCTCTCAGAAGTGATGCAAAAAGAGCAACAAACGTATCAGTATTTGAAAGCAGCTGGTCAAAATATTGTTCTCAGACACTATTGTGGTAATTTTAGTGCTTCAGATGGGAAATTAACTACAGGGAGTTTAGTACTGGTAAGCTGTGCAGAATAAAACACCATGAAGGAGGAAGAGTATCATTTTTCCTTTTTCATGGAGAAGGATCAGTGAAAAACTGGGAAAAACAGAAGATGCTTTGATATTGCTCCAATTTTAGAGTGAATCTGTCAAAACCTTAGTCCAGCCAGTCCAATATTTCAAAAAGCTATTTCTGTTAATTTTAGTAGAAAATGGACAGAGATGTTTTTCAACATTATGTGAGTCATAGAATCATAGAATCATTGAGGTTGGAAGAGACCCTTGGGATCATCGAGTCCAACCATCTCCCCTACTCTACAAAGTCCTCCCCTACACCATATCCCTCAGTACCGCATCTAAACGTCCCTTAAACACAGCCAGGGATGGTGACTCACCCACCTCCCTGGGCAGCCTGTTCCAATGCCCGACCACTCTCTCTGTGAAGAATTCCTTCCTAATGTTCAATCTAACCCTCCCCTGTTGGAGCTTGAAGCCGTTCCCTCTCGTTCTATTGTTAATTACCTGTGAGAAGAGACCAGCCCCAACCTCTCTACAGTGTCCTTTCAAGTAGTTGTAGAGAGTGATGAAGGCTCCCCTCAGCCTCCTCTTCCTCATACTGAACAGTCCCAGCTCCTTCAGCCGCTCTTCGTATGATTTGTCTTCTAGGCCCTTCACTAGTTTCGTTGCCCTCCTCTGCACTCGCTCCAGCCCCTCGATATCTCTCTTGTATTGAGGTGCCCAAAACTGGACACAATACTCGAGGTGTGGCCTCACCAGTGCCGAGTACAGGGGCATAATCACCTCCCTACTTCTGCTGGTCACACTATTCTTGATACGAGCCAGAATGCCATTGGCTTTCTTAGCAACCTGGGCACACTGCCGGCTCATATTCAGCCGTTTGTCAATTAGAACCCCCAGGTCTGTTTATTCCAGGCAGCTTTCCAGCCATACTTGCCCCAGCCTGTAGCGCTGCATGGGGTTGTTGTGGCCCAAGTGCAGAACCTGGCACTTGCCCTTGTTGAAACTCATGCCATTGATCTTGGCCCAGTGATCCAATCTATCTAGGTCCCTCTGTAGGGCTTCCCTATCCTCCTGGGAGTCAACACTCCTGCTTAACTTGGTATCATCTGCAAACTTGCTGATGATACACCCTATGTCCTTATCAAGATCATCAATAAAGACGTTAAATAGAAATGGTCCTAGCACTGAGCCCTGAGGCACACCACTATTTATGCTGCTAAGTGAATGTTAGATGTTAATAATATTAGACCATTCCCTCAAACCGCTTTGGACTCCTCCAACTAAGTTTCTTCTAGATATATTTGGTCTAGAGAGGATTAGATATAGCAGTGTGTACATGAGTAAGTGGGATCCACCTGGGATCCCTTTTTCTATTTGGCAAGAAACTTTCGTCTATACCAGTGTTATGACAGGACTAGCAATAACTGAGGAAGATTCAGAATAGGGTTTAAAACAACTAAGAAGCATGCTCTAAGTGTTTAATTGCAACTGAGCAGGCTGAAAAGATTTATTTGTTATCCAAAGTGTGGATCCAAAAGTATCCAGAAGCATCCAGTATCCAAAAGTGTTCTCAACATACGCAGGTAAAATATACTATTGACTATCTAAGTACATATATGGAAGTCAATGTCACATACATCAGATTCCAGATTGACATATTATTTAAAAAAAATGAAATTTCATTGGCTGAGTACATAAACTAAACCTTTGACATTGTACGTATTTCTGAAAATTATCTTTTCCAAATTATTGCTTTAATGGATGTCAGACACTTGACCATTTTAATTTCCAAGCATGCCAACTGTAATGAGTAAATGATGCAACAGGCCCCAGATTTATATAGTAGATTGTGTTCTCTAACATCAGTAAAAACTGCCTAATCTACAAATCCTTCAATTTCTATTGGAAAAAAAACCCTAACAAAACAAGAAAAACCAACAACAAAAAACCCCAACAACACATTCTCTCCATTAAAAAATGAATGCTCCATAATACATTCTATAAAACAGAATTTTATCATCATAGAATCTAAAAAACCTTAAAGAACCTGAGAAGAGACTTAATGAACTTCTTATGGTATGTCTTGAGATTTCCAGGAATTCTTGAACACTGTCTGCATTCAAGTGATGATAATAGTCCATAAAAAGTTTGGCCATGGACAAGGATTTAACTGCAAAAAAATTGAAAATAATAAAATTAAAAATTAAATTAAAAATGTAGTCTCCATGTTAGACAGCTTATAGTCTAAAATCTGGACCTAAATTTAGATTGCTGAACTGTAAGCAAAGATCTACTTCGGACATTTAGTCTCACCAAGGTAATTAATAACACCCCGTGTCTCCTATGTATTCAAAGCTAAAGCATCATCAGGGAAGAAATTCAGAGCACACAAGTTTTTCTGTCTCTTTACATACAATGTGAGATTTTTTTTGTGTTTTTCCTCTGAAGGAAAGCTCCTGTAAAAGGGACAGGTAGAACCAGCTTATAAAAAAGCAGAGCACAGAGCACAACCACATCCAAAGTATTTGTTTTCATCTTAGATGTCCAGTTCACGACTTCACATAGGCACTTCTGTTCAACCAGAATTCAGGGCTGAATCCACTTCTGAGGAAAAGTGCCTGAGCAAATTCTGCTCTGTGATGTTTGTTTTTTGAAAAATCTTAGCCATGGTAGGCTGAGAACAGAAAGTGGGACACCTGACTTTTGGGAACTGCTCTGCTTGAGTGATTTAGAAAGGGTGAAGGAGATTCAGTTACATGAACTTAAGAATCTAGGGCTGTTTTAGATGCCTTAGCAGTCCTCCTGCCTTCCAGATGTTTACAGATCTGAGTAGATATTGTATCATTCCAAACAAATATCTTGGAGACACTAGCACACCTTTAGCTAACTTAATTAAAGCTATTCAACTTGAAATATACTCAGAGCAATTACACTTGTCTGTATCTGTATATTTAGTTCTTTATCAGATGTAGCTCTATGTGGAAGGTGAGAGACATAAATAGATAGCTGTGAGCAAGTGAGTGAACATTAGGCGACATACTGGACAAATCTGACTGGAATGATATGCTAGTACTGAACACACAAGGTTCCTAACTCTAATGAAGATATTAGCAGTATTTTATCTGATTGGAAACTTTAGAGTTGGGTTTATTTTTTTTTTCTGGAGCTTCATTGATTCAAGTGGCAATAGACTTTTGTGCAATTGCCTTTTGATATGTGAAATTTCACTGAGTTGCAATTTCAAACGAATACTTAGACTTGCTTTTGTTACATATGTTGAAAATTAAGGTCAGTGACAGAAAGCATGTGTGCGTAATATTCACTGTGGCATAAACAAGAAGAAAATGTTACTGTGTTTATAAGATTACTTAAGATTAAGGAAACGTTGTTTACTGTGAGGGTGCCTGAGCCCTGGTGTAAGTTGCCCAGAGAGGTTGTGGAGTCAGCATCCTTAGAGATATTCGAAAGCTGTCTGGACATAGTCCTAGGCAACTGGCTCTAGATGGCTCTACTTAAGCAGAGGGGTTTAACCAGATGACCTCCAGAGCATTCTGGTGGTTCAGCCTCAAGCATTCTGTGGTACTGTGATTCCTTCTTTACATATAGCATATACACAAGTGTATGTGCGCAATTGTTTATATGTTCTCCAGAAAATGCTGTCTTTTGTATAGTTCAAATTCTTAATAAGATATTATAGTATGAAATAATATCTATAATTGAGTTTAGCAGAAACCTGATGAATTCTTCATGTACAAGGTGAGTGAATTATTATTTTTTCACCTTCAAGCATTTTATAGTTACTACTCTATAGGCTAATACATATATCATTCATTTAAAATGTTTTCTCTAATGTTTAGATGCATGTATTTATAAAATGTTTCTGAACGTGAAAGTTAAAAATCTATTCTTCTAATATTTTTGCTATGGCAAATCGCTTAGCAATCCAGGTGATTTTTGTTTTCTAAAAGGATTACTTTTTTATATTTGTGTGTTTGGGTCCTTTACACTGCCTAATTGGATGACAGTAAGGGTGTTTTACTAAAATTTTCACTACAGAACATTTTTAGTGGATCAAAAAAGTGTGTGTATATGGGGGAGTGTGAGTGTGTGGGCAGAAGGGCTTCAAAACTGTATTATCTAAAATGAGTTACTAATTGCCTGCAGAAAGTATAGAAAGGTTTTCAGTTCAGTATTTTTAACATACAATCATTGCTCAAAATGTGTGTATTTGGAGACCTCTTATTAAAGTAAAATTAATTGATTTGTTAAGTTAGCTTGTGTCAAAAAACGACAAAGAGAAGATTAAAATAAAGAGAACTTCATCAGCAGGTTTAAAAATTATAACCTTTCATTGTATAAGAACATCAGAGGTGACCTGTTCTGAAAGTTGCTGAGGCTTCTTGAGTATTTGTCATCTGCTGAAAGGGGACTAGGGAGAGAGGAGTTAGCATCTGATTAACGACTTAACTATTCTCCATGCCAACTAGATCTGTTACAGATGGGATCAGTTTTAAGCGGTGGGAGTGCAAGCCAGTCTGCACCACATGGTCCTGTGGTCAGTGATCACCTTGTTTTATTTAGCAATGTCAATTAATTTACCTCGTTTCTTTATGCAAAGAGAAGTAATATCATTTTATTTGCCAGATTATATGTAGCCCAAAGGTTCCATCAGGAGCTGGTACTTAACAAGCTTGAGTTTATTCTTTCAAGACTTAAAGGTGACATCTATACTATCAAAGAAAACACGACAGAGATTGTTCTGACTCTATTGCCAGAGGTATCACTGTCGCGGACGGATTTTTCTTGATGGTCATGTACCAAATTTCATTTATACAAAGGAACAGGAAATCTGAGTCCTAACTGGCTACATTTCTAGACTGCAACAATTAAACCATATCTGAACCAAATCTAGAACATTTGTCCTGAAACTTTGCTGAGGAGAACAGTAACAATCAAACAGTATGAATAATCATGGGCCAAAACTAGAGATCCTTTATTTTTCCTATTTTATTTACTAGCATACACATAACTAGAGGAATTATGAAGGTTAATGACCCTCCTCCTGCCACCCCAATTATTTCCTTTTTAGATTATAAACTGGTCAGAAGATTGAGTGAGTATAGACTGTAGGAAGGTTGAGTGAAGATGACGTGAGGACATATTTTCTGAAGTGAAAGCCTAGTTAGAAGTAGGCTATCTCCAAAAGTGGACTTCTCAAAACATTGTCTAGCATATTGTTCAGTTTTTTGGATCAGAATGAATGAAAACAGTGATGGACCTTCCTACTGGACTGAGACATAACTAAATAATGGCTTCAATGTAGTTTTAGTATACACTATCATAGTAACACAAGTTCTTTTTTTTTTATCATACAATGTGTTTGAGGCACTGAGGTTATTGTCAGTAAAGAAGTAGTGTTTGAATACGTTATATGTTAACAAGAGATGAGATTTTAGAGAAGTGCAAAAAGTAATCAGTTGATAACCATAGCATTCTATCATTAGACTGAGGTTAATATAATGTTTTTTAACTGAGGTAGACATATCGACAAGAAAGCAAGTCTAATCAAGTCAGTTCAGGACATTTTAAAGAAAATACTCGTGTGCAGATTCTGTCTGATATAGTTGTGTATTTACTTGCATGAAACATTGATATTGCTATGTGATTCCGTTGTTCAACAAAATGCATTATAAATACTAACTAGACCACTGTACCAGTAATATTTGTGTGGAAGAGAAAAACTACTTTCATATGTAGTTTGTGCAGGAAAATGATTAGTTTTCTGATGCTGATAGTCAGAAAACGTAAGAAATACTGTACTTATGTCTGGCACATCTAAACTCATAACATCTATTTGCTTTGCTTTGTCAAAACATATGAAAAATCATTAAAGTGTTTTAATAAATGTCTGGTTTTCTTGCTCATTCATCTTATAAATATTAATTAGCCATGGATCAGGCAATTAAAGTTTAATCAATTTGCACTAATTAGCACCACATACTTGCATAAAAAGATAAAACCAGCTCCTGCATCTGGCTGTTATTTGCAGTTTTTGTCAAGTGCTGATGAGTTTCATCTTGAAGAGCAGATTAAGAAGAAAAGAGGAAAATAAGAAAGTAGTGTTAATTTTATTAAATCTTCAATCAAACCCTCTGTTCATAAGCTTCATGGGACAGTACCAAGTAACATTTCACTTTACATAGAAGTAGACATGAGTGCGCAAAAATTTAACACTTTTCTGTGACCACACCCTTCCTAATTATAATTTGTAGGAAAAAAAGATAGCTTTACTGTGCAAAGCATAGATTCTATCCTATAACAAAACATTTTTATAAACTATATACCTGGAGATGGATGCCTGAAAATTTAATAAAACAAGGAACGTAAAAGCAAATTTTAATCTAAAAGTATTTATAGTAGTTTGACATGTCATCTTCCAGTATTATGCCAGAATTTGGAAAAATTTAGCCTAGCTCCAATAGCACTGAAATTAGTTAATAGATATGTTACTGGAAACATGCATCTGTAGTGAAAAAGAGATATTAAGAACTTCCTGCCCACCAAGAAAGACAATTATTTGGTAGTACTTCTCTCAACTATTCACGTTTGGTGTCTGTGTTACAAAGTTTACCTCCTGAAATACCTATGCAGTAAAAGCAGTTAAAAACCCAAATTAATGAATCAAAACAGGCACACACACACAAATCAATGTTTCTTTTTATTCAAGAGGTGTTTTTATTCAAGAGGTTTTCAGGTGTTTCACCTTTACTGAGAAACAGTAAGGTAAATCTCATTTTAGAAAACCCTAATCTACATTAGAGAATTGTACAAGTGCTGGTCCTGGTTAAGAAGCTTATGGTGTCCTTTAGTATTGTACCTTCACTAACTTTTAATAAATGCCCTCCTGCTGTTAGCTGAATCTCTTACATGATGGTCAATGAACAGAGAATAATTCAGACCTTCCGCACCTCAGTTCATTGTTGCTAACCTGAAATCCATAGCAGAAATGTTTGCCCGAATGGATAGCTGGAGGACAGTTATCTAAATGTTGTTAAATAAAACTGCAAACTGCACATTTAGCTTATCACAGAATTGTCTGAGTCACTAGTCTGCACTCCTGTTGGTCATGGCTTAACATCAATTAATTTATGGGTGTCCACTAAGGGGACATCTGAAAATCAGCATTCAAATTCTCTGTATATGTTTTTTGCATAGTTAAATGTCATGAAGACATAGTTAAACTGTCATGAACAGTCAAGGCTTTTACAATACAGTTCTGTTTCTGGCTTCTGAATTTGGTTGAATGAATTAAACTGCCAATCTACAAAAAAGATATTATTGAGTACTTAAATATTACTATTTTGAGTTTTACTAACAAAGGAAAATAGAGTGTTCCCTCCAGCCTATATATGTAGCTGAAAAGGGTTGTAGGGAATGAAGCATGTATTTAATCATCAATGGAAATTTACCTTAAACTTGGCAGGTAAAGCCACACTTTTAGAAGTGATTTAACACTGTAAAAAACCACAACCACCAACCAACCCATAGCATGAATCATAAAGAAGTTATGCACCATTTACATAGGGATTTTCATGTAGTTTATGCAAGAAGAGACTCGTGAATGGTTATTGATATTTTTCAAATAAAGTATGTATGAACCATTAAACTCCTCATTCCCTGGTGTACAAGCCATTGCTCTGTTAAACATTCCTTCACTAGATAGGCTATAAAAGGAGCAGAGGCACTTGAAAAAGGTGTCATCTTTCAGTGTTTGTTTAAAGATCTGATACATTTAGCACACAAAACCACTGGGTAGCTAAAACTCCAAATTGCTGATTGTTGTAACACAATCTTTGCAACAGAGTATTATGCAGAAGATGTCTTGTTTTAGAGTATGGAAAGACTGAGTTTGGCATGGTGTTTCCCCTGAAGGCTTTTATATTATATCTGTAACTGAGGTAAACGTCCTTATTCAATGGTTATATTTTAAAATATGCTTACTATAAATGAATATAATGTAAGCACTTTCCTAATTTAGGGACTGAAGTAAAAAATCATTGCTAGGACAAATTCCTGCAGAAGAAACATTTTGTCTGAGAGATTTCACCTATATGCCATATATATATACACTGAACAGTGCCTTCTACTGAAACTAAGCTCAATGGAATAGGCTACAGTAAACTTCAGTGGGGTTGGTAAGAAGCCAAAAGCTATTGTGGATTTGCAAATAATACATGCACCTGTGAGCAGTATAGATATATTTCCTAAGATATTAGAGAACTCAAAGGTGTATTAAAGCTCAGTGTCCAAGGAGTAACCTGCAGCCCTAATTAAGAGTAGGGAGACAAACACACATAGGTCCTTGTTTTACTGTCTTGACACAGAAGGCATTCAAGGCTTTGTGAGTAAATCTGCAGAAGCACTGAAGTAAACATCAGAAACCATCCTCAGCTTGTACTGTCTGTTATTGTTACACTCGCAAAAGCTCTTTGCACTCTTGAAAGACCAAGATCTCCTTTATATTATCTTTTTATGGTCTGGTTGGATGGGACATGAGGCAAGCACATCAAACCTCAACTCATCAACAAATATTCCAAACCTGGCTCTTCATAAACATGTAGGGCTTTAGATAACATTTCCAAGAAGCCCCCAAAATTGTTCTTAAGATGGATATGTGGTCTACTTTTACATAAGCTTTGGAGATATATCTTTTTAAAAATATTTTTGATTCCTGAACTGTAAGTAAAGGCTAAGCAGTTCTTATATGAACTATAGATAAGTAAAATAAAATAAAATGTCACTTCCAGGTGGAGCATTCCTAAAATACCTATGGCTTTCATTCATTTTGCAACCTAAAGACTTGAACTCATTTAATGAAATTTGATCCTATTGATGGAGCTGCATAAAAAAATTAACAATTTTTAAAAGACTGCAGTAATAGTTTCTGTCCTCACATAGCTTTGACAGACATCATTGTGAGTTCTGAGTTTCAGCTGACCATAAGAAAGATCTAAGAAAGAAACTAAATTAGACTTGTAAGATGTCTGCAATGAAGTGGCGTGAGTGGGGAACCCAGTCTTTCAAGGCAGTGTTAAGTATGAAGGTGTGGTCATTCATCTACATTATATATCTCTATACAGCTTGTTCTTATGCTTTAGGCAAGGGAAGGATTGTGAGTCCCTAACATTAATTGGACAACTTCTCCAAATATCACTGTTGTGGGATGTCCATGGACAATGTGACCTGGAATCTGCTGTCATGCTTTTCTTTTTTCACAAATATTCTGGAAGAGCAAATTTACGTAATATGCATTCAGGAAGAACACTTAATTTTTTCAGAAATACTGCTTTGGGTCCTCTGTATTGCAGACCACTTGTGTAAGTAAGAGAGCACATACTTAGTAAGTCTGGTCTGTTGAACACATTTTTCTGTGGCTTGAATCTATTTGACTTTATAGCATATTGTTCAATTTTCTGGGGAAGACATTGTGGGAGGAACTAGAACAGCACTTGTGGAAGGTGTTTACGGTTGACTAGCTGTTAGTGGAAGAATTTTTTTTTTTTTTTTAAGGAAGATGGTCATTTTCAGAAGTGTTTGACTGGATAAATCTATTAAGCTAAAGTGTTGTTTAACTCATACCAAGGAGATTAGTGAGAAATTATAGGATGTGCTTTTAGGCTTTTGAAAACCAGAGCTGGAGCAAATAATGAACAATATGTATGTTTTGCATGAACTATATAGTTCATGCATTTCATATCTGACAGTTTTAATCAAGTCCTATTGGATGTCTGTTGTCACAGTAATTTAAAATCTGTGCCAACTTTTTCCTCTCCTATCTTCTTCGCACAGACCCTGAAAAATATATAATTATCTTAACATGTCACCTACTTTCAGAGACTTCTACTTTTCACTGTTGGTTTTTTTTTTTTCCCCTCAGATTGCTGTTACTTTACATTTTGTCTTTCTTTATATTTCTTTACCTTTTTTTTTTTTGGCGTTTCTTTACATTTTGGTTCACTTCATTTTGCCTGAACTACTTTTTGCTGAGGTAAAAAATTACTTTGGAACTTACCTCAGGTAGTCTTACAAACAGCTTACATTGGGGACGATGGGACAGTGTTAGAAGCTGTTCACTAAATGTCAGATTATGAATCTCTTTCTGTCATTGGTGGTGTTACTCACATGAGTAATTTCATTGACTTCAGTGTAACCACTGCTCACCATTGTGCAGTCAGCAGTTGCTATCTGATACTACAGGAGAAACACTAGAGATGAAGTGAAGATAGGTATTCATCCAGTTTCTCTACCTTTGATCAAGATCAAAGTATGCCTTTTGAGGTTGGTGCTGTGTTAGATTATGCTGCCTACTTTACTATTCCAATTTGCTATTCTGTTTTTCTTTTCAGTGTATAAAAATTGAGATGCTTTTGTATTGACAGGCATTGCACTGAGAATATCAATTTGGAATTTTGTTGTCGTTTTAAGTCTGTGTTCATTCTTTTTAAAAGCATAGAAAGATACCGTGATTTCCTACTTAATCTTGATATGTGCCTGGAGAAAGTGAAATGAGCACTCAGACAAATTAGTTCACTCTTAGAAGCCTTACTTACTCAATTTTGAGTTTATGCACAATAGGCAGTAAACATCCTAAGTCTCATCAGTTTTGCAACAACAATGGGTGCTTGGAATGGAAGGAAAAGAAAATAGCGCACAGCATCTTTCTGCCACTTGCAGGAATGTGGCTTCCAGAATCAATAACAGCCTTTGTCTGATGATATATTGTGAGTTGAAGTGCTATCTACTGTAGAAATTGAAGAGAGATATGGAAGATTCATTCAGACTGTATGTGACAGCACAGATAATCATGCACAACATCACTTCCATAGGTATTAGATGAATTTATTTATGAAGTTCTGTTCTACCTTCTACAACCTCTAGATCTAAAAAAGCCTGTGGTGCTTTAAGTGTAAAATTTGCTCGGCAATCAGTTCTCAATGACTAATGAATACTTTGCTCCAAAGGACTCGCATTCTAAGGACAACAGATGGCTCAGCACAAAACAAAGAGGATGGTACAGAAACCAGCTAGTAAGTGCTCATTGTAGTTGGAATGTATTCATCCATTCTGGAATTGTGGGAGGAAAGTTTTGTGAAGGAAAGATATGAAGGAAGCTGCTAAGAGTGACACTGGAATGAACAGATGGAGAAGAATAAAGTGTGGAGATAGAGTTTGGAGCCAAAGACTTATCATTATGACTGAATGAGAGTCATAGTCAACTTTAGTCTACATATCACAGGAGCTAAATTGAGTTTTCTGAAGTATTTTATCTGAGATTGCTTAAGTGTCATAACACTTTCATCTTTTGACTTTCACATAGTCCCCCCCTCTAATTACTTCCTCCTGCCACTTACCCACTGCAAAAGTATTCCACTAGGCACAGAGGTGCTTTCATTAACAAAATCCTGAGATTCTCTTGTGATGAGGCATTCAGTAAAAATATCTTGCTCAAAAATCAGAATATTAAAAGGAAAAAAAGAATGCTAATTCAGTTTTGTTGTGGCATTACAACTTGAATTAGATCACTACTTGACATTTACAGATTGGAACACAAAGTTCACTATTTAGACAGAACCCTAATCCTTCAAGTATTCATGGGGATTTAATATACTTACTAAAGTTAACCCTATCCTATCTCTGTGTCCTTACAGAAGTCATTGAAGTAATGGCTGTATTTGCATGTGACAAGGAAAGAACTTGCCACAAGAAATATAGATTTACCAAAACTGAACTACTGTTCTAGGAATGCTAGCACTGATGCAGCATGAAGCTGAAATACAATGTAACTTCAAGCATGTACTCAATCTGCTTAAACCTTGTTGAACTTTGATTTTCAGTAGTATGGGAAGGAGGATGATGAAATGCCAAGGCCATGAAAATACTTTTGCAGAAAAAATAAGATTAATTAATATGGTTTCATTTCCCTACTAACATAGTATTTTTTGCCTTCAGATATATATTATTAATGAGCACTCCACAGGTGGAATAAATGTCTAATCTGGAAGTTGCACAAGGCATTGTGTGTAACAACATCAAATTGTCCAGAGAAGTGGTTTTTTTTATCAGATCTATCTGCATGATGCTATTGCAAAATACCATCTGAGAAAAACAGATGGTCATGCCTCTTCAATCTTGTATTTCTATATATGAGCTTATAAAAATAAGAACTATAGACAAATTATCTAGAAATGTTTCCTATTTTATCTTGACCAGAGGATAAAATGAAGTCTCTAGAATAAAACTCATAACGATAACCTAGGATTCCCCGTATGATACTGAATGTGCTAACTAGAAGACAGCTCTTTCTCTTCTTTCCCCTCTCTTTCTCCCTCCCCCATTCCATGATATCTTGAAATCTTTTCTGCATAGTGACACAGCTTCAACAAGAGGGGTGGAATACATTTCCTTCCCTCCCACCTGCCCTCTCTCCCAAATGATTAGAGCACTTTTCAACAAAGTGGGAGATGTGGGTGTCCCTCCCTACCTTATATACACTGAGAATACATTAAGTATGAAATTGCCTCTCAAGGGAAGTGATGGAAATGCCACTTGTTCATTTTTAAACTGGATTTGAAAAAAGCTTTATAGAAAAAAAAATATCTGCTGTAGCGAGGGAGAGATTACATGACCTTCTTGAGAAAGATTTTATTTTCTCATTTCTAATATCTCTGATACCGTGGTTTACTCCCTTCCAGTCTGTCATTTTTTTTTCCTTAGCATTGTGTTTTAGAAGATTTATTCAAAATGTGTGTGAGAAAACTAACTGAAGATCTTCAAAGCAAAGAGAATATAGCTTGGTTTCATCGGCTGTTTGAACCTGAATTACTGTAATGACTGTAGTGGAATTATTTTCTTTTAAATGAGCAAATCTGACACGAACTTCAAAGGGGAAGTAAATACATGTAATAAAGAGGCCGTTTTTCTTTTCCTAAATGATTTATTTTATCCCCAGAAACACCAACAAATGTTCAAAGTTCTAGATATTTAAATAGGTACCAAGATGTCTGAAGCTGTAATCCTTGCTCTGCCAGTTCAATGAAAAATTGCTGACCTTATAAAAGCCTATGTTCCTTTTCACTTTGATAACAGCTTTTGCTTCATCAGTCCACAATATGTATTACAGCAGCGAATCCATGCAGGATCAACTAATTGCCAGTACATACATTTAAACATAAGTACCCCAGAAATCTTATGCTGTAACCATACAGACACATTTTTATTTTAAGCGGGAATTAAAAAGTTTTTGTTCTCTTAAATTATTTTGTGTTATGGACCTTGTTCTAACAATTACATTTTACCAGTTAGTGCTTTATGAAGCATGATGGAATCTAACCAGCAACTAATATAAGAGCTCCAGTTTGCCCTCAGTACACAATCTTAAAGCCCATTAACATTTGTGGGAATTATATGTGCAATGTGCAGGGAGAATATAACCTTAAGCAAGTGAATACTGAAGATACTGTATATGTTTGATCCGACTAATGCAGTTTAGATTTTTCACAGCAGTGTGTTATATCAACCGAAGTTTGTTAGACAGCAGGGAGACTAATAAAAAGAGGGATCATATAAATAAGCCGAAACAAAGAAATGAACAAAGACCTTCTGCATTAACTAGGACATAATCTACAGATGTTTCTCAGTTGGTAGAAAACAGATTTCCACACAGCAGTTGCATACAATACAAATGTTTGCACAGAATCCAGCTGGACCAGTATATAAAGCCATCTCAAGATTAGAAGCTTTATAAAAGCATCACTAGCTGACTGGAAAGAAGATGGGTGACTGAAGTTGCTATCCAAATCTCCTAAGCAATAGATGAGTCTAAATTTTCAGTTTCAGGTACAATAGAAGCAGAAATTTCTTTTAGCTGTGCCACCCCTTTTCTATTCAGAAATTTGGAAATGCTGGCAAGTGAATGAAAAATTGCAGGTCGTTGTGAATTTCTGAGCTTGATTTGTGGATCAAAATGCTCATGTGTGTGTTTGTGTTAAACTTCGCATATGTAGTCTTTTACTTTCCTAGCCATGCCTTCCAACTTCCAGTTATCTGAGGACTTGACCAAACTAATTTTGAATTTGACAACATAGGCAACTGGTTGAAACATAGAGGTCAGTAAGGGGAGTAATCCTAAAACTGAAGACATCTATTTTGAATGAGTGAATGTGAGTGAAAATAAAAGAATGAGCACCAAAATATTTTCAGTTTTAGGCTTTCCCTAGTGATTTTCAGCAAGTTTCTTCATCTGAAAAAATATTTTGTAGCAATAACCTCCTAATTTTTTTGTAATGACTAATTTTCTATGCAAAACAGTTGGAAAAAGTAAAATTTGCAATGATGGCTTTCCTTTAGATTCCCCTACACAGTGATTCTTGTTAAAAATAACATCTTTTGTTTTGAAAGCACTTTCAAATGCTTGGGAACAAATGTAAATCCAGATCATTCAGCATGAGGCACCCTGTTTTATATTATTATTGTTGGTCAAACATAACAATGAGAGATTTTCCAGACATAGACACTGACACCATGAAAATCACCTTTTGAAGTTTGCTGTAAAAAATGTATGCATCTTACCTAACCTGGTTGTCTTGGTCTCTGTCTATGTTCCCTAGGGAACCACCTCTAGAAAGTGATGAATTTTAGCTATTTTAGGTACCCATCTTCAGAGAGGATAATTTACCTTCTGAAAGGGCCTGTCCTTTTACTTTTAACATAGAGGGATCCCATGTAGCTTGCTTAGAATTGACACATAATGCTTTGATGGATACAGTCAGAGAAGAAGAATCCACCGTCAGCATTCTGCACTAAATGCACTGAGAGTTTATCATGGTGTCAAGATGAGGAGAGTTAATCCACCTTGGAGCACTTCTGAAATTCCACATTTCTTTTGCAACATTTTTAAAACATGCTATAATAATACAGTGGCCAATAGCACCATGCTGAGTTAGCAACATTCAGGGAACTGTTTTTATTTGATGACAGTTATAAAGTTTGAAGGAAGATGAGGTCAGTGTTATGTATGTCATATCAAAACACTTCCTGACTACATCTTTTTATTTTGAAGTAATAGATGTTCTCTTATCGTAACCATAAAAATTTCAATCCTTATTGTATTCTTACTTTTCATTAGCAAGAATATTTCTAAAGAGAGGAAAAGAATTTGCTTTTGTCCTCGTATGAGCTGATTGCCTTTAGCATCTCTACTCAGGTTTTCTACGTTACTTAATTTTCTGTTTCACTACTGTTGTACCTTGTATAATTAAACCCTGGGTTCTATGTACCTCTTTTCCAAGTTATATTTATTGTAAAGGTTTGACGGGGTTTAAACAGTTTGTAAGTTGCCTGCATTATTTCCCATTATTGTACACCGTTCAAGAATTCCTTGATGGCAATAATCACAATCATTCAGCTCCCGCATCATGTTCTGAGTGAGCTTCTTTGTCTGTCATTTAAGATTTTCTTCTTTCCCTAGCAATTAGAGTGACTTTACTGTAGTGTTGTTTACAATTAGCCTCTTGTTCATGTATGTTTATCAGCTCAGGAAATCTCCTTGCTTTTTGTTGATTTGTGCAATTCATTTTGACATCCTGTAAAAACCTTTTTCTTTGATTTCTTTCTCTCTGCTGGTTTCTTCTTTCTTTTTAAAGGACAGAAGGCAGTTATTATAACTGCCTTTAAAAATCCAGCTTGTAAAATCATTTAACTTCCTTGAACTTCCTTGAAATTCCTTATTTTTATGTGTTATTGGCAAGTATATTTTAAAAGATCTGTCCATAAGGTACCTTGGGGCCAGCGTTTTAATGCTAATTGAATTGCAGGTAGTAGCATGTGATTGCCTTTTTGCTTGTGTGAATGTGTGTCAAATTTGCATCTGAGTGCCTGGTAGCAAGAAAGCCTGTACCAATGAACAGCATCTGCTATTAATATAGCAGATGCTGCATTATTTTTTTCCACTACAGAGATATTGGTTTCATACTGCCAAGTGACAATATATATGCAGGCTAATTTTTCTAATGGGGAATGCTTGCTGTTGCTGTCCTGTGCCCTTAACATACTTTGAATATTTAGCTAATCAGCAGTTACTCTATAACTCAAGTGTTTTAAGAGTGGTTCCTTAATTTATGCAGATGGCAAAACTTCTGTAATTTGTATACTGCCAACATGTATCATGGTGAATAATGTATATGATGTGTTAATCAACATGTTTTACATTTTAGGAAGATCTTTAAATTTTTACACAATTTGAAATGTGTGAAAGGTCTTTGCAGTGGATGTCGAAAGGTAATGAATTTGGTGTAGTGGTCTGACTGGTAGGATCAGACATGACCATGATTTTATATCCAACTGCTTCTAGCTAACTGCTATTTCAGCTAACCCTCATTGCAGAAGCATCATATGAAGACAGTGGGAAGGAAAGCAACTCATTTACAGGTTTTTCTGTGGGCAGTCCACAACTCTTCAACTTTGGCTCTTCTCTGACGAATGACTCTGCATACTAGACATCACACACCCTGTGTTCACAGGGCATGTCATTGCTCCATCGCACAAATGTTCCTCCATTGCCACAGAAGGTCATAATGCTCAAGGCATTATATGTGACAGGTCTGCAATTTTGGTGCCTGTAAATTAGCTATAACCTCCAAACCTCAGCAGATTTTCGATGCTCTGTATTCTGATGCAAACATTGCTTGAGCTGGTGGCTGCACTTTGAATTAAGTTCAGTTTCTGCGTTATGGCATTAAAAGGCATCACAGTCTTCCCTTCTGAGTGGAGGGACTCTTTTGTGATTAGTTTCAATCAAAGATGCATAGGAAAATTCCTATGATCTAGGTAGCAATCAGTCAGTACTCCCATCTCTGAATTTTTGAGGCCATATCAGTGAATGAGGACAGCCAAGCTATGGGCTTGAGCAGGTGATTATTGGTGTTGTTTCACTATTCACTGTGTGTTCCCTGACATGGTTTTGCCCCATCCCTTTCTTGCACAGCTAGAAAATAACAAGGCAGAGTGAGTGCTCCCATTGTGTATTCTCGAAAAACAGCAGTAAACCTGGGATAGGATACAGCTAAGAGGCAATCAGAAAGAACAGAAGAGTTTAGGTAGAAAAACTCTAACATGGAGTCCCCTGACTAAAGGAAAACTTTTTCTGCTCTATTCTAAAGTACTTCTTGGAAGTGAAACAAGGCATATACATCTAGCAGAATAATTTACCTTGCCAGGCTCATGCTACTGGAAAAGTGCAAGAAAATTGCAGCTTTCTGAAAAACAGAAAACTCCTAGATGCAGTTCTCTGAGACAGATTTCTCATTCCTGTTATTTCACACATTGATGGAGGCCTTGGGACCACCAGTTTCAATATCTGATTCTGATTCTGATGTTCTGGCCATAAAATGGTATACTTTCCAAGAAAAATACCATCCATTACTTTGTACTGGCAAATATCTCATTCTAAGAAGGCAGAGTTGCTCAATGATGACAGATTCTGCTAGTCCTGAGTTTCCTCAATGTAATGCCTTCTCAAAGTGTCAAGTCCCTTCTACAAAATGGATCCTGTAGTCCACCCAGAAGATTCCAGTTATAGCTGGAATTCAGAAAACAAAATTATATTACTACATTTACACAGTTTACATCTTGCAAATCATTGCAACAACTATATTTGATTTACTGGTCCATTTTCAGTAGGAAAAAATGGATAATTGTAGTAAACAGTTACAGACATTTCATGTCATGAAAGCAGAAAAGGTGCTGTTTTTCACTGAGACTGTTGTGCAATATCAACAATCAGCAAATCTTACCAGATTCCCTAAAAAGAAGCCTGTGCCATATTCCGCATATTCTGTTCCTTTATTCTGGGGTGCTAACAATCTTTGTAATCATCCTGAATAAGTTTTATTCAACTTAAGTATTATCAGCTCAGTTCCTCTTTAAAAATAATAAAAGCTTTTCTGATGTTCGTTTGACTGTATCTGCTTTCCATGTAATTCTACAAGAAACATAAAGCTAGCATCTGAATTGTGTGAGAAAGAAAGTAATTCTAAGAAAATCTTGGCAAGAGAAACATACACTCCTGACCTCAGCTTATCCAAGCAAGGATGCCAGTGCTAAGGAGATTAATGGTCCATGTACACAAAAACCTCACAAAGTCAAGAAATATTAGCCTAACAGTGTAGTGTACAGACTGGAAGATAATACTAAAAGAAACTCACATACAGTATGCATCTAGAATAAGAGAAGTCATTTACATCTGTTAGTCCTAGACTACACTGTCAGTGGAAGAAGGAATGACTTAGTTACCTTGCTGTAAGCTCTAAGAAATGGATGAACACAGGAAAGAACATGGTTTTTATGCATGTAGAAGAGATTCAACATTTGAAGCCTTCTTAGCTAAAATGGGCTAAATTAAGGATAAATGTTAGTTGGATGTTTAGGAACAGAAGTATATTTTCAAAGAATGAGCAATAAATATATATTGAGGTTTAATACTGTCGGAACTGATCTGTATTTAGGAGGAGAAACCTGAAAATAATGCTACTGGAATAAGTTATGTGACTGTATATGGGTCCCGTTCATTACAAAAATATTGCTTCCATATGTAGATGTAGTTTGGGGAGGCAACAGGTATTTTCCTCCATTGCTGGAGGTATCCTTTAACCCATTTGCATTTCTACCTTCAGAAAAGCAATTATGCTTCTTTACATTCTGGTCCTCCAAAGAGCAAAGTAGGAACTTGGAAAGAAAGTACATGTCACATTTTCCTTAAGGGCTTAAAAAAGAAACGTGCACCACTGCTCTGCCAGTGTAAAGGACACTACTCTTCGTGTCACAACACTGGTGTATTTTCACCCTCCTGATTGTTGATAATGTGTTGAAATGTCTTGGTAAAATAAAGCATTTAATGTTGCATTTAAGACAGCCTAAAAGTAGTGGCATGTTTTCCGCCTGCAACTCAAGTGAAGGACTGTGTGTCACTGAGCTCCAGTTGTTTTCTCATTTGGTTCATTTAATAGTATCTCTAGAGCTACACTTCTTAGCGAATCCAATCCTTAATGTTTTTAACAACAGAAGTGTGTTCATAAGAGCAATAGGAACACTCACTGAACTTTTAAAGCAGGAAAGTGTTACATTCCCAAAATTTTTGTACGAAAATGCAGGGGATACTTGAGGTATTTTCCGTCAGAAAATATGGAATTAAAGTAAAGAATGAAGGGAAGAAATTCAGCATTTTAGTAGAAGCAGCAAGTTTATGACTTGAAATGTGAACCATGACATATAAAAACTTTAGGGCCAATGTTTACATTGAGTTGTTTGGGCTCATTTACATTTAAAAGTCCTGGAATGCAAACATAAAAGACAAAACCAGTTTCCAAAGACATTAGGGAAGCTTACACCACTCTTGTCATATGTGTTAGACTTCCTGAAAGGCCCTGATAGGAATCAGAAAGTATTGCAGATCTTTCCCCATATATGGCCCCAAAAGCACATCCACTTGGAGGGGAACAAGTGTTCTATCCCACACTGGCCCTTGAATAGCAAGTTAATACTAGACTGAGGGTATATACTTCACATTGCAAAGGAAGAATGCTTTAATAATAAAACTTATATATTTACCAAGCATCTAATGATGTCTAATCCTTGAACAACCTGATGAGTAACTTGATTATCAGCAGAACAAACAATTTGAAACTCATTGCCCCCAGTCAGATAACAAGAGGCAACAAAAGCAGCTTTCTGTGAATTTACCCTCAGACAATTAGCAGATAAATGCAATATCTTGCTATGATCGCTCTTCAAAACATTTTGTCTTTGATTAACCTTTAATTGTTTAAATTTCAGATGGAGTTAAAAACAATGACAAGGAGCTATGCCGAACACAGTTGGCTTTAAAACATAGACTATAACAATTATTTTTTGTAAAAATAATCATGCTCACTATGCAAAGAAACTTAAGAGATAAAGTGTTTTTCCTCCTGAACTTTCCACAGGAAAAAAAGAAAAAGGAAGATAATCTACTCTATACGGCTGAAATAATCTCTTTAATATTGGTACCAAAATAGCACAATGCAGTAATTACATCATTATTTTGTCAGTCTCTGTCAATCCATTGTAAGAAAATATTCTCTCTCTTACCCTTTATCCAGGTCTTAACACCTTCATAATGTTGTTATCTCTATTGTCTTAGAGTGCATGCTTTTCAAGTCAGGGATATGTCTTCTACTTATCTGCAAAGTGCCTACATATTTACTGGGTTATATTAATAAATCAAAAAAAAAAAAGAAAAGTAGTAATTTGGTATCTTTTTTAGTTCATAGTACCAATAATAATGCAAATGGCAAGTGGCAAAGCAGACTACCTGGTTTACACATAGTTTTCATACCTACTTCAGATAGAGAAAAATTTTATTGACCCTTATTAAATACAAATCACACTCAAAGCTCACCCACCAAAGGAGGAAAAGGTTATCTTTTCTGTGCAGCAGTAGTACTGGACAGCAATTTGCCAATTTTCTACTCATAAGTCTTTTGGCTTGCATCTATATTGCTAAATTAAACAGGACCAAAGAACTTTTCCTGGATACTGGAATGCAGTTGCCTATACTGTTAAGTTACAATACTCCCTTGTGTGTTTTTTGGTTTGTTGGAACAAGAACTCACAAATACTTCCTAAAAACAGTTTGAGAAAGGGACAATTCCCAAAACACAATATGTATATAGTTTCTGATTTTGGGGGTTATGAGTTTATTAGTATGGATACAGTACTAACAATGAATGCCAAAGAATGATCCTATTAGTTTGTTCACGAGTATAGACACAGCCTTAGTTGGTGGTCAAAATGCCAAACATCTAAATATATATCTTTCTTCACCTTTACATACAGTGGAAAATGGAAAGATATTCAGCTAGTGCGTTATTAGGTAAACCAAGATGCATAGTTAATCCCAGCATCACAGTTTAAATAGGTCTTCAGAGTCTGCAGTTTGTCCTGGTGAATTAACCAGATCATGGATCTTTGAACATGGATTCATTTTGGCTGCAAATTTAGAAAGAGTGTCTCATGTTCAGGAGGAGTTCTTTGCAGGCTGGTCTCACACTTATTTTGTTGGAGTTTTTTTAAGATCAACAGCCAAAGAATAAAATGTGAGAAATAGTTGTAGAAATATAAACGGTCTAAAGAGGACTTTCTGCTTTTTAATTTCAAGTAATTTTTCTGAGATAGATTTCAAATAGCTACACTCACTGCAGGAACACTGTTTGTATACAGCGTTACGTAGTAAACTAAGAAGATGTGAGTGGTTTAACTGACTGACTTCATTCCTTTACTTTGCATTATTATGAGACTCTGGCTATTGCAATACCTGTACAAACTACACACTAAATAGAAACATAGTCAGATTTAAATAGAATAATATTAGCAAAGATATTTAAAATTATTCAGTGTGTATAGATAAATTTCAAGAAGTCTTCTATTTTAACATTGCAGTTTTGCATAACAGTACCTGGAGGTATTTTGCAACAAAAAGTATATTAAGGTAAACGGAGAAATTCAGATACATAATATCTAGAGCTCTATGATTCCCACTGCAGAAATCTCCATAATTACAGAGATTATAGAGATTGCACACTAATACTAATTCTCCACTAAAACTGATGCAATTAAAAGATAGTAGTAGTTCTAAATTAAAACCTCAAATTTGCATTTGAAAGATAACAATTAGATTAGTCAATAAAACTTTGTGAAGTAAAAATGTAATCTTTATTTTTTTTCCCATGGAAAAACAAAGGAAATAAAGAACAGAAGAGAAAGAATGAAGGAATATTGTAATTATTTACAGAGTGGCTTTGTTCTCCTAGTCACTGCAACATTTCAATTCTGGATTTTGGGAACATCTGTTCACACATGTAATATGTATATCTACACTGCCATAAAAGATAGATGATAAGTTAGGCTTCCAAACTGCTGCTGCTTGTATCGTTGAGTTTGTCAGCTTACAGTACCTTCTGGGTATGCATAAGCCAACTGTGATGGAGGAGGGAGAAGGAGGAAATGGCAAAGTCAACCTTTCAGCACCGTGCAGTATCGGGATCAAAGGTCACTTTGAATGCCCTGTGCAGGTGACGATACTGATTTTCTGAAATGGTGGACAGCAAAGTTAAGAAAAGTTTTGTGGGAAATAATTCAATCTTAAGAAAAGGTTTGAACCATCGCTAAGTTTAAAAAATATGTTGGAGAAAAACTTGCAGGAGAAGCTTTGGCAGAGTTCATAGGCTGTAAATGCTAAAGCTATTTTTTTGTAAATGAAGCATGGAGAGTTAGGAATTTGATGCATGTGTTTGTTCTCCAAGCAACAGGGATATTTTAGCATTTTTGGCCTAATGTCTAATCCAAGAAAATGGATCACAATTTTATTTAGTTATCACCTGCTGTGTAGAGACCTTGTTACAAATGCAAGGATCATAGGGGATGTTGTGGGTATACGTATTTTTTCCCCTTGTTGCTTCAAACGTAGAGGAAATAACTCTCTCCTTAAACCTTAATGAGTCAAGGTGAATTCAAACCAGATGTTTTCTGGTTTTATTCCCACTTAGAAATCCACTTCATGCATAGAATGCCCTAGATATAATGACCAGCTAGTGTTCTCTCTTTTAGGAGTGAACATTCATGGGTCAGGCTCCAAGCTAAATGTTTATTTTTCTAACTGTTTTATAGTAGAGTTTGGTTAAAAGACTTGGCACAGCGCACTTCAGTTTAATTTTAAGCTTGACAGCAGTGCTGGCCTCAGAGTGTGTGTGTAATTTAGTTGCTGTGCTACTGGAAGTCTATGGAAGATTAATGAATGGTAAAGCTCTGTGGCAGTTGTGAAGAGATGCAGGATAGAGCAAACCAGTTACCATCTGTTCCAAAATGTCTCTTACAGCGCTTTTAAGGAAAATCATTATTAGCAGGAGATGAAGGTATACAATAGCTTTATATATTAATATTTTTCTGATGTCAATAGGAAGCTCTGTTTATGTATTTACCTTGTTGGGGCAATAAGTGTCTCATATACATGTATACACACACACATACATTTGTGTTTATGTGATGTATGTGTAACTCTGCTTTTAATGCGGTATTTTAAAAAACATATTAAAAACGAGCACAATCAAAACACTACACTCATAGTTCAAGTAATTGAAAAAGCTACCATAAATATTATTTTCCCCAAAGTAAAATGGAGATATTTACTTCCATATAAACTAAAGAGTCCCTCCCCATCTCTCTTATAGGCCCCCTTCAGGTACTGGAAGGTCGCTATAAGGTCTCCCCAGAGCCTTTTCTTCTCCCCGCTGAAGAACCCCAATTCTCGCAGCCTGTCCTCATAGGAGAGGTGCTCCAGCTTTCTGATTATTTCTGTGGCCCTCCATTGGACTCTCTCCAACAGGTCCATGTCCTTCCTGTACTGAGTACTCCAGAGGTGGACACAGTACTCCAGGTTGGGCCTCATGAGAGTAGAGGGGCAGAATCACCTCCCTTGACCTGCTGGCCATGCTTCTTTTGATGCAGCCCAGGATATGGTTGGCTCCTGGGCTGCCAGCACACATTGCCAGCTCACGTTGAGTTTCTCATCCACCAGTACAGCCAAGTCCTTCTCCTCAGGGCTGCTCTCAATTCATTCTCTGCCCAGTCTGTATTTGTGTTTGGGATTTCCCGGACCCAGGTCCAGGACCTTTCACTTGGTCTTGTAGAACTTCATGAGGTTCTACATGGGCCCACTTCTCAAGCTTGTCCAGGCCCCTCTGGATGGCATCCCTTCCCTCCAGCATGTTGACCACACCACACAGCTTGGTGTTGTTAGCAAACTTGCTGAGGGCGCACTCAATGTCACTGTCCCTGTTGCCAATAAAGGTGTTAAACACCACCAGTACCAGTAATGACTCTTGAGGGACCCCTTTCGTCACTGATTGCCACTTGGAAACTGAACCATTGACCGCAACTCCTTGAGTGCAGCCATCCAGCCAATTCCTTATCCACTGAGTGGTCCATCCATCAAATTTGTGTCTCTCCAATTTAGAGAATGGAATGTCATGTGGGACACCGTCAAATGCTTTGCTCAAGTCCAGGTAGATGATGTCTGTTGCTCTTCCTTATCCACCAATGCTGTAACCCTGTTGTAGAAGGCCACCAAATTTGTCAGGCATGATGTGCCCTTAATGAAGTCATGTTGGCTGTTGTCAATCACCTCCTTGTTTTCCATGCACTTCAGCATAGTTTCCAGGAGGATCCACTCCATGATCTTGCTGGGCATAGAGATGAGATGGACTGGCCTGTGGTTGCCTGGATCTTTGGGTTTTTTTCTTTTTAAATATGGAGGTTATGTTTCCTGTTTTCCAGTCAGTAGGAATGTCATGACTTCTCAACTATGATGGCTATTGGCTTAGCAACTTCATCTGCCAGTTCCTTCAGAACCTACAGATGCATCTGATCTTGTCTCACGGACTTGTGCACTTTCAGTTTCCTTAGATGGTCTCGATCCTAGTTTTCTACAGTGTGTGTTTCCTCCTTCTCCTGGTTCCTGCCTTTGCCTTCTGTGACTTGAGCAGTGTGGCTAGAGCACTTGCTGGTGAAGACTGAGGTAAAAAAGTCATTGAGTACCTCAGTGTTCTCCATATACTGGGTTACCAGACCTCCCCTTTGCTTCCAGTCAGGGCCCACAGTTTCCCTAGTCCTCTTCCTTTTATCACTGACAAGCTTTTCTTGTTGCCCTTGATGTCCCGGGTCAGATTTAATTCTATGGGGGCTTTAGCCTGATCCCTGACTGCTCTGACAATTTCTCTGTGTTCCTCCTAGACTACCTGTCCTTCCCTCCACCCTCTGTAGACTTCCTTTTTGAGTATGAGTTTCTACAGGAGCTTCTTGTTCATCCATGCAGGCCTCCTGGTGTTTTTGCCTGACTTCTTTGTTGGGATGCGTTACTCCTGATCTTGGAGGAGGTGATCCTTAAATATTAATTGGCTTTCTTGTGCCCCTCTCCCCTCCAGGCATTTACACCATTGCACTCTACCTAGCAGTTCCTTGAAGAGGCCAAAGTCTGCTCTCCTGAAATCCAGGGCTGTGAACTTACTGTATACCCTCCTCACCCCCCTAAGGATCTTGAACTCCATCATCTCATGGTCACCGCAGCCAAAATTGCCATTAAGCTTTCCATTCCCCGTGAGCCCCTCCTTGCTGGTGACAACGAGGTCCAGCATGGCACCTCTCCTCATTGGCTCTTCTCTCACTTGGAGAAGGAAGTTATGCTCAACGCATTCCAGCAACTTTCTGGATTGCCTGTGCCTTGCTGTGGTGCCCCTCTAACCAATAACAGGGTGGTTGAAGTCCCCCATGAGGATGAGGACTTCTTTTCTAACAAATGTAGGATCTATAAACTGAGCGATCTAGTAATCTAGTGTCTATGTTCCTTTTTCCTTAAACCAAATGATACATAGGACAATAAAACCAGCTTGAAGCCTGGAGAACAAGTCCTATGAGGAGAGGCTGAGGGAACTGGGCATGTTTAGTTTGGAGAAGAGGAGGCTGAGGCAAAACCTCATTGCCCTCTACAACTACCTGAAAGGAGGTTGTAGAGAGGCAGGTGTTGGCCTCTTCTCCCAAAGGACGAACGACAAGACCAGAGGAAATGGTCTGAAGCTGCGGCAGGGGAGATTTAGATTAGATATTAGAAAGAACTACTTTACTGAGAGAGTGGTCAGGCACTGGAACAGCCTGCCCAGGGAGGTGGTGGAGTCACCATCCCTGGAGGTATTTAAGAAACGTATAGACATGGCTCTTCAGGGCATGCTCTAGTGCCCAAGGTTATTGGTTTATGGTGAGGTGTTCAGTGTGGGGTTCAGTTGGTGGGTGCGGTGTTTTTGGTGGGCGTTTGGTGTGGTGTGTTTTGTATTTGTTTGGTGGTTGGTGTTTTGTTTTTTTTTTTTTTTTTTTGTGGTTGGACTCGATGATCTCAGAGGTCCCTTCCAACCACTAAGATTCTGTGATTCTGTGATTCTGTGACACTGGTCCCAGTTCAAGAGCCAGACTGAGCCATTAATGGAGTGACTATTAAATTAGTCTGAATCTTTGAATCGTGATGTAGACAGGAACTGTTTTTACTTTTATTGGAATACGGTATTTTTATTAGAGTATTTTCATTTTATTGGAGTACAGAGAATTGCATGTCCTTAAAGCCCAATTTTCCAAAATCTCTGAAGATCAAGGGTCTTTCTTTCCCAGTTTCTTGTGGGACTTGGAACCAGTCAGAGTCTTCTGGTGGATCACATTTCATTTGAAGTTCATATATCAGAAGAGATGAAAACACTTCCAAATTCAGGTTTTATTACAATGAAAGAAGAAAAATTATTTTTTTAATTGAATAAAATCTAGTCTGCTGCATAGGAAAAGCTCATCTTGCTTTTCACTCAGCAGCTCCAGGTAGTTATCAATGCTAGAATGACTCCTCTGGTTACACTGGAATGTCTCCTCTTTTCTACTACAGCTTGAGTCTGCTTCCTAATATATCTTCCATTCTTGTCAGGAGTTTCCCATGGTCTTCTCCTGGCTGCAGTCTCACCTCTCTGCCCACTAGAGGCATCTCCCCACTGTGCATAACTAGCTGATCAGAGGAAAGGAGAACTCTACTAGAAAATGATCTGTTCCCATCCTATCTATGGAAAAGGTATTAGGTTTTGGCTGATAAAAAGACTTTTAAGTTTGGCTATAAGAACATCCATATAGGACAAGATCAAGCCTGCTTGTTTCCAGAGCCAATTTAATTATTCTGACACTTAATAGAAAGTGACAGCCCCAAGATAAGTTTATTCAGATTTTATAAATTGAGGGATTATGTTCTCTATCCAATCACTGGGAAGAAGTAAGTGTTTCTGAGGATGAATAGGGTGTAGTCAATAAGACTAAACAGTATAAAATCATATGTACAGAGAGACATTTGCCTTTCTGCCCTTCTCTGCAGGTTAGCAATCTGATAAAGGTTGTGCTTATATAGTGATGCAATTAAGTTCTTGATCCTAAGTTTAATCAGAGCAGACCTGCTAACACATCAAATTTATGTCCATGTTTGATATGTTAACATACACTAAGCCTGTCTACACATAGTCAGTTATGCAGTTTAAGCTGGGAGCTGGAATCTAATAGCTGAAAGGCATCAAGGAACAGCTTCTTAAATTACATTAGGTTCTGAAAAGCTTTGTGAGCAATTCTAGTTAATTCAAACCAAAAAAAAAAAAAAAAAAAAGAAAGAAAAAGAAAGAAAGAAGGCAGGAAGGAAGGAAGAAAGAAAGAAGAAAGAAGGAAGAAAGAAGGAAGTACAGTAAAGCTCACAACCAAAAAATTAACTTGCATTTTTTTTAATGGACTGGGAATTTCACCCCATCAGTTTCAGTGTCTTAGCTAGGAGTTGTAGCTTACCAAGCAAAAGCCAACTTCCTAAACACCACTCAGTGGAAAGTCTTTGAACCACAGACCTGTTTATGCCAGCAGCAAGAAGAGTGGATTTAGTTTTTGATTCTGAGCGCTACCAGTTTACCTGCAATGCTATGCTTACCTTTCAGAGAAGCTCCAAATTACACCATGATACATTTTATTACATTGGTGGTAAACATCAGAGGGAAGATTTAGGGCTTTACTGAAATGACCATATAAACATGTCTTCAGAGCTATTTCTTTCTACTGGGGATCCAGGCCTTGGAGTTCTCATGTGAAGGCATATAATCAAATAAACGTCTTTTTGGTGCCAGAAGACAAGGTAAGGATAATGTAGTAGTGGTAGTGCCCACCTTTTGTACAACTATGGAACGTAAGCAGGAGATTCATAGCTTCCACTAACAGAAACTGAGGGATTCAAAGAAGCTAAGGGATACCTTCCATCTTTTCTGTTGAAGTTGCATGATGGTGAAGCCAGCAGGCAAGAAAAAGGGATTAAAAGAAAAGAAAGCAATTGGAAAGTATCTGCAGCTCAGAAGTTAATGTACTACTCTAAGAAAGAACAGTTGCAAATTCTTCTCCTGTTAATTCTTCTTCAATTTTATTCAGCAACTGTCCAATATTAAAATGAATATACATTTCAGGGAGCAGTGCTTTCTCTATCTAATCTATTTCAAATTGAAATATATTGTGCATATATACAATTATATTTTAATATCAATACATACATAAACCTGTGTGTGTAATACTTCAGGCTGGGTAGAATGCAGCTGTGATCTGAGGAATGGTTTCCCACTCCTGATCTTGCTGACTGAGTATTGATCCGTAACCAGTTCACATAATGCAGCAGTTCACTTTTAGGCTTCACAAAGTAAATCTAGCAATGTGTATCTTTTGGTCTTGAAGGTTTCAGCTAGCTTACTGCAAATGTATATTCCTAAGTGGCCTTGATGGTAATAAAATTACAAAGGAAGATAAAGACAGGGACAATAGGTCAGTGTGACCCAGGATTTTCTCCCGGGTTGCTAGGGAAAGAGTATAGGAGCAAGGAATCTACTTTCCTGGTTTTCTCTCCCAACGTACATGAATTGGTAACTCTTAAACTTGAGTAAGAAGTCAGGCATGACATTTTTAATAGTCCCAGCTGGACTTATATTCCATGAATTTGTCAAGTTCCTTTTTGAACTCATTTAGACATCTGGCCTTCAGAACATCCTGTGGCACTGCGTTCCCTTGTTTAATTACGCATTGTGTGAAAAGAACTTCTGAGAAATTATATGTCTCTTCCCAAAAGGAAATCCCTTCTAAAAGAGGAAATTTCATAGGAAGGGGTACTATCCTTCATTAAATAAATAACCTAGTTGGCAAAATAAGACTTCTATGTGTCTGAAGCCCAGTCTTTTTGTTTGCTTGTTTATTTCTTGCCAAATATATTGTTTGGTTTAATTACCTTTTCCATAAATCTTACCCTGCATTTTCACTTAGACCAGTGATTACATTTAACAACAATGCAGCTGTGACTCCTAGCAAGAGATACTTGAAAATACTTTGTTTCTAATGTTTGTGTCCTGGGATTTCAACAGATGCATACAATTTTGTTTGCGATTCAGTGGACACCTTCAACTTTACACTGGCTTAATTAGCTTTCATTAGTTATATGAAGTTAAATAAAATAAATGTTTCAAATAAAACTTCTTTATTTATAAAATGCATTTAATTTTCATTGTTCTTTGTAATTTTATAAATCAGGGTCTATTTTTTGTCTTGATCCTGGGCATCCATTGCCTCTTAGAAAAAATTCGCATCACAATGCTATTGACAAAGGCCACATGGGGTTTTGCAACAAACCTCACTTTACTGCTATTCATTCACTTATAAGTAGGCTGGATTTAGCCCTGATCTTTGAAAAGGTATGACACGTGTAATCAAATACATTTTGTAAACATCTGATGTTTAATCCAGTTCTGCATATTCTGGCCAGAAGATTTTGTTAATAAGGAAACCTTGCTTAGTGACTAAAACTGGAGACCACAGATCAGAAAACCAACAGCAGCACAGTTCAGTCACACAGTCCATTATCTACTAAAGGAAAGGATTTTTTAATGAGATTTCCTTGACACTGGTGTTCGTCTATCACAGCCAGGACTGCTAATGTACCAATCAGACTGAAGCAATGTTGCTGCCAGCATTCTTCCTTAAAGAATGCGTTTTTTGTTACGCCCCGTTAAGTATTTAACAGGTTTGCATTGTACACAAATCCTTACAACACAGTTTAGTTTTTCATATGAAATAAATCAGCATTCAGATATCAAATGCGGTTCACTTCAATGAACATCCATTTTTTCTTCTAAATGTCAATATTAATGGGGATAGAGGTGAATGAGTGGCTCTAATAGTTTTCCTTTGTTGCCTTTTAGGGAAAAGCTCTTAGCTATGGAGTAATATGACATAACACCTTACTTTCTCCAAGTTATAATCCTCTCAGCCCTGGCACTTAGGGTAGCTAGCACAGATGAATATAACACATAGAATGTTGCTTATACGAACCCAATTTCAGTTGTTGTGTGGGTAATTAGGAGTTGTAGCATGTTTTATTTAGTTAGTTATCTACAGAATTTTAGCTTTTCTATTATTACTTGCTAGTTCTGAAATTGAACACAGAGAATATTGTGCCGGGCATGTAACAATGAGAACTCATGCAGAACTGTATTGAGGAAAATAAATATTTTAATTTTCTCTAATAATGTAACTCTAGATGTGGCATAAATTCTATGGTGAATTCTGTTTTAACAGAGTTTATGAAATATCTCCATTTAATTATCTGAGTTTAGTTTAATCTCAAGAATACTATAAAGGCAGCATGGTCTCATGATTAAAGAATTACAGTAGTATGGGATGTTACCAAATCCTGTATTGCTATGCCTTCATGCTAGGATCTTTGGCAAATACTGAGACTTATTAAATGAGTCATGTAGATTTCAGATGGAGATCAAGAAGGTCGCAAAGGCCTTGAAAATAGTGTTAGAAGACAATACATAAGGCCACGAAGCCTTAAACACAGATAATGTATAGTCATTAAAGAGTGAAACTTAAAGAGCTGGGTAGACCTCACTTGAGAGTATAAAAAGGAGGAAAAAAAGAACCTCACATCTAGTATATGTAAGGAATTTGTCATACAGTGAAACATGAAGAAGATAATATATATACATCGAAGTCTGCCACAGCTTCTACCAACGCTGGATAAAGGAAGGAAGAGAGGAATTGCTGAAGCATTGTTACTCTCAGTTAAGGACACTGTGCCTGATCTGTATCACTGCTTACCTGCAGCAGATCCTTGCTCCTGTTCAGAAGAAAGTGCTGCTCTTTCAATTGCTGTTTGTTATGTTTTACCTGAACAGCAGAGATGAGCAAAATATGTCCTTTTACCTAGTTTTATTTAGTAGTAGCTTATGACTCATTTCTCTGCCTCTGGCATGTATTTCTTTCACAATGTTCCTCCCCTGACTAGACTGACAAGTAGTGTTTAGGGTTTTGAGGTACTTTTAAGACAGGTTGTATTTTCCTGAAATCCTCAGCTCCCAAATTAAGTATATCTGACTACAAAATTTTCCATCCTGGAATTAGATTTGAAGAAAGCATTCTGAATAATACCAATATTTAAGTAAGTTCCCTCTTAGTTGGTTAGATTCCTAACTTTGACCAGCAGACAGCTTTCCTCCCTTAGAAGATTAATTTATTTTCCACTTTCTCCTGGAATAGGCATTGAAGCCCTTTCTTAGAGAGTTTGGCATTTCAGAACACTCTTGAAAAGGGGAAGGGTGGGTGGCAATGCCCTCCCCACGCTTTTTCTAGCAACCAGTGGTTAGGACATTTACTTGGAAAGATTGAATTCTTTGCTTCAGTGAGTGCTCTGCTTTATGCATAGCAGAGCAAATTGCACAAGCGAGAATGAGAAATGCCTGCACCAGAGATACTTGTAGCCTGATTTTTACTGTGTTCACCTGGAACATGGTCTTATACCCCATCTTGTAGACAAGAGACTTAGACCTAGGTTACCATTTTGAGAAAGTGTCCCAAACTTATATAAAGAAGTGTATTTGGGAATGACCTGCCCCTAGTGTTTTCTTGCAGGGGAGGTGGGGGGGGTGTCATAACTCTGTGCACATCTGGGAGTTCAGATTTGGTGCACAAGTCTGTGAACAATGTTAAGATGTAACCATGAAGTTGAGTGTTCAGGTTTGTCAGGACATAGCTGTTGATGAAAATGACTAGGAGCAGGCACTTACAGGGTTACATCAATAACCATCAGTATGTTTATCAGCAAAATTAAAGGGGAGCAATCCTTCAACCTAAGAATAAATAGTGCTTATTAACTTTCATCCTGTCTACTAGGAGCTAGACCTGTCTGTAACAGAGAAATTGTTTAGAACAGACCAAACCAGAATCAAGACAAAATCAAAGAATTAAGTACTGTGGGTGATTGGGATCCTGTGTTGAAGTTTATTTCTTATATCCCTTTTTTTTTTCCATAACGTAACTGTAGATGTATATGTTAAATTTAGGGAGTTATGACTGTGGAGAAAATGTATTTGATTTAGCTATCTGACTGCGCTCCTTTTGCAATTTTTTTTCTTACACAATCTCAAATACTCTGATACAAGTGTGATGGTAACTTGTATCAGCTGTGGTCAAGGAGAAAACACAATGATTCTGTGGTTAAGACAACCGGCTGCTAACATTGTGGGCGAGCTGCCTCTCATGTGTGGGTGAGCCCCCTCTCATTAGGGGCAGATATCTCTTCACAGGTGTTCATAATGGGCCATTCTTCATTTTCTTGGAGGCAGCTTTGTGTTCCAGAATGCTTATTGACTCTGAAGTCAATGGGAGATGTTCTTTAGCAGTTTCGATTTTGTTATTCTGTGATTCACCTCAACTAACTTAAGATGTCTAATTTCAAGCCATTTAGGTATCTAACCTAAAGTAGACTTAATCTACTCCACTAAATCCTAAGTGCTCTGACAATCAGGTCCATGGTATCTCCATTTTGGCATCCAAAATAAACATATCCCTTGGCCTCAATCTTTGCCTCTTAGAGTTGCTCATTTGTAAAATGAAGACAGTACATGCCTCCATTCCACTGGGGAAAGTTGAAAAATACTTCTGACATCTCTCAACTTTAAAGTGCCTTCTTGTGTAACCTTAACATTCTTCCAACATGGTGTTGTGTGTAATACAGGGATAAAATGTAGCTTTTGCTACCGTAACAAGGACCTTGGAGTCAAATTTCTGCTGCTTGATCTCTGTCTCCTAGAGATTTGTTTGTAATTTCAAACTGCCTACAGTTCATCTCATAAGCTCAAAGTAAAAAACAGAGAAGAAAGAAATAAAAAAATTGCAGAGATTTATCACAGACTTGAATCTTTATTCTGTGTTGGTATCTCCCCAGAGAATACTTCCTGGATTTTTGAACCTGTCTTGAGCTGCTGTAAGCTTCTGCTCATTATGACATTAAAAAATATTTTTTTTCGGAGCTTAGAGGTAAAGCTTCAGTTGTTCTTTTTGATTCAGACATTTGTTTCTACGTTTTGGCTTAAAGTTTTTTAATTACCTGAAGGAATAACCTTGCTCTGACATAATACCTGTTCCATGTGGTTTTGATCTATTCATGTGTATTCCTCAGTCTCCTCTTTTCATGGCAATGTATGCCAAAATGCACTGCTGACATTGTTAGGGGGAATCCATTACTTGAGGTTGCATCTTTTTTGTGCTTTGAGAGCATGGGGAATATTAAGAGGCTACATATTCAATGTAGCAGCAATAATGACCCTGCTGAATATGATAATATTTTGTGATTGTTACATGTTAGACAGGTACTTGAACACACGCGACCTATTCATACCAAAAAGTCCCCATATCTACTATAATGCTACAGCTTTTCACACTCCCCCTGCTGAGTTTCTAATGCAAACTATCACAGTGTGTGGTCCCCACTACTGTAAACATGAATTCCTTTCTCATTGTGACTTTATATCTTGTACACTGATTATAATGATTCTCTGTCAGCTCAAAGCTGTCAACATGCTCCTGAAAGGACTGCTAGTAGCAGCAAGGGAGAAAAAAAAAAAAAAAAAGAAAAAAAAAAAAAAAAAA
>NW_015094510.1:2740254-2832260 GCF_001431845.1 Calidris pugnax
TAGAAAACTCACACGTGATTACTGATTTTGCTAGAGATCTTTAAACATATTATCAGATTAAAAAAAAAAAAAAAAAAAAAGAAAAACAAAAAAAAAAAAAAGAAAAAGATAAGGTCTTGGATAGCTAAACAAAATAAAGGATGACCAGAATCAGGAAAAGTTAAAGCGTATTTTACTACTTAGTTTAATGTAAATGAGTGTATATTTATATATGCTGCTTCCTTTCTCTTTCTATTCTATTTTAAATTAATCTGAATAATTTAACAAAGGGAGTACTCTTTTCCCCTCCATTTCATATATTTTAGAGATGTAAAGATGTGTATATCACACATTCCATCTCGTTAATCAGTTTCTGTCTTTGCCAATGTCAGTTTTCATTCACTATATTCACTCAGCCCAGTGTAATATCAGAAGTAAAGCAGGTCTGCTTCTTTCTTTTAGAAAACTTATCCATAGTTAGTATCACTTAATCGTACATATCATTTAACAGTGGCAAAGTGCTGGCAAGAATGTCACATGCTTTTTGTACAGAAGAGGACACTTTGTTACAAGAAAGAAAATAATAATGTCACTAAAGTTACTGTGCATCTCCATCAGCCACAGCAGGAAGCAATACTGCATGTGGTAGCTTAAATCTTCTTCAGTGATTTGACAGCTTCCAACTGAGTAAAAGTCCACATTTAGATGGATTTAGAGGACTTGGAGCATAGCCTTTGACTTCAAGAACTTGGAGAAGTACGTCATATCACGTATCTTTCATACAAATCCCGTTACATTGTTGAGTTGTGTTACAACCATGTTTCATGAGAAAAAAGGAACCATGCTGTTTTTTATGAGACAGTGTTGGCATTATCTAAAATGCAAACAATTTCAGGGAATCCAAACATGGGCAATCTTTTTCTCAAATATATTGATTTATTTAGCAAAGTTAAGGAGAAAATGTAAGCGATGATAGTGTTTCTACTACAAACCTGTGCCATTCAGCTATGAAAAGTTCTTAATCTACTGGCCACTCCAGCAGAAACCTGACCATTTGCTAACATACCCCATGCTTCAGAACAAGAAGTAAAGGAATTAAAGAAACACTTATATTGTTCTAGCAACAGTTATTGTCTACTTTCATTAATTACAGCAGGGCTGAGAAGCAGACAGCTTATCCACTATTAACTGAAATAAGCAAGTGATCAATATGACTGTTAATTGCACAAATAGCAACAAATACCCCGGATGCCCTCCTGTAAGGTACCAACTGAAGAGAACTTTTGTACTGCTGCTTTCTTCACTCCAGTCATAGTCATAGGCAAAGCAAGCACAGGACTGAAGTTCAATAGCCTAAATCTAATGCTGCTCAGTGATAACCAGGGCCTTCAGATACAATACTAATACTAATGTCAAGCACTATTATATTTTCAGATGTATGTGAAATGATTGAAATGCTATTTGCTATCATTTTTGTACAAGGTTCATCCAGTTGTTTATGCAGTATGTTGATATTGATTCTACATAGTAAAGTGCTTATAGCAGGGGCTCAGTGGCTAGTACATCTAACATCTTCAGTGCCAGCAGTGAGTTATGCCAAGAATTAGTGGCAGCATGCCAAGCCATCTAGCACACGGTTCATCTTTGCTATGCTAGCTTGCTTTGTACTGATGTGTGTTTGTTTTTTTTCTCTTTTTTAATCACTTATGCTTCTCCTGAATATTTTTCCCTTTGCGTAACACAGCATACAAGAAAAACAGAGGCAGGTAAAAGTCTTTTTGAAGGCTCTTTCTCAAGGAAGAAAAGAAACATCTAGTAAAGATACCACTCTAGAGTCATTAGATGCTGTTATATGTGATCGGTGTTGTGTCATTTAGCAAAGTGTTGCTCAGTGGGTGCAGCAGCTGGTATATATGATTTTCTATACCACCTGCAAAAATATCCCATACCATATAATCAACCACCTGGATAACAAAGAAGGGTAGCAAAACACTGTTTATTATGTATCAGCACCCATATTTTCCCTAAACTTGTGAGTACATAAACAGACTTTGATAGTACAAACATGTGTACAGGATAAGGTTTGTTAAAGCTTTTCTGTTCAATAAAGCATATATTGCCTGCTGTTCAGATAGCACTGAACAGATTTGCTTTATTTCTAATGAAGGTGTTTGGGCAATTTTCTGGCACAAATGAAGTAAAATTATGTACTTAAAATGTTCATTAAAAAAAAAAAAAGCATTCAACCAGCCACCACTATTTTTCTGTAACAGATTGGAAACTACAAAACATACAAACGGAACCTCAGTGATAAATTGGTATCATTAGTACTGTCGGGATTACTCATTTGCTTAGAGAGATCCTGTCCAGTGGCAAAATTTCAAACAACTGTTTTAACAACTTCTGATTAACAAGCTGCCCTCTAACATTCACAAGAGACATCTTGGATTATCATTGCTCAGCCAGCTCCCTCCCCACAGTCCCCACTGTTATTACATTTCTTGTGGCCACCATGATTCATTTCCACAAAGCTGTAGCAGCTTAGTCCTGCTGCAAACCTGGCACTTGGTCTTCAGCATCAAATCCAACCCAACTGAGTAATAGTATTTTGTGTGGACATCGTCCTCTTCAGTCCAATATAGAAGGATTTAATAGATGCAGGGGAAAATTTAGAAATTGGAGCTATCCCTTTTGCTCTGATTAATTTAATTTCTGTTTCAGCACATGTGATACTACCTAACTCTTAAAGAAGCAGAGGAAATCTAAAATTTCATATATAACAACAACTGACACAATTTGCAGTCTAATAAATGGATAGACTACTTAGTTGGAGCTGAGAAGGAATATCCTAAAAGACCATGGATTACTGTGGATTCTGTAATATTTTGGCATTGTGGTTAAGTTCTTGAATTAATCTGTAATATATTTCTACAAGCAGAACCTGGGTTAGACCATCATTAACCATATCTACACAAAATCAGAACAGAAAAATTAAGGGCCTCATATGAGAAACTAAAATCTCTTCTCAAGTAAGGTCTATCAATTCAAGCATTGCATTGACTTTTTTTAAAGTCAATTAAAGTCTGAATTAGCCAGAAGCAATCATCCTGAAGTCTTTGAAAGACATGTAATCTGTCTGCATGAGGATTTTATGCATCTACACTAAATGACTGCTTCATTAGGAACCTAAATTTTAGTAATATATTACTTTCTAGATGAGGCTGAGGGGACCACAGTGGAAGTATTTGGGTGATGTCAGATTTGTTATCTGCTGCAAATATTTGTCTTGTTGCTTTTCTTTATCTTTTTATGCCCAAGTTCTCAGCATCCTTCACAACTGATGTTTTGGAGCCGTGTCAATTACTGAGCCAATAAAATAATAAAGTACCTTTGTAAGTGGATTGATTTTTCTTTCCCTTTTACTGCTGTGACAATTATATTTGGTTTTCATTTGCAAAAATTTTTTTTCTGTTTTAAAAATAAATTAATTTAAATAGAAAAACTAAATGACAAAGAAAAAATGTGGAGCCTTTCACCTTCAGGTCACTAATTTATACCTGACCAAGTAATAAGGAACTCAGACTTATTACCATCTGTTGGTTGTTTAAAGTCCTGCATAAGATGAGATGAAAATCTCAGTCATGGTTCTGGTGGATCAGTAAAGTCATCGTCTGTGACACCAACTGATAGTTTTGTCTTTCAAAGCAAAAATTCTGTGTAAAAAAAGGAGCAAAAACATTTTAATCTGCCAAGATCAGTTTGGTCAGAATAAAAGAAACCAAAACAACAAAACCAAACCTCCGAGGAAAACTGGGAATACAAAAACCATAAACTGAAATGTGGATAAAAGTTTTGACAGAGATAAACAACATTTTCAAGACTATTCCTTCAGCAGTATTCCGTTAGAAAAATATACTTGTATGGGCGACAAACCTTCAAGAACCTAAGACATGGGATAACACTAAACATAGGATGTCATGGAGAGGAAAAGCATAAAAATACCTACTATCATCCTGGTCTTACGAATAATAGCTTATTCCTTTAGAGCAATAATGGTTTTGTGTACCTGATTTGAGAGAGCTTGAGAAATCACTTGTTTAGCAGTTAATGTAGAATGAAGCCCTACATAGGTCTTTAAAGCCATGTATTCACACATTTAGGAACTTAGAACAAAATCTCCCATGACAGATCAATAAATAGAAAACAACCCCAAACCAATAAACAGAAAAAAAAACCCAAACCACCCCCCACCCCCAGACAGTAAACCTGGTTTGTAACTAGCCTGACATACTAAATGTGTAGCTGCAAAGAGAGTTAGATATTTCAGGGTTGCCAGCTCAATAACTTACCCCAGTGAAAAAATGTCTCTTCATGAATTAAAAAAAAATAAAAATAAAACAAAATGAATAGTGCTAAAACACTAATTAAGACTGTTTTCCAATTATGTTAATGAAACTACAAAGAAAATGCAAATCTAGAAGTCTCCAGAAATTCTAACGGTTGTAGTGTAGCACCATGGATGGTAGTCCCGCAGCAATGCTTCCACAGCCCCCCAAGAGAATACCATATTAGTGGTTCACAAATGTGCATTAAATTAATCTGTTTGATCAGTAAATGTTCTCTATTTTTTGGCGAACAGGGATTTATTTTGAACTCTATTCCATGGGATTCAAAAATTGCAAAGTAATGCTGCCATTTGAGTCACAGAAGTAGAGTAAAAGTCTGTCACTATTTGTAACACTAATATCATTCTTCAAGCCTTGTGCCATCACCCAGCAAGATTCTCTTCATTTTAAGTAAGATATAAGTACACTTATAAGTAGTGCTATTTCAGTCCACTAGAAGTCTAAGAGGTCCCACTACAGCAGTATAACAGTCACAAGACTAGTGATGCAGCACTTTAGGAGCGCTTTGCCTGCCTAATCATATTATAAACATATTCATAGTAGTCCCATGGAAGTCCAAGACTGCTTTTGTAGTAGGGTACTTATGCAGTACAAATGAAGCTCACTTTGTCACTAAGGAGAGGCTTTTTAACATTTTCTTTGGCACATGGGACTCCTGTTACTACAAGTTTTCCATTATGTTTTTCCATACACAAACACCAACCATATACTTTGTCAGATTGACCTTTGTTTGATATTAATTGAACAACAAAACAAACAAGAACAAAGGCAAGCATCCGTGAGCAAGCATGCAAGTGTGCATGTCTTTGCGCTGCACTAAACACAGGCAAAAATAAAACAGCAGCAATCTCTGAGTAGAAAGGGGACAAAAGTGAAGATAGAAAAAGGGATAATTCCTTATGCATTTTATACGTGCCTCAGTTGAACTTCAGTTACATTCATTTTAATGGTTGGCTGCAGCTATGTTAAACCTGTCTTGTCTTCAGCCATTTCCAGGCTCAAGAGCTCAATTTCTCTAAGGAAATAAGTTTGCTTGGAATAAATACAAATAATTCCTGATATATATATCAGACTCAAGAGTCTTTTTCTCCTTGTGTCACTTCATCCTTTTACTGTTTTATGTAATATAAAACTTGAGTTTAAATGGTCCTGGGTGTGAGAGATGCAGGAAGGCCTCACTGGGATGCTCAAAAGTACATCAGGATATTAAATGCTGAAATTCTGTTGGTACAGGTTTCCTTAATACATCCAGCCGCCCAAGTACTTTTAAAAAAACTGTTAATTCCTTCTTTAGGTACTTCACATGATAAAAAGGGGGCTCTTAGCTTTTCAAGTGAGCTTTCTAAAACTCTAATTCCTCTTAAATCTACAGTGATTAAAGCTTCTTTGCTACCTTTTACAGAAACAGTAGCTAGCCCTTGGATGCTTCTCATGACTCCTTTGCTAACTATAGTTTACATGCTGTCCACTGATTACTACCCTGAGTGTTGGTGCTGGTGGCACTTAGATTTCAGGACTTGGCCTATAAGCCATCAAATGTTGGATTCTTTTGGACTTTTAAAGTATTTTTCATATATGTAATACATATTTCTAAGTATCTATTATATATGGTATGTGCGTATTAATAAGATTAATAGAATAGCAGTGCATAAATTAGAATGAAAGAAATAAATAATATAAAAACTAATACTAGAATAAGGTATTCCTAAGGGTTATGAATGTCAAAGTCTGGGTATAAATACTTGTTTAAAAACTAAGATTCTTTAAAGTTTCTCAAGTAGGGGATATTCTGGTCATTCTTTTCACAGAATCACAGAATGATATGGGGTTGGAAGGGACCTCTGGAGATCATCTAGTCCAAACCCCCTGCCAGAGCATGTCCACCTGGAGCAGGTTGCACAGGAACATTTCCTTCAGCCTCTACTCGTAAGGGAGATGCTTCAGGCCCCTAATCATCTTTGTAGCCCTCTGCTGTACCCTCTCCAGCAGTTCCCTGTCCTTCTTGAACTGGGGAGCCCAGAACCTTTACAGTAGGTGTTTGAATTCTGTAAAAGCTGGTATTTATTCTTCACATCATAGTGCTAAGGAAGATAACGGAGACACTTTTCAGTTTTAACCTCTGATTCTGTTTTTAATTTCCCATTCAAGTAACCAAATTGGGGCCATTGGTTTTTAACATGTACTCCAGCATAAAAATTTCAAATTCAGTAATCAAAGTGGGAAAATGGACATCTCTTCACATGCGAGTAATTGCAGACTTTTCATAGTACCTCCTACATTGGAGGTATAAAAGTCAATGCTATTTTTTTAAATGAGCATGTAATGAGTCCTTTTATGGTGTCTGTCTACTAGAGTATTCTTTTCTAGGAGTACGATGATTTCTTCTTAGGTGCTAGAAATCTAAAGATGGAATAGGAAAGTAGGAGTTAGAATGATTTATTTTTATGAGTGCTTTTTCAATGACTTCTCTTACATGCATATATCACAGTAAAATGTTTTCGGAATACTTTGTTGTTGTTGTCACATAATAGTTCTTTTGAATAGGCAGTAATGTGAAGTTATCCTGGTGTGTGTCCTTTCAGTACTTGAAAGTATACTTGTGGGAGTGTCACACTGACTGGATAAAGGTTGAAGGAATCGTAGAAGTTACAAAAGGAAAAGGCATATTTTTCACGCCCCCACTTCCCTCACAGGCTTAATGTAGACAGGCCAGCTGGATTTCCTTTCTCCCCCACATAGTTTCTATACTAACATTTTATCCATTCCAAAAAGGGGATTGTTAAGTCCCTTATTTTCCTAATATTGCCTTTAAATCCTTCTGAATTAAAGGTCAAAAATATAACTGATGTAATGTGTCAGAATTAATGTCCAAGATCGTGGTTCAGAAAGCAGATGCTATGGGAGTGTGGGGAAAAAAGCTATCTATTCAGTGATTTTTCCTTAATATACCACTAGAACTTTTGGAAGTCAGCAGTGGAGACTCCCTGAACTGAAGACAGCAGAGATGCAGAACCATAAATGGTCTAATCCCTATGATTTTGTCCAGTCTTTTTCTGAACAAGGTCTTCTTTTTGCTTCCCATGTATCCAATGGTTCACGCTTAGCCACACACTTGCTAACTCACTCATTGACTATGCTATAGAATCATAGAACCATAGAATATCTCAAATTGGAAGGGACCCATAAGGATCATTTAGTCCAACTCGCTGCTCCTCTGCTTCTATGTCAGAAGCAGAAGTGTAACTGGTCAGAAAATTTGTTTTAACCATAACTTTATGAGTCATGATCTAAGACACACCTGGAAAGCATGAAAAGTATTTGAAGGTGCAAGTTTTGTTCAGACAGCATTGATGTACTATTTCAGCTGCTGGGAGACAAGCCCAGTACAGTTTGTGACATGCTGCCTATAAGGTTTCCTGGGGTGCTCTCAGAACCTCCTTCAGGTTTGCTTTGGAAGAAACTAATTTGTTCATTACAAAAGGGAGAACCCAATAATGAAGTAATGTGCACTCAATATAGAAGATAAGGAGTTGTGTATACTGCAATGAAAAAGGGGTCTAAGTTATTTGACACCCCATTCTCTGTATCACTATATCCTTCTCAAAGTAAGATAATACTCCAGAGGAATACGTACCATGCATTTATACAGTAGCATAATGACATTTTCTATTTTTATCTGTATTTTTTTTTCTCATAGTTACTAAAATTCTGTTTTCCTCACTATCATCCTAATGGAGCAACAGGTGTTTGTCACAGGGGGTGCCAAAATCTCTTTCTTGAGTGCAGTAACACCTAATACGAGTTCATCAGTTTGTTTGCACAGATAGGATTCCATTGCATTTACCAATGTCACCTGCTTTTTTATTGCACTTTTTACTTGTGTTTCAGTGAAGATAGTTCTGGAAAATATTGTTTATTTTGTAAATTTGTCACCTCACTGTTCACATACTTCTTCACTGGTGACCTTTGTGGAAAGCAGCCATCTATTTCTTATTTTAATCATATAATAATCCAAGTCATGATTACTCCCCTTATCCAAATACAGCTTAGCTTCTTCAAGAGTTTTTGATGAGGAGCCTTTTCAAAAAGTTTTTGAAATTCAAGTGGATTATATTAAAGTATACTTACACACACGATGATTCACTGGATCTTTTAGTTCAAAAGTCTTGGGTTATGTGACAAAGACTGACTGCTCCACAGAGGAGCTCTGAGAAACAATGCCCCATCACAGGGGCCATCAGATGATCAAAAGCTCGTCTCCACAAACGCACAGGAGCACAGGACAAACAGGACCCAAATTGCAGACCTCCAAGGAGCAAACGTCTTGTCCAGGCCCCTGTCAGGGCTGTCCCAGCAGAGCCATCAGCCCCATGGTCCAGGCAAAAACCCCATCAAGATAAGTCATCTGGAATAGCTCTCCAGATCACCTTTCAGACTAATTTCTGCCTAGGAGTGGGACACAGGGGATGTGGGGGAAGAGCAGTTTGGGATTATGCAGGATTTATTACAGGTGCTAAAGGGAGGAGGCAAAGGTAGGAAAAAGGAGGGCCTTAGGTGACGTGATTTGGGGAGGAACAACTGTAGTAAAATAGAGCACTAAGGGGATAGAAAGGGTCAGTTGTGTGTAAATAATTTATTAGTCAGTACACTTGTCTGGCCATGCCCTGCACCTGATCAGCACAATCAGCTTATTAAATTTCTAACTCTTTCCTGAGTTAGAAGGATTCTCTGTTCTGCATGCACGCGTGTGTATGGGGATGTGAGCTCAGTGACTGGAGTCAGACCATGGGTTGGAAGACTTGAGGGTCTATGGTGCCATCAACTGTATATATGTAGTGTATATGTGTGCATGTACCTGCTGGGAATACATCATCAGCCCGTTTTCATCTGGGAACACAGAGCAGCAGCAGTCTTGCCTCTCTTGTGTTGTTTGATCCAGCATGATATCTTTTCCTATAATGAAAAATAGTGAAATACTTTTTTTGCAGTTTACTAGTGAATGAATGGAAATGTAAAAAGAAACAAAAACTGTGTTTATACCAGGTTTTGTCCTGAATTGCCACTGTTTTTTCCTACAGCAGTCATTTAGTCTTCTGCAAAATAAATAACATGGTATCACATGGAGGTAGTAGTATTGCTATCTTCTTTTCATAATCACAGATGACTACTTAAGGTGCACCACAAATAGATTTTTAAGAGCATTCACTAAATGTGTGAGCGTAATGAGACTTCATTTAGCTAAATGGCATGAATTTCCGTACACATTCACTGGACTATACCTGAATTAATCCTTTCAGTGTGGTGCAGCTTCTGTAGCAGTTAGGACATAACACTAATTTAAAGAACTAATATTCTGCTGGAATGCTCCGATTCAGAGTTCTTTACTTGACACATGGGACGATGCTCAGGGTCCATTGTACTCTATACACCAGATACGGTAACTGTCGGGTCACTGAATGTAAGCTCTTTCCTTCACTGTCTGGGGGGCTGCCTATGATAAATTTTAAATTCACAAAACATTTCTCTAATATAGTAAGGGACTAGCTCCAGTGTCCTGACTAGCCATTATCTTTCTCATTAAAATAATTATTGCGTCCGGTGTTGAATGTGAACTATTGTGTGTTATGCATTTGTCTACAAAGTCATTGCGCTCTTGGAAGCTATTGTAGCTTATTTCTATAGGAAACCTTTTTATTATCTTGACTGCGAAGGCGAGTGGGGAAGAAGGGAATTCTGCCTTTCCCATATTCTGCATTTATTAAACATCATCTAAAAGAAAGCATTTTAAACACATAAAAGCTTTTACATGCACTCTGCATCCAAGGGAACACATTTATTTTTTCTGCTACTTTAGCAGTATGTATGTGGTGATGGTATTCAAAAAAATAGGTCAGGACCATTTTTAGCCTTAACAAAGACAGAAATATTTCACAATGCACTGGGAAAAGTGTTTTCCCTATATTTTCTTACATTTCTTAACTACAGGAAGAGGTCTATCTATTTAGAAATCTCCAAACTTCAATATTTCCTAGAAATAATAGAAATAACTGGAAATACTTCATATTGCTCTAATATCTACCTGTTTATTAGGTGGATTTTCTTATCTGGGTTACATTAGTTAAATTGAATGACCATGCCAATCACTTGCAGTCCTGAACTGATTATCTGTCTTCTGAAACGTTTTGTTTATTAGTTTTTGGGCATGAATAAAATTTTTCAGACTAAATGCATGTGCATATTGTCCAGTTACAGACAAAGTCAGTTCTTTTGTGTGTAATAACAAACTCTCCAACTTCTAGTTCCTGCAAATCCTAAAAATTCCAACTTGGGCTATTTTGTTTACCAGCTACTCATATGTGTCCATAATGATTTCATTCACCCACAGATGCTGCTTAGATTTGTCTTACATGTATGTGTTTCATTCATTTGCTGCCTTTTGCTAGGACTGTAGCTCTCTAAGAGACAAGGCTTACCTTCTTGTAAGGTGCATTTAATACAATGAAGCTACCGCGGCTGATTGGTGCCTCAGGGCCCTGCCATGGCACAGGGTATACAAAAATCCAATGACTTCTTCAGAGACAAGAAAGCTGAAAAAGAACTTCCCAGGCTATTTTAGAATGAAGAGATCTTATTCCTCTGAAGTTTTACTTCTGAATAGAGAACGGTAAGAGAAAAATCAATGCAAATATCCAGTTTGGGATAGAGTGTAACAGTAGTGATATGACTGTCACAGAGAAACATAGCTGGCTAATGATATTGGCATGAGTGTCAGAAGGCCACAGGACACCCACTGCCTAATTAACAGAAATAGAGGTTATAATGACCTGCTCTAGGTTTCACTGTCCACCTCAATGATACTTGCTTTTTGCAAGCTCTGTGTTTGGGCATTAATAATTAAAAGGATCAAAGAACAGTTAAGATGAATATCAGGAAATGTTATTTGTATGTTCACAAATGCTATAGCAATGCACAGGTTTATTAATAAATATCAGTGACTTTTAAGATAGAATTTAACAAACTAACCTGCACGGATGTACTTGTAATGACCATTACAATCTGGATTTATTCAAAATTAGTTTCTTACATATATATTGGTCTTTCTTGCCAACTTAACTTTGGTAACAGGAAGCCCAACCACTAGATCAAAAATGTTGAATTATATTACTATTTCATATGCAACACAAAGAAATAATTTATGTTATAGACAATGTTTATGTGTACATACATATATGTATAACTCTGTAAAATACACTGCAAATTATTTTTTTAATAAATTAGAATGTGTAATTGAAAAAGGCTGCAGAGATTGGTTGGTCCAGTCCCCCGCACTGAGGCAGGCTCAAAAATACCTGTCATGACTTTCATGAATATTGTTAAAATAAAAATCAATATAAATCCATTTCAAATTAAATCAGAAATTATGACAGTGAGTATTTTATTGCTTAACTGAACAACAAGCCATCAAAGTAATGTAAATTAAGAAAAAAAAGTACTGCCCCTAGTCTGCTAAAATGATGGAAGATACTGGCAAAGTACTTAGAAACAGTGTGTGGGAGTATTTAACTAAGATTTAAGAGCAATTCCTTTTCCTCAAGTGAAAAAATATATTTTCTTCTTTGTAAGTTTCATGATAAAAGGACCAGAAGTTAAAAAGTCAGGAGTGCTTTTTCCTCTTCTATTCTCTGACACCAAGCTGTGTAGGTTGAGAGATATTACATTGTGATTGGAGAAAATCAGTCAGTTCCTGAAACCCAGATAATACTTTGTTTTGCCTATTAAATCAATTAGTTTCCAAGGCAAATGATTAAATATTTTTTATTCTTATTTTTGGAGCACATTTAAGAGCTTAAGTATATAAAAACCTTCTTAAATGGCATTTTAAACATGTTTATTTTTATTTTAATTCAAATTTAGTTGCTGTAATTTGCAACTGAATGAAATGTTTCCAATATTTCCCAGAATATTAAAAAAATTTAAAAAATTAGTAGACTGAATAAATGTATACTGGATTATGTAACTGCCTAAATACATGTGAATAAACTAAGCATATCTTCCTAGTTAGAAAATAGAAATAAATTCGCCCAAACTTTCAGTGGGACATTCATTAAGACATATGAGGGTAGAAATTATCACTTAAACATTTAAAAGTTGAGGTTTCCCATAAAGCAAACAGAGAGCAACAGGCCCTTCCGGAGGACGCTTAATTTGTTCTGTATCAGAAATCCTCTTTCTCTATGCTGAATCTACACGATGGGCTTGGATTTATACAAGTTATTCTTTTAAATGTCTAAGGCAGCTGAGAAGATTCTTACTGACATTTAGTTATTCATATTGAAGGTTTTGAGACTTGAAGATTTAGATGGCATTAAGAGCAGGCAAGTCTAGTTTCCTGATGAAAACTGAGAGCAGCAGTGAAGTTACTTTGTATTTGCCCTTCCAGATATTGAAAAGTAATTTTCAGATCTCTTCCATCCTCTTGTGGTGGGATAATAAAATGGAATCATAACTTCTCTTCCTCTCCCTCTTAAAATCTATAGTTTAGCTCACCCTCAAATGCTAAACTTGCAAATGCTTGTGGACAGGTTTTTTTTTGGGTTTCGCTCTCTTTTTGAAAATGTTATTATCTGCAGTAATAAGGACAAATCTTATGATGCACAACTGAAAGGAACTTTTCTTACCACCTGTCAGTGTAACTGATTAGCCAAAGTCACAGAAAAAAAAGATATTCTTCTATTCTAAAACTGCCATTTGTGACACCTGGGCCAAAATTTGACTGTCCTTTTAACCAAGCTGGCTTTAGAACATATTGTGTGGAGGGGGAAAAGTAGACAATAGCAAGAGTTAATTCCTGAAATCTATAGCTCCTACAATACGTCATGCTAACACATACAGCACATTTGCACACTTGAGTGGACATTTTCTGGTGGTTGACAGAATCTAACACCCTTTTTTCTTTGTCTGATTCATTGCTATTAGACTGGTTAGTTCATGTGTCTGTGTGCACACCCATAAATCCTCCAATTTTTTCTCTCCTTCTAGGAGAATACTTATTAATTTGATATAACTTTCAGTATATGTCTTATCATAATACCCATTGTAAAATGTCTAATGAAATAAAGACAACTAGTTTTCGCTGTTACTTAGTCACAGATAAAAGGCTAGAAATTTAAAAAGGAAAGTATTTTTAGTAGAAAGATTGAAAGTCTTTTTCAGAGGACAGATTTCTATAATCCTTGTTTGCACTACTACTTGATCATTGTTGAGTAGCTTCATTGAAACCATTAAAAATATTCAAGTTAAGTATGGTACAAGATCAGGACTTTTGCTTCTCTCTATATATTTGTTCAATCCAGTGAGAAACTCTCTGTTTGAGTAAAGACAAAGGAAGATTGTCAGAATTTGGTGCCAGAACTGTGGATAAAGGTTAGGAAAATTCCTTTGACTGAAAATGAAACGCATATTAGCAGTGTGGCATGGTGACTAGAAGTAAAATAAGCAACATTTTGCAAAAAGGATGCAGACTTTTAGACAGAAAAACATTCTTCCTTTTGATTTTAAGTTCATCTGTAAAATTTAATAGAGAATAAAATCATCAGTATGAATTCTGCTGTTCTTCAAATAATCCAGTGGAAAAATAAAGTGTTTCTACTGATCTATATGAAATAACTCTACAGAAGAAAGTTTATTTGCAATTTTACATATGCTTTTGCTATCAATTAGGTAGCAGTGAAAGTAATAACCTTGTTTACTCCTTTATATTGCAAATGTTTGTCTCATAATCAAAGACTCGTTTCTAAACTTTGCCAGAAATCAACTTTGTAAGTGAATGCACCCTTTTTCTAAGAATGTTTATAAATTCTTGTAATTCAGTTTAGAATTCTTCTTTTTTACATTTCATTTAAACAATAAAAATAGTCCTTGATATTGAACATCATTTGCCATTAGTCAGAAGTGTAACTTCATCAAAGCAGAAGGCTGTATAATCCCTACAGGAGCTCTCTGCATGAAATACTTGATTCTTACTTAGCATATCTATGAATTCTATCAACATTACTGTCTTTCATGATGTTTGTTTCTTTTGAATATTTATGAAGGACTGTCCGGTGACCTGCTTAGCATCTCCGGGTTTGTTCCACCTTAGCAGTCTCTCAAGTAGAGTGCAATCAGAAGACTCATTCTCCCTCAACAGCAGCAATCAATATGGCAGAGGCCAAGGAAATGTCTGCAGAAAAGAGATTTCTATCAATAAAATGGAAGAAACAAAGCAAATATAGGATTGAGCTATAATTCACCAAAAAACTGCCCAAAACCCCAAGAGATGACAGGCTCTTCTTTGTTAATCTTTGTGTAACCAGATCACTACATTATAACAAGTCACCACAAAAATTCTCCACAGAAAATAAAAAATGGTAGTATATTTCATAATGAATTTTGAGAGTTTTTGATATAAGTGAAACAGCTTTTCATCATAGCTTATTGATACAGTTTAATTAATAATTTAAAAGTTTGAATTAATTTAACTAGGACCAGAAGGTTTGATGTTTTTATAGACAATTTTACTATATTATTGCAACTGTTCATGAAACCTAAAGAAGTCAAGCACTCAGTCACTGTTAAGTTATTGGTTTTGTTATCCTCCCGAAGATTATGTCCCAAATTCCCAGAAATATAGATGTCACAGGCAGTGGTTTAGAATGTTGATGTAACACTAAGGTAGGTCTGTCATCTCATTGACTTTATAACCCAATAGATTAATTACCTTGCAATTGACAGCATCTTTACTTACGTTGCCAGATTTTTTTTATTTCTAATTCCTCTGGAAGGTTCTACACCCATCTGTTTGACTGCACTGGGCTTTTTTTTGTTGTTATTGTTCGCTTTTACATTTCATCATGAAGAACCATTCCCAGTGCTGTGTATGGACCCTCCCTAGATATGTTCATGTAAATTAGCAGATTGATCAGAATGCAAATGTAGTGTTTTTGAAGATAACTACTATAAGTCATGTAGCTATCACTTGAATTAATAATATTATTAGAATCAGATTTTCCAATGAAGAATGTATTTTGTATAATTTCCCTGGAACTTTTTTTTTTTTTTTTTTAATTTTGCAGATTAACTCATAAAACCAGAGCTAAACTCTTCCAGGAAATATTTTGTCCTGTATAGAATGGTTAGCAGCACAAAAGATACAAAAATCCTCCCTAGTTAAATCCTTATCTAGGCTCTAAGTTTCTACCATTTTATGGCCTTGCATAGATAAATTTGGAACTGTATATATTTTGCAGGGGCAAATGGTCTTTTTAGCAGTGATAAAATATGTTTCTCTAACTTTGAAATTCCTTCTGAATTCTGACTTCTATAATTACTTACGGCCTCGACTAATTATGACAGCTGTGAATTAAAGTTATCAGGGTTATTTTTTTTTTAGTCCCTCCTCCCCTGAGTCTAGGACTTCTGGGGACTTCTGGAAACTAAAAACATCAGTTGCAAATTTTTTATGGTACCTGTCTAATGTTACCCATATTAACAGGAAATATTAGCCAAATCTAAGATCTCACAGAGCAAGGACACATTTAGCAGGAAAAGTGAAGAGCTGGGCAACTTTGGTGAAAAAACCCAATGCATTCTTTTAAATTTCCTGGAAGATGATAACAATCAGTCAGAAGAACACTACTTGCTTATAATCCTAAACACCATTTTGGCCTCAGTTTAGTCCAAATAGATTTCTTCTTTTATTTGCTTTCTTAAATTATTTGTATTTGTGCATGGCACTAGTTATTTAAGGTGCAAAATGGAGATGGATAGAGAGGGAATATTTTTATGTATTATATAGAACGTTATGAAAAACCTTTTACTTCAGGAAAAAATTTGATAAATTCAGGTTCATTCATAAAGTCAGAAGGCTAAACCAATAGTCTCTTTCACCTAAAGCTGAGGAATATTGTTAGATTTCAAAACAAATATACACAGATGTGACAGGTTGAAAAAGCACAGGACAATTAACAAATGTAGGAGGGCGTGAAGTTTGTGTGACAACTCTGGATAACATAGAAAGCTCCGAGTGAGAGCTAAGTGAGCTCAGAGCTAAGATTAAAGAATCATTTTTCTGCTGCTTGACTTTTGTCTTGTTCAGAGAGAGAAACAACATTGCTTCTTGTCCTAATCATATCAGTTCCTTTTGCATTTAGACTGAAGTGCTTGTTTTCTGAAAACAACCTATACAGAACATTACATAAGGACATATTCTATCAACATTAATGTAATAAAGCTAAGATTTGGGTTGATAAAGCCAGTCCTATAAATTAACAAAATAAACTAATTCTGATTTATTTAGAATAAAAAAGATCATATAGTACTTTAACAAAAAAATTTTGAGTCTTCATGACCACACATGGTGAGACCTTGTCTTTCTGTAACACTCAAGGGACTTGAAGTGCAATTTCAAAGCTGGCTTAAGGTGTTAGCCTGTGCTACTGTCAATAAAAAATGGTCAGTATAACTGAGGGAAGCTCTGCTATTCTTTCTACCTCATCCAGGACATATATGTCTGTTGTTTTCCACTTGACAGCTTTAGCTATCCAGCTTAATTTCTGGAACCCCCACAAGGGGAAGAGGGATGTATAAGAAAGTGGCTGGGATGAAGGAAAACAGAGAGTTTTTTCACTAGGAAGTCTCGTGGATGGAGTTGACTTTCTTTGTAGCAGCTGGTATAGTGCTACGTTTGGGTTTGGGATCGGAATACTGTTGATAGCATACTGTTTTTTTTGGTTGTTGCTAAGCAGTAAAGGCCTTTTCTGCTCGTGAGCACCCTACCAGTGAGTAGGTTGGGGGTGCAAAAATCTGGGAGGAGACATAGCTGGGACAGCTGACCCCAGCTGATCAAAGGAATATTTCATGCCATGTGATGTCATCCTTAATATATAAAGCTGGGGAAAGAAGGAGGAAGGCGGGGTGGTGGCATTTGTCTTTCCAAGTAGCCCTGCTTTCCTGGAGATGGCTGAACATCTGTCTGCCTATGGGAAGTAGTGAATTAATTTATTTTGCTTTGCTTGTGTGCATGCCTTCTGCCTTACTTATGAAACTGTCTTTACCTCAACCAACAAGTTTTCTCACTTTTACTCTTCTGATTCTCTCCCCTATCCCGTGGGAGGCAAGTGAGTGAGCAGCTGTGTGATCCTAGCTGCTGGCTGGTGTTAAGCCACAACAAGAAGGCTTAAGCTGTCTTGGAAACCCTACCCAACAGGGTTTTGAGAAGGAGAATTTTATGAGCAGGAATATGAAGATTGTTCTTTACTTTGTAAGTAGGCATCTAAATAATGGAACTGGTTTTTATCAAAACCATAACTGAAAGTCTGGTCGCTATAATTAATCCCTACAGGAAATTCTGTGATTCTGTGAAATTCTCCACAGGGGCATCATACAACATTTTGAAAGTTGACCATTTTAGTTACCTAACTATGAAGATGAAAGTCTAAATCTAAGATCCAGTTATATCATTATCCTTCAGTTTTGTGCAATATGCCTAATACCAGCCATCCTGATAAAATGCTGCAATGCTGGTTGAGTACTGTCTCACAGGGAAGCTTGATACTTGAAGGATGATCAACACTACTTCCTACAGTAGTCTTTTTTCTTTTCTCCCTTTTTCTTGGAAGTCTGCCATCCAGGTATTGACCAGCTTTCATGCTGTTGAGCTTGTAAAAGCTGACAAGATCACAGCCCAAGGTTATATGGCTTCACTTCATATAAATCCTGCAGAATTTAGGTGATGCTACAGAACAGTCAACAAGCCATTCTAAAAGAAGCCCATAATGCTCTTTACACATTGGAGAAGCAGCATACTGACTGAAACACAATTATCAAAGTTTATGAGGAAGGATAATATGATACAGTTGAGTGAATTAAAACTATTCCACATTAACAATTACATATATGTAAGTTTAGTACTTCATACTTGCTCTACTTTTATGATTTACAAATACTGATGAGAAATTGTCATTTGGAGTGACTGAAATCAAGTCTGATACATTTTTGCATGTTTGCCAAGAAGCATCCAGGTAAGAAAAAAATCAACTTTGTAGCATCTAGCTACAATAGCTAATTAAACAACTCTAACTAGTATCTTAATATGACTTACAATAAGAGTTACGTAATGAAGAGAAGGATGGCAAGAAACTGTCAGATTGAGTAACACATCTGTCTTTTTAGATAACAAGTAAGAGATTTTTGGGAGAAAGTGTCTCCAAATAGAATCTTGCCTTCTCTAGAGCCTAAGCACTTGCAAATAGGATTGTTTTTCCTTAATTCTTTTGTGATATTGGAAGGTTAGGTTAATTTTTAAAAGCAAGATAATCTATCCAGCAGTTCAGTGTTAAAATTTTCCTTCAGTTTGTGAGAATTCTGGATTCAGCTTTTCTGTCTGAAGAGGTTTACACATTTCTCTCTGTTGTGAACATACCCTTTTCTGCAGAATGTTTTCTAATATATGCTGAGAAGGAAGAAGGCACAGCTTATCTTAGTTATACTTGGTCTAAAATAATTTAATACTCTTTCAAATTAATGTGAAGAAGTTGATAGGATATTTACAAAAGGAGAGACGAGCACTGCTGGATGATAACCATAAAAGAACAGAGGAAGGACTCAAACATAGACATCTACAAAATAGGTTATAGAAATTGCATCTATTCTCTACCTAGTGATTGTACTCATATAAACTTATTAACATTTCTAGTGGAGGGGATGTGAGAATCACAATGTCAATTTTCTTTTTAAGAAGACATCTTAACCTGTTCGTCAAGGCATATTCTTGGGCAGATCTTCTGGAAACTTGTCTGTTGGAAACTGAGGCAGAGGTGAATGCTTCAACTATTATGGTAATATTACACTGGCTCCTGATGTTTTATAAGAGCTCTAGAAGGAAGTTCTCTACAGTTAAATTAGTATGTGGAAAACGCACACCTTCAGTGGTTGATACTAGAAGTAAGGAGGATATTTTAGAAGTATTGGATTTCAAACATCTCATAAGAGAACAACATTGTGTATTTACTTCACAAGTGACTAATATGATACACAAATACATATTCTTCATGACACAAGTCATATTTGGTACAGCAACAGGAAAAGCTGCTTAATTAAAAAAGAGTGAATAATAACGTAAGAGACACACAGAATGGAAGAATGTTATATAGATTAGATATAAAATAGTGTTCCAAATTGCACCTTACACCTGAGCTGGGACTTCAGACATTTTGCATCAGAAACATAATCTTATTCCACAATTTCTCATCACCTGTGTACTAAGGCATGAAGTGCTCCACTTAATACCACAGCTTACACAAATAAACATGTTTGATTTTGATGAATCCTGCACTTGCTTTTTGATGAATACTATTGAGACAGCTCATTAAAAACTAGATTTTTTTCACTTTGGTCACATTACTATCTAGAACAAAGCCAGACTGCTCTGCAAAAAAAAAAAAAGTTATATAATGACTTAGATTTCACCTCCGCTTATTAAAACAACATCACAGTCATAGGCTGCTTTTTCTAAGAAAGGGATTGATGCAGTCATGACAGCCAACGCTGTCTACTAGATATAGTCAGAAGTTTCACTAGGTGCTTCTCAATTGGGGGTGGGAGAGCTTTAGACAATCAGTGTGTTTCTAAGACTACATCTGTATTCACAACCAAAAATAGCATTGGAATTACTGGTACCAAGTATGAAAAATTGGGTTTGGGATCAGGAGATGCAGTATAGCCCTGGAGAAGATGCTATGCCTAAACTCACAAACTCTGCAGCTGAGTACAGGAAATGAAGCTACACAGAGGTCTGCACCAGTGTGGCTATACTGTTACTAGTAAGGAATTTTCTTAAGGCTTGTATGAATAATTCTATTCCATTACATTTTTTGTGCTCCCTGAATTCAAACTTCTTTAAAAGAGAGGCTTTTATAAACAAGATTTGATCCTTTTTTCCCCCATTCTCATTACAAATATCATCTGGAATTTCTAAATGTTTGTTAAAATACTTTACTGTCTGACGGTACTAATTCTCTATATTTCAGTGTCCTTCTTTACTAGGGTTTAATGGAGAAGGACTAGGGGGTAGACCAATATCATTCCTCCCATTTACTGTGTAACTGAGCCAGAGACATTAAGTGGCTTGTTTGAAAGCTGTGAAACAATACCTCAATCTCTTTCTTATTTGCTAGTTCACAGAGTTTCTTGGGAAAAAAAGAGAGAGGAGAGGAGAGGAGAGGAGAGGAGAGAGAAGAGAAGAGAAGAGAAGAGAAGAGAAGAGAAGAGAAGAGAAGAGAAGAGAAGAGAAGAGAAGAGAAGAGAAGAGAAGAGAAGAGAAGAGAAGAGAAGAGAAGAGAAGAGAAGAGAAGAGAAGAGAAGAGAAGAGAAGAGAAGAGAAGAGAAGAGAAGAGAAGAGAAGAGAAGAGAAGAGAAGAGAAGAAGAAAAAAGTGATACTTGTACAGTAAAGCTATTCTTAAAATGGACAACTCCTGATTTCTCTATTTTTTGAGTATATTTTATCCCTTAATAAAAATTAATTATCTCACTTCAAAACATTATTTCTCGTGTGTATCACAAGTTAGGAAACATGGCAAATAGAAAGGCTAAGAGATCTGTGTGGATACCGTGATCAGATTTCCCAGACATGAGTATTATTTCACTGTGGTAACAAGTCACTTAGTTTTCCTTCTATTTGAGTAAGACTTTGAGACTTCTTTTTCTCCTTTGCAAAAACCTCAGGAATTAATTAAAAAGTTCAAAACACACTCAGATATTAACTGTTCCACCTTTTCTGCTACTAATTTTGATAGCTGGTGTGGAACAGAGCACTGAAATAACATTGCAAGTTTATTTACTTTATTGAAAAACAGGCATTGTTCCACTAGAAATTTAAAGGAAAGATTCATCTTTATTTGCCTATAACTTACCCCACTGAGCAAGCAAAGAAAGAATCTGGTGTGATCCTACCTGGAGTACTGTGTCCAGCTCTGGAGCCCTCAGCACAGGAAGGACATGGACCTCTTGGAACAGGTCCAGAAGAGGGCCACAAAAATGATCAGAGGGATGGAACACCTCTCCTGTGAGAACAGGCTGAGACAGTTTGGGTTCTTCAGCCTGGAGAAGAGAAGCCTCTGGGGAGACCTTATTGCAGTCTTTCAGTACATAACAGGGGGCTTATGAGAAAGATAGGGATAAACTTTTTAGAAGGACCTTTTGCAATAAGACAGAATCACAGAATCACAGAGTCTTCTAGGTTGGAAGGGACCTCAAAGATCATCTTGTCCAACCGTCAACCTAACTGACAAAAATAGACACCCTCACAACTAACAAGAAGCATCCTTTCCAACCCAACCCTTTTATGATTCTATGAATGTCAAATCAAACCAGCTGTATAACTGTTGACCAATAGTTGGTCATATTTTTCAAGTATAAATTTGTTTGAAAGTTTGTACACATTGCATTATCCAAATTGCATATTCTATTTTCTTTGTAAAGCTGAATACAGTGATCACTGCTGAGTTATTGTCTTCTGATATGTGACATGACAAGAACCACAGAAGGTTGAAACGTGAAGTGGTAAAATACTGTTGGCCCAATTTTGACTTGACACTACTGGAAAAAATATTTTTTTCAGTGGAACTGTCTTTCATAGACATTGCTGTAAGTGTGATGCTTACGTTGGTCTGATTATATATCTTGCATCGCTATAATGTTTAAGGAGTTTGATCACCAAACACTTAACAACTGAAAGCTATCCTCAGCTGATGCCTGGTTTTTAAGACTATAACCCAATATAGATAGGTATTGAAGTGCCCAGCACACTTCATGGAGAACTGTAAATGCACCTGGGGATGTAAGGACTAGAAGGTGAGAGTATAACTGATGCTCATCTGTGGCTCAGCTCCAAACATTTAACAAACTAGAATATTTTTGAGAAAAACTGATACTAACACTTAAAAAACAAATTCAAATTGAATCTTGTTTAGTTTCCTGCCTCAACCACAGTCCTCTGAAAGCCTCTGAACTGTGGCTTGATAAACACAGGCCAGGCCCCAGTACAGTGCCAGAAGCTGCTAGCTTTCATTGGGGTAAGCAAGGCACCCTGCTATGAGTTAGTGTGTCAGTTTGCCAGGGTTGCTTGCCTGTTCAGCTGCAAAGTCCCAGGTTATGGGAGGTGATAACCACCCTAGGAACCTACCCAAATCCTTCTACAGACCTTGCCACCCAGGAACTGGCCACCTGAGGGCACATTTCAGCATCACCTCGCCCAAAAGTTGCCTTCTCTTAAACTAGGATGACACCAGATTCCACAAAACCCATAATATGCTGATAGTGTTAATTAGTAGTATTAAACACATCACATAAAGGTGAACAAGGACCTCAGGAACCTGCATGTTCTGTGACCTCTGTGCATAATAAAACCATCTACATCAATCCCAAGTAGGGAGAGGGATATGTATTTCCTCATTTTCTCCACAAGATAGCTCCCCCAGCACAACAAGGCCACCAGTGCCAGGGAAAAGCACACAGGCATTATTTGTATGAACATATTCCCAAAATACAGAGATAAGCAGTGCAGCCAACAAACTCTGTGACCTGCACAGGAGCTTGCCAGTTAACAGCTACCATAGCTATAACACGCTTAATAAAAAACTGGCATTGTCTTGTGTCCCACATTGGCTAACTGAAAGGTCTGTGGTGGGTTGACCCTGGCTGGATGCCAGGTGCCCACCAAAGCCTCTCTATCACTCCCACTGCTCAGTTGGACAGGGAAGAGAAAATATAATGAAAAACTTGTGGGTCAAGATAAGGAGAGGGAGAGATCACTCACTGATTACCATCACAGGCAAAATAGACTTGACTTGGGGAAATCAGTTACATTTATTACCAATCCAATCAGAGTAGGATAATGAGAAATAAAAACAAATCTTAAAAACACCTTATGCCTACTCCTCCCTTCTTCCTGTGCTTAACTTTAATCCAAATTTTCTCTGTCTCCTCCCCTGAGTAGTGCAGGGGGACGGGGAATGGGGGCTGTGGTCAGTACACCACATGTTGCCTCTGCCTCTCCTTCCTTATTAGGGGTAACCTCCTCACTTTTTTCCCCTGCTCCATCATGAGGTCCCTCCCATAGGAGACAGTACTCCACTTCTCCAATACACATCCTTCCCATGGGGTGCAGTTCTTCATAAACTGCTCCAGCATGGATCCTTTCCACAGGGTGCAGTCCTTCAGGAGCAGACTAGTCCAGCGTGAGTCCCCCATGGGGACACAAATCCTGCCAGCAAACCTGCTCCATCATGGGCTCCTCTTTCTGTGGGCCCACAGTTCCTGCTAGGAGCCAGCTCCACTGCGGGCTTCCCACAGGGTCACAGCCTTTGAGCATCCACCCGCTCTCGTGTGGTGCCTTCCATGGACTGCAGGTTGACTTCTGCTCAACTGTCAACCTCCATGGGCGACAGCCTGCCTCATAGAATCATAAAATCATAGAATGGTTTGGGTTGGAAGGGGTCTTAAAAATCATCTTGTTCCAACCCTTCCTGCCGTGGTCAGGGACACCTCCCATAGACCAGGTTGCTCAAAACACCATCCAACCTGGTCTCGAACACTTCCAGGGATGGGGCATCCACTGATTCTCTGGACAAACTGTTCCAGTGTCTCACCACCCTTGCAGTAAAGAATTTTTTCCTAGTATCTAATCTAAATCTACCCGCTTTCAGTTGAAAAACATTACACCTCATCTTATCACTCCACTCCCCAATAAAGAGTACCTCCCAATCTCTCCTGTAGGCCTCCTTTAGGTTTTGGAAGGTTGCTATATGGTCTTCCTGGAGCCTTCTCTTCTCCAGGCTGAACAACCCCAATTATCTCAGCCTGTCTGCATAAGAGACATGCTCCAGTCCTCTGATCATTTTTGTGGCTCTCCTCTGGACCTGTTCAAACAGGTCTATGTCCTTCTTGTGCTGAGGACTCCAGAGACGGACACAGGACTCCCAGAAGTGTCTCACTAGAGCAGAGTAGAGGTCTTGGTCTTCACCACAGATTGCAGGGCAATCTCTGCTCCAGCACCTGGATCGCCTGCTTCCCCTTTTTCTTCACTGACCTTGGTGTCTGCAGGGCTGTTTCTCCCACTTTTTTGCCTCAGACCTTACTTCCTGTGCAGTATTTTGCCCTTTCTGAATGGTATTTTCCCCAAGGTGCCATCACCTTGGCTGTGGGGCTCAGCTGTGCACTGTGGTGGATTGTTTGGAGCCGGCTGGAGCTGGGGCAGCCCAGTGCTGGTTTGGGCCAGGATAAAGTTAATTTTCACAACAGTCGCTAGTATGAGGCTGTGTTTTGGACTTGTGCTGAAAACAGGGTTGATAATACAGGGATGTTTTAGTTACTGCTGAGCAGTGCTTGCACAGAATCAAGACTTTTTCTGCTCCTTACACTGTATTGTCAGTGAGTAGGCTGAGGGTACACAAAAAATGTACAAGACACAGCTGGAACAGCTGACTCCAATTAATCAAAGGAATATTCCATTCCTTATGACATCATGCTCAGTATATAAAGCCAGGGCAAGAAAAAGGAAGGGAGGGTGTTCAGAGTTATAGTGTTTATCTTCCCAAGTACTTGTAATTCATGTTGAAGCCCTGCTTACCCGGAGATGGCTAAACACCTCATGGGAAGTAGTGAATGAAATTCTTGATTTGCTTTACTCGTATGTGTGGCTTTGCTTTACTTATTAAACTGTCTTTATCTCAACCCACAAGTTTTCTCACTTTTCCTATCCTCTCCCCCATCCCACTGCAGGGCAGAGTGTGTGAGTGGCTGCGTGGTGCTTAGTTGCTGGGATAAAACCATGACAGTTTTTTTACTGAAATGGCATATTTCAAGGTGTGTCAATGTCTCGGTTAAATACTTGTGTGACTATAGAACAGTCTTTCTCTTGTTTCTTTTCCACTCTAGGAAGGGACTGTATATACCGTGTTGGCAGAATTTTTTTATTAGGTTATTCACTTGTTCATTTGTTTGTTTAGGTACAGAGGAGGATGGATAGGTTCTTGCTTGCAAAGTGAAATAGAAAACAAAGTTTTTGAGATGAAAAGAGCAAATTCCTAACTAATGGGTAAATGAATTCACAGGTGAGGTTTATCACTGGTTTTCCCTTCTTGGAAAGATTCACCTTTTCCACAAGATTTCCTTTGCAGTATGCTATTTTATTGTTCCAGTGGAAAGCAACATAACGGTATTATGGACCACAGGAAGACATAATATCTTAAGCATATCAGTCACAGAGGACTTTGAATTGCTCTCTATAGTTAGTTAAGAGCAAGTGATAGGTTTGTGGTGACCTACATAGCTAACAGAATTCTGGTGTTTATTTGCAAGTAATTAGAGCTTTTCAGGATGTGTGTCTCAGTTGCTAGAGGGAAGCTAAAATAATTAAGTACACATCTTGTGTCTAGATCTGTGTCCAAAAGCACAGACCACAGTAATCTCTTAAGAATGTAAGATATTTCATGTTTGTCTGTTTTTATTACAACGGTTGATACAACTTCTCACAGAACTAAGGAAACCGAAAAGACCACAAGATTTTAAACCAACTTAATAATGCCCTCAGCAGAAGGGACTATCATAGAGAAGACAATCTCTTTCAAATCCTATACCTGCATGCAGCTATAGCTACCTGACTATCCTGTCAATTTGAGGGAATGACTGCTCTGTGAGTGCACATTGACAGCTCATGTCGAGCTTCTCATCAACCAACACCCCCAACTCCTTCTCCTCAGGGATCCTCTCAATCCATCCTCCACTCAGCCTGTATTTGTGTTTGGTATTGCCCTGACCCACATGCAGGACCTTGCACTTTGCCTTGTTGATCTTCGTGAAGTTTACATGGACCCACCTCTCAAGCCTGTCCAGGTTCCTCTGAATGTGAACCCTTCCCTCCAGCATATGTACTGCATCACGCAGATTGATGTCATTGGCAAACTTGCTGAGGGCACACTCAATGCCACTGTCCATGTCACCAATAAAGATGTTAAACAGCACCAGTATCAGTACTGACTTCTGAGGGACTCCTTTTGTCACTGATTGGCACTTGAACACTGAGTCGTTGACTGGAACTCCTTGAGTGCTGGCCATCCAGCCAATTCCTTATCCACTGAGTGGTTCATTCATTACATCCATGTCTCTTCAGTTTAGAATCATAGAATTGTCTAGGTTGGAAGGGACCTGCAAGATCATCTACTCCAACCATCAACCTAACCCTGGAAAAAAAAAACCACAAACAAAACAACCATACAGAAGAACCCCCCCCACCTTACTAAACTATGTCTCTAAGAACCATGTCAACCCGTCTTTTGAAAACCTCCAGGGATGGTGCCTCAACCACTTCCCTGGGCAGCCCATTCCAAGGCTTGATAACCCTTCCAGTGTAAAAATTTTTCCTAATATCCAATCTGAACCTCTCCTGGTGCAACTTGAGGCCATTTCCTCTTGTCCTATCACCTGTGACTTGGAGAGACTGGGATGTCATGAGGGGCACTGCCAAATGCCTTGCACAAGTCCAGGTACATGACGTCTGTTGTTCTTCCTTTATCCACCAATGCTGTAACCCTGTTGTAGGTGGTCACCAAATTTGTCAGGCATGATTTGCCCTTAATGAAGCCATGTTGGATGTCATCAGTCTCTTCCTTATTTTCCATGTGCATGTTTTCCAGGAGCATCTGCTCCATGATCTTGCTGGGCACAGAAATGCGGCTGTCTGCCCTCTGGTTTCCTGGATCTTCTATTTTTCCCCTTTTCAAAAATAGGGGTTTTGTTTCCTCTTTTCCAGTCAGTGGGAACTTCACCAGATTGGTGTGACTTCTCAAATATGATGCAAAGTTGTTTAGCAACTTAATCCACCTGTTCCCTCAGTACCCACAGATCCATCTCCTCAGGTCCCATGGTTATAGAACAGTAAGTGATTCAAAGCTTGTATTAGGAATTATTTTTGTCATAAGTTTTAAAGAAGATCAAATAAGATCCTTAACTAAAGAGTGATAAAACATTTAATTTAAATGAAACTTTTTGGAAGCCATTATAATGGTGAATACAGTCCAAGCTGAATGTTACTTAAGTTTGAGTGGACTTAATTAAATACAAGTTTCTCTGAGGTTTGTGAGAACTTTGCAGATTGATAGGCCTTGCTTAATTCTTCACATTATTATTTTGGCATATTGTTGTGATCTTTATTATCTCTTAAAGGTCTACCAATAAGAATTAGAAAATGGGAATAATAACAACAAAACCTTACAAATCTAAATATAATGAAATATTATATATTATGTTTCATTAGGGTTCAAAAATCAGTAACATTTATGTTCTTTCATTAACTTTCTTCCCCAATAAAAAGTTGCATTCAATAAAATCTACATATGATTTCTTATGTAAAGAAGAAAAGGAAAATAAGATAGGTCACTGTTTGCTCCTTCATGTCTTGAATGGCAGCTATTGCATGTAATGTGTCTTTTGAGGATTCCAGAGCTATTTGGCACAGTCAGAATAAGTGACACTGACATTATCTCCACACTATTGATGTTTTGCATGGAACCACGGGTTTTGTGAGAAAACTAAGCAGTGTATAAGTGGGCACACAGGTTTCTTATAGGATAGTTTTAACCCAAAATACCTTCACAAATTATTTGTAGTCGGTCTTTCATGATGATTAAATCTGTGGATCAGATTCACAATTGTCAGAACTTGCTCTTGAAAACCTTTTGGGCTTGTTGTTGCTTTGGTGGTTTTTTGGGTTTTTTTTGTAATGTGTTTTATTTATTTTTTTGTTTGTTTTTCCCCCTCCTCTATTAACTTATGGCTTTTGGATTGGCTTTAGCAAATGAGCCCTGGCTTTCCTCACTCATTTGGACTTAATAAATACTGAATAAAAAGGTTAAAATAAGGAGTAATATCTTGAACCATAGCTATTCCCAGTTCTTTATTAATGAAAGGTAAAGACTGAGTTTCATCCACTGGGAACACATTTCAATTTAAAAACCAAAACAAAAAAAAAACCCTTTTAAAATGTAAAAGATATATACTTATGTTAATGTTTAAAAATCATACAAGCTTTGAAATTCTAATAATTTTTTTTTACGACCTTAAATTTACAGTATTAAGTAATCTATCCTACATATAATTGTTAATGTTCATGCGGACATAACGTTGATTCACACTATCTATATGATGTGTAGAAAGTTAATTTTGGGAAGAGGAGGAAAAAGTGGAAGTCAATATCCATTTCTACTGATGGATTCAGCCAGTTGTGCCATCTGAATTGTATTTTGGATCTAAGCAGGCCATTCTCTGGTACTCATGAAACTTCTATGGCTCAGTCACTTTCAAAAGTCTCTTTAGTGCTGAAAGGAGTCCTTAAGCTTTACAATCCTGTTAAAGCCCTCATTTTCCACTCAGATTAACCTTTGTACTTTGAATCATTGGGGTATTCATCCTCACTTGAAAGCAGACTGTGGAAGCTATGGAAAGTTAGAGACAGGAGTTCATCGGTTTGAGGTTTTTTTTTAAATGTGGGGAAAAAATAAACCTCTCTCTTTGAGACCTACAAATAAAAATGCCTCATTCTAAGGAAGAGACATAAACTATCAAATGTAATGAAATGTTTTTGTTAAATAATAAGCAACAGAAGCATAAAGAAATAAATATTTTTCATAGAGGTAAAATATATACAACGATAAAATCATAAATATACTGGAGAATTATAATATGAATTTGTAAATTGTATGCAAATAGCTTGAAACCAGATCTACAAAGACATAAATAAAGCAACAAGACTGAAAGGTTTATATGTTGGCTTGTTTATAGAGTAGCACAAACATTTTTCTTTTTTAATTGGCAATTAATTTTCGGCAGCCATCTAGGTACTTTCATGTCAAATTACTTTCCTTATACTAAACAAGATTAGGCATCCAAGCAGCAAAGCACTTATGTGAAAAGTGAGAAACTGACTGTCAAGTAGATATTTTCCACATATAACCAATTAAAATGTTTCTTTTGTGATGAATGGATGTTGTAATTCCACATCTTGTATTTCCACTTTGGTCTGCACACCTGCCTAACTCCTAGTTCTTAAGTCTGAGGATAGATAAAGGCAATACTGAGTTCTTTTGCTGTTCCTCTTGCTCTTTAACTCCAGGACAAATGTAGTGTACAAGCATCTGTTATTGAGGTCTGAGTTATAAATAATATATCCAACCAGTAATGCTGCCCATACATATTTCAGTTCAGATGAATACCCAGAATACAGTGGATGAATGCAAGCTTTTTAGCAGGTCATTGTTTTGACGACTTTTTCCTTTTGTCTTACTTCAATATTTTTTCAAGATATCTCTACATTTAGAAGTAGGGCCACTGACACATAAGGTATAAAGTAATGTATTATTGATACTCTTCAAATGAATGACATAAAAAGGAAAATATTGATTTTAAGAAGATGTCTCATTTTTCTTATTTCACAGAAGACTGATGCAGGTTCATGTGGCTATCAATATTATTTGAATTAATGCATATTCCTTACTATTGATTGTTTTAACAATGATTGTCATAACTGATTTATGGGCACTTATGCATGTTAAATTTTTAAAAAGGCAAATATCAGATTTGTATATACAGAAGGATTGACTTGAATAAACAAGATTGATAAATGTTAATGACACAGTGTTTGATAGAATTTACATTATAATACATTATGTTTAATACTTTGTTTTTAAAGTGCTAGTGAAAAACCTCAAATATTTCCTGGAGGAGTTTTACTGAAGGACAGATTCTGCTGCTTTTATTCATAGTATCTTATTCAACAAATCATACCTATGATTTCAATGGAATTTATTATAAATAAATAAAATTAAGGAAAACCAAACATACCTTAAAAATCAATAGAAAAATCTGCACTGGCTTCAGTGGGCTTTGGATTAGACTCAAGGATGAACCTTGAACTCAAGGATTAAACCTGAACATAAACAGAAAAAAATGGGTGGGATGGGGGAACTCAAAATTTTTCAGAGAAGGTGACTGTCTTTAATAGGGTAATACACATAGATTAAATGGCCAGAACAAAGTCGTTGAGATGAGCATAAGCAATTTAAGATACATAGAAGTAAAATTTTGCATTTCAGAAGAAATGCCTTGAACTAGAGAGAAGAATCCTGGACAGCACAATACAGTGGCTTATACTACACAAGAGCTCTGATACAGTGAAGAAAGCCTTTAGAGAAACATCTAGAAGGTTTATTAATTTGTCTTGCTGTGTGTATGTCTAAAGGACCAATATTGGCTAAAGAAGTTGGGTTGAAGCACCTCGGCTCTCGGGCAAATGTACTAGAGAAAGAAATAGGGCTTCATTTCACGTTAAGTTCAGTATCTGTTGGGTCTTTGCTAGCTTTCTATGTCTAATCAGGTCACTCATACATAATAAATAGGGAAAAACATACAAAGGATCTAATCTTTAAATGGGTTTGCAAAATAGGTAAAATGAAACAGTTTTGAACAACTTATTTCTTTCCATTGACTAGAAAGGGGAACAAAGATGATTACTTTAGTCCTAGTGTGTTAAATATTTCAAATTAATGAAATGAATTCCAGGTACTTGGAGAGTGCTTATAAACATCCCAGTAAGTAGAATTGGCTGGATTCTGTTAGGACTCAAGGAAATTAAGAACGACCAGGGTCTAAGTTAGAAGCCAGCACAAGAGTCTGCTGTATGTCCGGCAAGGCAGTTTCACCACTACAGTTACCATATTTGCTTGACACATGTTAACCAATCTTTCTTTCATAAGAAATCTTGAACTAAGCAGAAGAAGATTTAAGGAAAGCTTTGTTCCATCCAAATCCTAACTGAGAAAATAGCTTTTGACCTTATCTTTAAGCATGTTGGCTTTCCTTCTGATTTAATTGCATCCCTTTGTGTTTAAACGTGAACATACACTTACCTTGCCAGTTTGTTTAATTAAGTGTTGTGTTTTGTTTTGTTTTTTAAGGAACTATACAAAAAATTTGATCACAGGCAAGAGTATGTAATTTTTTAACTGTGCATTTTTAAAATGATAATCCCTTACCTTGAAACATTGAGGGGCAATTATCCTAAATTCACACCTACAAAAATATTTATTGAAGACATTAACACATAAAATGTCCAGACTGCCTTTATAAAAAAAAAAAATTGAACTTTTTTGTTTTTATAATCTCTATTAATGAAAATTACAGTATTTCTAATATGTAATAACTTTAAATTGAGAGCTCTGTTGCTTCCCACTTCTATACAGTTCCAACAAAGCAGTTGATATCTCATAATCCTTGAGGTGGTTTGAGTTCTGTCAGTCTTTTATGTCTCAGATTTGGATTGGATAAATTATGAACAGATATACAGTTATTTTTTATTCACAACTTATTTACTATGTAATTGCATAGTAAATACAATACAATCACAAAAAAATCACACACTTTCTTATTTTGGTTTAAGAAGTAAGATATTCTGCAGCTACTACTGTTAGAATCATATGACATTTACAGTACAAATGTTAAAATATTTATTATATAATTAAAAGAAAAGTAAATAATGTAGGTTTTATTTAATAGAAAAACAAACTCCCATTGACCATCACCTTAGCTCTGTAACTCTCACAGCACTTAATGCTATGATTAAGAAAATTATATCTGCCTTTATACACACATACAGTACTTCTCCCACACAAGAGATAAATTAGTCTTTGCAATGTATTCAAAGTCTGCACCAATAAGAATGTAATGGCCTTTTGCAAAGCGTGTGTTTAAAAGGTTGGAAAGACAGTTGTGTGATTCAGACAAGCGGTCTGTTTCCCAGGAAACATAGGTTTTCCCCAGTCTTTCATCATGCTTTTGTGGCTATGCCTTGGCTAAGGAAACTGAAAATGTTTCTTGCATCCCATGTTCATGTATACACACTGGCTCTGTTCTAAGTCGATGTTAGGTAAGATCTAGGTGTATTTCACTGGTGGCTTTTTTTCATTGTTGCTGACGTTGCTGTTTGTCTGGTGTTTTTAACCAGTTTCCATAAAAAATAAGTTGAGGCATTGATCAGATGGTATCCATGGCCTACTCCAAAACCTAGCCAATCTCAAAAGTGAGAGGAATGAGACACAGGGGTAAAGGAATGAGTCTAGATCTGACACCTTGACACCACTATGGCTTAACTTTCTGATTGTGGAACAAAGAAACTTTGCTCTTTTCACAGCACCAAGAAAAGTCACAGGAAGATTGCTGTATCAATACTATCTGTACTTATTCACAGGTTAAAAGTATGCAAAGCCTATTTATTTATATATGCTATTGCTCTAGTAGGGTCCTAAATGGCTGCAGTAATAGAAAACAGACAAGTCTTCGGGAGGCCTTCAGTATATCCATTGACCCAATCTCTCACACTAAGATTCTAATTGTCTTATCACTTTCATGTAAAACGTTACACAACAGTTAAGTAGAATCATCGAATCATAGAATCATTCAGGCCGGAAGGGACCTCCAAAGGCCATCTAGTCCGACCTCCCCACAGTCAGCAGGGACACCCCCAACTAGACCAGGTTGACCTTACAAATCCATTACTGCTAGCACTTCTATTATGATACAGGATATGGTGCAGACTAAGCTGGTTTATACCTCCTCACTGGAGCATGTTTTATCTCATCAGTCACAGGAACTGTGAATTTGAAGAGTTTCCACTAATGAGGAAGATCACAAAGTCTCATGGAAAATGTAGTTTCTCTATGGGTAATGACTTGTAAGGAAGAAGGGGCATGTTAGACCTTCAAATGCAAGCCTTCATGACAGAATAGGGAAATGTAATTTCAGATTGCTGTTAAATACTGCAAATGTGAAGTAAATGGCATTGGTGACCTTTCCCTGAGAGTCCCCCACATCTCTGCTGTAAAATTTCCTAAAAACAACCACACCGAAATTGTGTCATTACAAATGTAAGAAAATACTGCCTCCTTCCTCATGTGACTATATGAGTAAAGCCTCCATAGTTTCATGTGCCAAAGTAGCTTGGAGAAGGAATAGGGATATGAGATTCATTAAACAATCACTAGTCATTGACAAAGTGATACTACATACTATGGTCTTAGCTCTGGTGATAATTTTAGCTACTGTGCTCAGCTTTGCACTGAAACAGGCTAAAAGATTCCATTGGACCAGTTATTACAATTCAGGCAAGAGGGAAATAACTAGTTTTTGAGGAGTGAAAATTTCTTAGATTAATTAGTGATGACAAACTTGTGATGGTTTAGTTAGCCCATAAGAAATACTGGTCATAATTGATGGAAACCTGGATCATCAGAAAGATGTAAAAGACATTTTCTGAACAACAGTTCAACAGCAGTTTTGACAACAGTAATGTGTATGATGCTTAAAATAGACATCCATTCTGATTACTAAAATGTGTGTCATTTAGGAAGGATAGATGGATTCACACTCAGGAACAACTGCAACTTTTTTTAATCAGAAAAAAAAAGTAAAGTCATACACATTTTATAGCATGGGGAGACCTCAGGATTGTCTTGAATAATGACACTAATACTTTTCTATTGCTTCTGGCACTTTGTCTAGTACACTCTATCTATCCTGTTTGCCTTTTTTCACAGCTACATTATGCTGATGGCGCTTAGTTATGCCTATGGTTCTGATAGCATTCTAAAGACAGTTTTCATTGTATAAACACACAGACCAGTTATTTTTGTTTTGGGCTGGAGTCCATAATTATTTTCAAGCCTGCAAACACATTATGCTTTGCCAATCCAACTGAATATTTCTCAGCCATCCTCTACCAAATAATGCATGACCTCCTCGTTTCACAACATAAGGATTTAACATATGTTGTTTACTGTTATATGTTACCTTCACCATTACAACCCTCAGGGGAGTGAGGATTTTCCTAGTGTATGTTTTAGAAACACTGAAGTTTTCTGCAATTTCACCTTCTTAAGTAGCCTCTGACAAACCTGCAGTGAGATTACAGAAGCAGTGGACTCTGGATCAAACTCAATTTTATATTGCATTGCTTTCACTTGCAAAGGAACTCAAACAATAACTTCTAAATTAAACAGCTGTAGAGATGTTAACGTATTCTCTGCGGACTCAGTGCTGTCGCCTGCAAGCTGATGACTCTGGAATTCTCAGGTATTGTCCCCATGAGGTGCTTTTTGCACTGACCTGTACATCTTTTCTGTGTATGTCCCAGTTTCTTTGCAGTGTTTGTCCTTGAACCAACAATAATTGGCACTGTGCGACTGTGTTTCATAATAAAAATATACAGTCTGTGAATGTTCCCTACACTGTCCTTCTTGCTCTTCTCCTGGTGTATTTTTTGATAAACAGATTTTCTGAGTCTGTTATGACCCCTTGCCATCTTCAGCAGGACTCCAAGTTAAAATAGTAGTATCTAATATAGATTTTATGGTGAAAGCAACCACAGTCAATATCTGATTTGTACCTTCTAAATTTTGCATACTGCTTACCATACATCCCTTTAGAATTAAGAATTGTCCCTTAACTCTTTGTTGAAATCACCTACCCACTGGCAATGCATTTCTTTAAGTCAGCCATTTACTAATGTTTGAGGTTTTTGGTTTTGTTTTCTTTAACCACTTTAAACACTCTACAGTTACCAGCAATTTCTAAAGTAAAGTAAATTTCTAGAATTTCTACAATATCGACGTTTGTTTAGTACTGTGGTTTATGAAGCAGCAGAAGATGATATGCAACAATTTATGGGTCTAGCCCCTATTGAACTGAATAAAAATACTACCTGTTTCTCATCACTAATATAGTTATTGACAATATACTCTTACATACTCTCAGGATAGGTGCTTCAGTCCTCTACTGAGCTATCAAATGAAAATGTTTTCCCCAGGCAAACAGTTTAAGTTTCTTTTCCTTCTATATTTGAGCTCTACTGTGCCAGTGCTGCAGGATGTGGTTTTAGCTTTTCTTTCTGTCTCCAGATAATTTCTCTTTTACTGTATATGTGGAATAGGGTCTTGTGTTTGTCAGTAGTAATTGTGTCTTGCTGCTTGCTTGCAGCACAGCATCTCAAATAATCGTATGTATTACCTGTGTAGGACTGTACAGAGTCTGCTGCTATGTCAGGGTTGCAATTCCTACAACAGGTATGACAAGCAGATAACTCTGTGGCTCTTGAAACAAGGCTGATGCTTTGAAAAGAAGATGTTATGACTATGTTCATTTTATAAAAGGAACTTGTGTTATTGAAAAGGGAACACCAGAGTTGTGTACCAGATGGTAGACATTAAAAAATATCCAGCACTCTGTTGTATCTAACTTACAGAAGAAAGCACGTACTTCATTTCGCCTTTACTATAAGCAACTCAACAGGTGTTTCATTTGTAAACTAGAAACAATCCAGCCATTCTGAGGTTATAAGGATAAGCTATAGGGATGAAGCTCAACAGTAAAATGAGTACCTACATTTTATAGATTGTATTAAAAAGGAAGAGAGAAATCACATAGTGGTATATTCTGTATTTATTTATTAATACTGAAAGAATCTATACAAAACCTCATGCTTACTTGTTTGTCAGTTTTTGTTTCTGAGCATGAAGGGACTTTTGGTTTTAGATAACAGTCTTCGAATTTTCAGTAACAGTCAGATTTTGTGGAATTACTCCATTACAAGGGATGTGTTAGCATGTCAGGTTCCTGACAGAGGGGAGCCTGTGGATAATTGCTCACACATTTAAGCATTTAGTACCTAAGAGTGAGAAGAAAATCCAGTCTTCATTTCTCACAAAGTCAGTGTCTTTAAGAGCAGCACTTAGCTGGAAAAACAAGAGGTCCAACTGACTATCAGGCTAACTGACCACCATCAACTAACTAGGCTCTCATACTATCTTATAACATCAAAAGTATTTGGGTCTCCGTATTTAAACAAAGGAAGCTAAATTTGAAGACAGCTTTCTCCCAAGGTCTCTGTAGAATATATATGGGTATGCCTAACACTAAATGTGCAGTATTTCATAAACTTTATTCACATAAAATATGTAAAAAAAAAAGGTCAGAAAGTAAAAAGCCCTTTCTTCTTTCTTTTCTAGTTCCATTTTTCCAACCGAGCAGTCCAAGCCTTCATTTATCAGAACTCTTTTTCATCTCTTTTTATTTATGCAAATGATCTACACATTACTTATGTGTACATTTTAGAAATGGACACTCAAAGTTGTATTAGTGATCTATTGATTTTTTTCATATTATTGAGTAAATGGCTTATAACTTACTTAAAGATATTGTGACAAGGGAACAAGGATTATCAAATGTTTTTTGACATACTGTGTAAATTCACACCTTGCCCATCTAGACTCTGAGAAACAAATTTCCAAAAAAGAGGATGAAAACATGAAACGTTTGATTATTAAATTAAAAGGAAGAAGACTAATTTTTAATACTGATTTTATCAGAAAGAAGATTTAGTACAGGAACTTCTCTTATTTTTCTAGGGAAAATTTTTTCTAGGGAAAATTTTTCTAGGGAAATTTTTGTGGGGAGGGCGTCCAACTGTCTATTTATTACATGTCTAAGAACTAATTTCCTTTCTTAATCTCATTAGATACCAATCTATACCTTGTTCAAGTTTTCATACACTAATTTCCATTTTTACCTAAGGTGCACAATAATCCCAAACCTTCCATTTTGAAGACAGTTACAGCATTAACAGACTCAGTCTCTAATACTATGGGATGTTTATGGAAAACTTGAAATGAAAATAAAGAAATTTTGTAGGTTAATTTGACTTACTTGTAAGTGTTTTAGCCACCCAAGAAATCTATTTTCTTATCCATTCCACAGAGTTTCTCTATTTTAAACAAGAATGTTACATGGGTAGTTTTTAAGATCTCTTGCTGAATATCTATTCAAATATCCTTCTAAATTAACACATTAATTAACACATCCTTCTAAGTTAACACAAAGACCAATCTTATGATTGTGTTTCTAATTGTTGATGGAGGGCCCATAGGTGGAGAAAACAGCAGTCACCACAACAATTATTTCTGATTATTTCTTTTTTTTGGATTTACATAGTACAATTGTTTTAAGTTTTTAATAAAAGAGCAGATATGCAAATCCTCAGTTTAACTGAGTCCAGTTTTTCTTGAAGAGTGCCTAAATACACATTTTATAGCTTGTCAAGTACATTTTTACATATCATCACCTCTCTCGTTTTTATGTGCTATATCTGAGGTCCAATATATCTCTATTGTTACAAGTCTACTTGGAAGGTAGCCCAGTGTCTCTCTTTTTTAGCTGTGACAACTCTTTTCTTCTTTCTAAGAAAAGACAACTTCTCACTGTGTGTTCTGATTAAGTAAGTCTATTTCCATTGGAGTTAAAGATGGTTTTAGAGCCCTGTGAAGGCTGACTATAAAAACTTTGGGTGAAGTGCCTTAGATTTCTAATAACAATATTCACTTTCTCCTTTGTAATAGAGGAACAGAAGAATTTATTTTCTTTTCCCAAAGGAAGGGCACCTTCTTGTTGGTTTATGTGTATCTTCCATTATAAAATTTTTAGAAAATGTCTATTCTCTCTTCTGAATAGTGATCAACTTAATCCAATTTCATATTTCTTTAACTAATGGCGTAGTTGTAACATTTTTTTCTCAACACTATGAGTATATCAAATAGTCTCTCTTTTTTAATACAGTGGTGAAAAATCAGGTCAGCTTCTAAGGAGGGTCTGCATCCTGACTTACTACAGAAGATATTGGCTATAGAGTATGCATCACTGGACAGAAAACACTGGGGCCTATAATACTGGCACATAAATTAAAGGTTCATTAGCTTCAAGGTCTCATTTTTAAACCATATTTTCAGCAGTTCAAAAAATCCTCCTTTTTGCAGTTCCATATGTAAAACTGTGACAATAAAATAGTGTGATCCGACAACCTGTAAGAGAGAAATTCAACACCTGTATTCACAATAGACCATTTATTTGATAGCCATGCAGTGTGGACTCCTTACCTACTAACAGTGACTTTGTCTGAACTTTACTCCCCTAAAAGCATTTATTTCTGATCTTTGAATGTATTTTGTATGGTCTTTGTTGCTCTCAATCACAAAATTAATTATATTTCACTATAAAACAGTCATTAAACGCCTGATATACTTAAAATAGTATCACAGAGAAAAGAAAAAATATTATGAATTGCACATACAGTGTAGATTTTGTAAATATAGATAATGGTATATATGTGGGTATGTATATATATATGTACATATATATAACTATGTACATGTACAGTTTTTATTCTTCTTCAAGGCATATTCCTCATCATTATAGTGAGACCACACTATGTCCAAATGCTGTTTCCTAAGTACAGACTTGAAGGAAAATATTCTTTCAATATTACTACTCCATAGCACCCTAAGTTTATTGATACCTAAGGACCTAAAGTTAGTGATAGAGATCTGGAGATCTGAATTTCCTTTCAGTCTTACAGAGAAGAATGTGGGCATTCAGTATGATGTTTTTGCTATTCACTTTGTCTGTCTAAAAGTAGTGGGAGCTGATCATCCAGAATCTCTATAATCATGGAGAGAAATGGAATCCTCCAGAGCAAAAGTTTGCTTTTAAAACAGATAAGAGGAATGACTCTCTCTTGACTGCACAGGTAGCCAGAAAAATGAGGTTAGGCTACAAACTTAAATTTCAAATGGCTTAATTTAGGTGAGAGTAATCTCTTCCCATGAGTGAAAGATTTCTTAATGACTGTTTTTAAATAAGGAAAAATATCTTTCTATGTCAGAGATATTATTAGACCAAATTAATATTGTTCAAGTTATTTTCATCTTACTATCTTGAAAGTATTGTCAAAATCCAATCCACACCTGCAATGCCACCAATGCAATATTATGGTATTTTGGACAAATGCATATTATTAAGTTGTTAATACATTAATGAAGTCAAAACTGCATAATATAAGGATACTTCTCTTTCAGGAGAAAGCTAGGTATCAGATAGTTAATAGTGAACTACAAAGCTTAATAGCAACCTATATCTATGTCAACATTTTTATGAGAGGATTTATTCCCCTTCTATTCCTTTAACATCTCTAATAGGCTATATTAATCACAGCACTTTTCTACTAAAAATCCATGTGGAGCTGGCAGATATGACACAGTACCTGCAGAGAACCTGTACTTTTCCAAAATATTAGCTAAAATTCAGGTAGGACACTCTAGTGATCTTAAATGGTACTTCTTTTTAGACAACAGACTAAATTTGTGGAAGAGATGACAGAGCTGCAATGAATTTTCTGAACATATTAAATATTTTTTGCATTTGTAAAGTCAATCTTACTATTAGAAATTAAACAGCAACTCTATTTGGTTTATCTGATTAGCAACAATGAACCTCAGTGGGCCAAAATGATCAGCGCATAGATTATCAAATACAACCCAAATTTACTATCACTTTTTGCACATAGCTAATCAGGGTTCACAGTAAGGAAACACCCCTCCTTAAAGTCACTGACCAAATATTTCTTTAAGGTCAGTTGTAGTGTATTTGCAGCTATGTCATAGATACATAGCTGTAGAGCATGGATTCCCACAAACTGGAAAGAATGTCATGTTCAGCTTCAAGGACAGGGATAGCTGCTAATGCAGTTGTGCTTGTAGTGACATAGGTCACCAACCAATACTCTTTCTATGCCACCTCCATTGAATCTAAAGAAATAGATGAACAGGAAAAAAGAAATAACATTTAACCAAATCAAACCAAATCTAAGATAAAATAAAATAAAATAAAATAAAATAAAATAAAATAAAATAAAATAAAATAAAATACTTTATGGGACCTAACTGGTTCCATGTTCTGCCATCAGGAACAACATATTATTCTTTTTCTGAAAGCAACACTTTTTTCTCAGCACACAACAATATTATTGCAGAACCCTTTCAGTCCTCCTCATCTTCCATCCAGATGCCACAAACCTTCTTGCTCACCCCAGGTCCCTTTGAATAACTCTTTGAATAACCCTTTGAGGTGCTGGAGTGTGTCCAAAGAGCAACAAAGCTGGTCCAGAGAACAAGTCTTATGAAGAGCAGCTGAGGGAACTGGGGTTGTTTAGCTTGGAGAAAAGGAAGCTCAGGGGAGATCTTATCACTATCTACAACTGCTTGAAAGGAGGTTGTAGTGAGATGGGTATCAGTCTGTTTTCCTGAATAACAAGTGATAGATTGAGAGAAACCAGACTCAAGTTGTGCCAGTGAAGCTTTAGACTGGATATTAGGAAAAGTTTATTCACTTGTCAAGCATTGAAGCAGGCTGGGTCACCTGAGAGGTGGTTGGGTCACCATCCCTGGAGGTATGGCTAAGGGCCTGAAGGAGGATCCAGAGAACTACAGGCCTGTCAGCCTGACCTTGGTACCAGGAAAGATCATGGAGAGGATCGTCTTGAGTGAGCTCTCATAGCAAGTGCAGGGCAGCCAAGGGATCAGGGCCAGCCAGCATGGGTTTATGAAAAGGAGGTCTTGCTTAACCAACCTCCTCTCTTTCTATGACCATGTGACCCACCTTCTGGATGGGGGGAAGACTGTGGACATTGTCTACCTGGACTTTGGTAAGGCCTTTGACAACACCTCCCACAGCATTCTCCTGGAGAAGTGGCAAATCATGACATAGACAAGTGTACTCTTCACTGGGTAAAAAACTGGCTGGATGGTCATGTCCAGAGAGTTGAGATTAATGGGGTGAAATTTTGTTGGCAGCCCGTCACCAGTGGTGTCCCTCAGGGCTCAGTTTTGGGGCCAGTCTTGTTTAATATCTTTATTGATGATCTGGATAAGGGGATTGAGCGCACCCTCACTAAGTTTGCAGATGACACCAAACTAGGTGGGAGTGTTGATCTGCTTGAGGGTAGAAAGGCTCTACAGAGGGACCTGGAAAGGTTGGATCAATGGGCCAAGGCCAATTGTATGAGATTCAATAAGGCCAAGTGCTGGGTCCTACATTTTGGTCACAACAACCCCAGGCAACACTACAGGCTTGGGGAAGAGTGGCTGGAAAGCTGCCTAGCAGAAAAGCACCTGGCGGTGCTGGTGGACAGCGCTTAACATGAGCCAGCAGTGTGCCCAGGTGGCCAAGAAGGCCAATGACATCCTGGCCTGTATCAGGAATAGCGTGGCCAGCAGGAGTAGGCAAGTGATCATGCCTCTGTACTCAGCTGGTGTACTGGTGTACAGCTCTGTACTGGTGAAGCCTTACGTTGAGTACTGTGTTCAGTTCTGGGCCCCTCACCACAAGAAGGACATTGAGCTGCTGGAGTGTGTCCAGAGGAGAGCCACCAAGCTGGTGAGGGGTCTAGAGAGCAAGTCTTATGAGGAGAGGCTGGGGAACTGGGAATGTTAAGTTTGGAGAAGAGGAGATTGAGGGGTGACCCTCTACAACTACCTGAAAGGAGGTTGTACACCTGGCGGTGCTGGTGGACAGCGCTTAACATGAGCCAGCAGTGTGCCCAGGTGGCCAAGAAGGCCAATGACATCCTGGCCTGTATCAGGAATAGCGTGGCCAGCAGGAGTAGGCAAGTGATCATGCCTCTGTACTCAGCTGGTGTACTGGTGTACAGCTCTGTACTGGTGAAGCCTTACGTTGAGTACTGTGTTCAGTTCTGGGCCCCTCACCACAAGAAGGACATTGAGCTGCTGGAGTGTGTCCAGAGGAGAGCCACCAAGCTGGTGAGGGGTCTAGAGAGCAAGTCTTATGAGGAGAGGCTGGGGAACTGGGAATGTTAAGTTTGGAGAAGAGGAGATTGAGGGGTGACCCTCTACAACTACCTGAAAGGAGGTTGTAGAGAGGTGGGTGTTGGCCTCTTCTCCCAAGGGAATAATGACAGGACCAGAGGAGATGGTCTGAAGTTGCGGCAGGGGAGGTTTAGATTAGATATTAGGAAGAATTACTTTACTGAGAGACTGGTCAGGCACTGGAACAGCCTGCCCAGGGAGGTGGTGGAGTCACCATCCCTGGAGGTATTTAAGAAATGTGTAGATGTGGCATTTCAAGGCATGCTTTAGTGGCATGCTATAGTGGCCGGGATTGCAGGGGTTTTGGCTTTTTTTGTGTGTGTATGGTTGGACTCGGTGATCTCAGAGATCCCTTCCAACCATGATGCTTCTGTGATTCTGTATTTAGAAGACGTGTAGATGCGGTGCTTAGGGACATTGTTTAGTGGTAGGCTTGGCAGTGTTAGGTTTACAGTTGGATTCAATGATCTTAAAGTTCTTTCCCAACTGAAACGATTCTATGATTCTGTAGTGTGAGCTCCTCACAAATACAGTGAGTCACTGGATATGAGTATCCAGCTATCTTCTAAATGTATCTGTCTTCTAGTTTTTTCAAACTCTCACCAAGTGTTCAATTATTACTCTCTTTTAGTTCAGCTATCAACTTTGCAAACATTTTCTGTCATCCAGTCTAGCTTGTCTGGCAGTCTCCTCACTAACCCAGCTTCTCTATCCACTTTCTTCATTTGAAGCAAGCTCATGACATTTGTACTTCTTCTAATGCAGAGTCCTGCTTTTGATGCAATAATTGTGTCTCCTAAAGAGAGGAAAAACAATGCAACTTACCTGTGAAGATGTGTAAATGGCATTGATTCTGGTCCTAATTGCATAAGGAATCAATTTTCATGGCAAAATTCAGAACCGAGTATTTGTAGTACATTCTCTGAAATTCTGTCAAATCATATTCTACCTATTTGCAATATTGTCCTGGGAAAATGATTTTATGTCCTGGCATCTATGACAGAAATGTAGCCACAATCTCTAACCATTAGACAGGAGCTACACTCAATTTTATAAACACTAATACTAGATGTTGAAACACTAGTGCAGTCGACATGTTGCTTAATTGCTGTCTAAGTCCTAATAACCTCAAAGAGAATAAGAGCAGCTACTGGCAATTTAACAGCACTAACATCACAAGATGAATCTAGGTAATGGATATAACATGTGAGGGACCAGTGGGCAAATTTACTTAAAACAAAATGTGATTAAATGATGTGAATACAAAATACCTTCAGCAGGTCAGGTACATCTATACCATGTGATGAACTGCTGGATGGATGCCCAAACCAGCTCTGGAAAGCTAGTATTTCTAAACTGTCAGTTCAGAAACCAAATGTATTATAGCCTGTAGCAAACTTTGCATTTTCTGAGGCAAAGGTGAGTTGGGAGTACTGCATTACAAGTGCTGTTACGAAGCTCTGAGGAATGTGATAAAAATAAGTTCTAAGTGGAAAGAAATTGGAAATACTGAAGTACAATTTGTCTGATGTATTTAGATGAGAAGAGATGAATTGTACCCCAGAGTGAACTCTTATGAAGATATATCTGGCTTGATTCATTTGCATGTAGAAAGCACTCATGCCATTTGAGACACTCTAGAGTATCTGAGATGACAATTCATAGATGTAACACACAACCTAGAAGAGCCAGTTGCCTTCTGCCATAGTAGCCATAGGCCAGATGGAAGATCTAGAACATCTCAACTGGTATCATTTGTCTCTCTTGTAAAAGTGAGTCAAGCCCCACAGTGTAAGTGTGAGAAAATGAGAGCTCAGGATTGCAGACACCCATATGTAGGCCTCTGAATGTGAATGTCTACCTGAGGGCTCCATTTCTAGGCCCTCATTATAGTCCACTTCCCTGTAAGTGGAGGGATTTTGTTGTCCAAGCATAGGCATTTTAGGGTAATTTCTATCTTAGATTTGTTTCAGTTTCTATTCCTGAATTGTGCTTATACTCATTTTAGTTGATAGCGTTGGGAAAGATACTTAACTACCTATGGGTCTTTGCTTTAGGCTGTGCACTGTACGTTGATTGCACTGACTGTATGTCTTTTGGCTGTATCTCCATTGACTATAGAGAGAGCACGTTCCATTGGTAATCATCATTTAGATAACTGTATATAAACAAACTTATATACAATTTGGAAAGAAATCCTAACCTGCAGTCTAAAATTAAATCACATAAATCCAGTGTGACTCTTGACTCTTACACCTTGCAGTGATCTAGTGTCGGGAAATTAACTTCAGCAGAGTTTGAGTTTAACACGTAGAGACAGGTCAGGCCCGGAACTACATGAAAACTAATAAGCCTTCTGGTATCTTCTAGATAGCCTTATTACCTCCGGCTTGGGATTGGTCTTCTCAGTTTTATGCTAGATTTTACCTGGCACAGTGGGTGTCTCTACCTTGTGTTTTTGAACACTTTGATGGGATAGTCTATTACACTGGCATAATGCTAAGACTGAGTTATAAGCCTTCTCAAGTGACTAAAATGCCCAGAATTTAAATGTAAAAGAAAAATTGTGGGATAAAGGCTCAGCTCATGTCCAGCATATGCAGAAATAACAAAACTTGTCAGCTCTGTAGCTGACAATCTATAGAAAATATGGATTGTCTCTTCACTAAGTTCTTGTTTCTAGAAACTTAGTGTGAATGTTGGAGAGTAGCACAAAGGAGATGGGCTGCAACACACAACTGTGGATTTTATCAGTCCCACAGTGCCCAAGGACTATACATACTTTACCTGTCTGTCTTGAAACTGTGAAAAGTCTCTCAAATTCGTAGACAATCAACAGTTGGGACAGAACATTTTTATTTCTAATCTCCGATATAATTCCATGTAAAAACAGTCGATTGTACTTGGTGTACTCAGTTGCAGTGAGCTGGGCAGGTATCCCAGCCCTGTGATAGCAATTTTACAAAGCACTTTGTGAGTTGATTTTACCTCTGATTTCTGTATGATGGGAATGATAGCTATTTCTCTTCCAAGTGAGATGAAGATTAAATTTTGATTTTTTTTCAGCAAAAGCAAACAGAAAAATGGTTGCAAGTATAAAGGATTTCCCACTGAATGCAAATACTCAGCTTTTCCCAGTTATTAGTAAATAATGAGGAAAACTAAATAGAATTAAATAGGTTATAAAAAAAATCACAATAGTTCTCTTGAGAAAATTATTCCATCAGCAATCCTTCCATCTAGGAATCAAATGTAATCATTATTTGTTTATGTCAATCTTAATGTTGGTTGTGTGTTCATAATGTAGTATTTCAACTTCCTTGTGTTTTAATTGCCATGTGAGGATACTGTGCAGGGTTTTAGCTTGAGATCTACTGTGTGTTGTCAAAATTTCCTTAATTTACTAAGGCTTATAAAAGTAAGACATTGTTAGGTTGGCATGATTTCTCTGCAACTACTATATGGTACCTACTTTTTATCACCTTGCTTTCCTCTAGGTGCTCACACACTGACTGCTTTAATAAATGTTCCAGCAATTTACTAGCTATTGAATTTAAACTTGCTGTTCTGTAATTTCCTAGATTGATTCCTCTGCTGTTTTAGTGGAGGCTTTCCAATATTTTAGAGAACCCATTCTTCCCAGAAAGGAAAACATAATACTCTTTGAACACTTTTCAACATCATCTTTTAGATCCGGGCATACTGTCACGATAGTGTCCATTTTAGAATATCTGTGCATGGTGTGAATCACTGCTGTAGTTCTTGGTCATTGGTCCAGTTTGAATTACATTTAAATCCAGACAAATCCCACTGAAATGCTTTCAGTCAGTCTGAATTGCCTAAACACCTGAAAAGAAAATGAAGCCTCAGGAGCTCCAGCCATCAAATTCTCAGTTCGGCTAACTGCTAAAGAGCCATCGCAAAGCTTTGTAATCTGACAACATATGCCATTCTTTGTGATGAACTGCTTGCGTAATCTGCTTCTACACTGTATAGAATGGTGATTTTTTAAAACAATTTTTGATAAAGGATTTCTTTTTCATGGACACAGTACTTCTTTATAATTAATCTTGGAGATAAAATGTTGTTTAGTGAAATGCATCTATGTCCCAGGTGATTTTTTTTTACACCTCAACTCCAGGGAGCAGAGTATTGTACCAGCTGCTGAATAATAGAAGGTGATAGAAGGTTTAACACCAATAAAATACTTGCATCAGGACAGAATCTTAAAGAATAAACAAGCAAAAACATATAGCTCTTTTAGGTACCTACTTATTTCTACATTCCATGTCAGGCATCAGCTACTGCTTAATACCAGAAGCTGCCAGGCTTTCTCATCTTTTCACATGCTCAATAAACACCAAGTTCCTTAACTATGAACTTCCTTGAAATACTTCCTTGTTTTCTAAAGTTCTATAGAGCTATGCTTTTATTTGAAAGGGAGTTCAGGGGTCGAACGGGTAACACAACCAAAACCATACACTGTGAGAAAAGCTTCCTTCAGAAAAAAAATTCCTTTGCATAAAATCCTTCTTCATATTATTAACAAAATCGAAAGGTTTAATAAGCAACGTGAAAGCAGAAGCTTTAAAAAATGAAAAAAATCATTTTGCTTTGTGGTATTATGCTTCATCTGTCTGCATCTACCTTTTCCACCTCATTTACTGGTATGTTCAAACACGTGTATGTAAACACAATGGGAGATCTTATACAGATTTATTGTTTCTAGGGCATATAGCATTAGAATGGCTTGCCTTATGCAATTATTGAGTTTGAGGGTCAGTTTTGCTGCTGTGTAAAATGCACAAATCTAAAGATGCATGCGGAATACTTAGGGACTGAAATCTTTGCAAGCACTAAGCTCATTTATAACCTGCTGTTTTTATTACAATTTGCTTTTGAGAATATGCCTTTGGCCTGTTTACATCTTCAGGGTTTCAATAAACATTTGTAACCCTGATGTCTTATGTAAGAAATTAGAGGAGGGAAGGAAAATAAGAAAGTTTAGTACACTCTTATATGTTACCAAGACTCTTCCTCATCAGAAACAGATAAAATATTGTTTTTTCTTTTTGAGGAGTTTTTGAATGACATATTTTTGCAGGTGCTCAGACTGCAAACATATGGCAGGTGTGAATAATGATGATTCTTTATGATGTCTAATTTGGAAATAAGAAAATCTCAGGGACCATAGTATTAATTTACTAAGAAATATACACACCGAGACTATTTTTCAGAAGTTTACAGATACACAGTTTACATTCATCATAGGTATAATTACTGGGAAAAATAAGCATGTTATGAGTGAAATATACCATACTTTTTTTTAAACCTTTTTTTTTTTTTTTTTTATTCTCAAATGTTCAAGTCTGCTTGGTTTTGATGAAGAGTGAAGGAAGTGGAAAACAGAGGTAAAAGTGACAATTTTATTAATATCATTTGGAAGAATATATTGTTTTATAGTGAAAAAAATGAAAGAGGAAACCTGGCTTAAACATGATCAAGAGTGTATGATTTTTTTTCGCTAATATTTTATTTATTTATCCAAATAGATGTTAAGATGAGACCCTGGAACAAAAAGGAGGTTCCTGAAAGCAGTCACAGGAGCAGAAGAGGTACTATTTCCTTTGGTCTCAGTTAGGAATGTATTGAACTGTTTTGAGCAGCCCTTTCCTGGCCTCAAGAGACAAGCTCAAGAATACTGTTCACTTGTGAGAGACAAGAGAAATTTAGGGGGAGACCATGGATCCAAACCATCTTAATTTGTGTTTATAATAATAATAGGGGGTGAGGGAAGAAAGAAAAGGAAAGGGGAGGGGGGAGAAAAAAAAACAGAGACATCAGGGAACTGTAAATCTAAGCTGCATGTTAGAGCCAAAAGATGCAGCAGCATCTCTCTCAACTTGCTATGCTTGCCAAATTCACTGGAGTAATGTCTGTTATAATAACATTCCAAAGAACAACAGTACAGGGTTGCTGCTGTCTGCCAAAACAAGACAGCAAGGCCTTACAACAGTATGACTCATATCTGGGTTCTTCCCTAAACAGATAAACAACCAACCCCTCCCCCTCAAAATATATCATCCAGAAAAACAAAGGATGTGCCCAATGGTTTTGAGTTTTATTTCATTTCTTTTTTTTATGATGCAAGATATTGTGGGTGATTTTGGAGTTCCCAGCTATAGGTGGGCTGAGATTAGAAAAAAAAAGAAGAAGGATTCTATCTGCCCAGCCGTGCCCCTCCCCTGCCAAGTTTGCTTTGTAATTCAGAGTGCATGCTAATGGTAGATCTTAGGTGACATTATATTGAGTGTTTCAAGTACAGAACTAGACCTTAGAGCCCACTGATACTTTTTTCCACTTCATTCTGGCATTTGTAAGAACTTTCAAAATTGCTTAAATATCAGAGAAGATTTCAATAAATCAAAAATACACAGATAACCTGCAGCAATGTAATTCCTAACATTTGTACCTATATAAAACATTTATTGACAAATATGACCCTTGTAATGCATATAATGGAGATACTGTATAAATACAGAACATTATGCTGAAAAAGATATTGACATTTTATCATATTCTTAGTGGAATTTAGTGCTATGTAGATCCAAAAGCTGCCCTCTTAGTCAGCTTGCTGTGACTATAATCAGTAATGAACAATTGACTGGCCATCACTGGTACCACAGACTCTATATAGTGAGTTTATGCTTATTATAAGAAAGTTGGCACGTACCACACCTATTCCACATGAAGGAATTCTAAGAGATCCCATTTAACCCAAAACTAGAGGTCTACAAAGACTCAGATTTCATGCAGATTCTCTCTTACTTGCTTACTTTAATCTATTTGTCATTTGGTGCCTGGAATGTTATTAAGAATTCTTAGATCTTTGATGTTTATAGTGAGATAAAACAAAGAAGAATGACTTATGTGAATAGCTTTGAGACTAGAAGCTCCATATTATAAATAGAATATCACATAGATTCAGTTTCTTGTTGAAGGCATTGTTCTCATTTAATAAAACCTTCCTTATTTATAACCAGGATTCAATTATCATTCCAATTAAAGGCAAACAACAACAACAAAAATCATCATTTTTAATGTGGTCAACATTTGAACGTCCTAATACTAACTATATTTCTTTCGCATAATTATATGGTCTTTTCTGCTTTTGCTCTGAGACAAAATATGATTTTAATGCCCATGTGAAATTCAAAGCAGAAACAAGGTTAAAAATGTGTAACAAGTTGTAGTCATCTTCAAACCCAAACCCACATTTTCTCTTGTTCTCCTTGGCATGAGCTTCTCACATCTAAGCAAAACAAGTAAAAGAAGTTATCAAGTCACAGAGGTATTCTGTGAAGTTATCTTGTGTGCACTTTGCATACCCAGAAATATGCATCATCAGGTGAAAAAAACTGGAAAGTAAAACAGACCATGTGCCCATAGATTAAGCACCTTGCTGTAACTATCAATATGCATTTTTTATTTTTTTTATTTCTGTCTTCTATTTGAAAGCATCTTAAAATGCAACTTACACGGCTAGAATTCCTACCCATTATAGATGTAGTAATAACTTTCTAATTACGGGATTCATTGTTACACTGCATAATCAGCTTGTTGAAGACATGCATTATAGTAAAAGAAAAAAACCCCACCCAATAGTAACATAGCTGTCCCATTAAAGTCTTGATTAACTTTATAACAATAATGCAATATCATTATACTTTTATAAATTAGAGGAAAAATTGGATATATATATCAAATAAGGGTCTTGTATCTTTACAAAAGGATACATGTTTAATTTAAAGTAAAGTAACTCCAACAACATTAATTTTTTAAGTAGGAGGGGTGACATATATAAACTCAACATAAAAATATAAACCAAATATTTCAACATCTCAACAGTATTATGTTAAAGGTTTCAAAGAAAGCTATACAGCTCCTAGGGACTAAAGGACATACAGTAACATCAGAAGCAACTGATGTGAGCAATGACAATTGAGATTGGCTGTTACAGATGGACTGATCTACCCAGGTTCAGTTCCACTGCTCCTGTTTGGTCAGCAAGCACCTTTTGCCATCTGCTTTACTTATATTATCTCCATTTTTTTTATTATTATATAATAGAGGTATGACTAGATGGCAATTTGGATCCAAAATGCAGTCAGAATCTCAGAATTTTCATATTTTCCAGCTGTGTTAAAAATAAAAGCTAAGATTAAGTTTATGAAAATCTAAAAGAAAAGAGTATTGATATCTTAATCTCCAGTTTGTATGCATATGTATAAATAAGAAAACAAATTCTGGTTTCCATATACTGGAATTTAATATGTGATACCAAAATTACTGAATGAGATGTGCATAGATGAAATGGGACCTAGGGAATAAGTTCTTAAAAGTAGCAAAGATTCTATATACCACCATTAGGAACAAAACTCCTCTCACCCCACAAAGAAAACCTAGAATATCATTGCTCTATAACTATTCCAACAATGTTTTTGAAATTATATTGCATGGTATAATCTCAGAAATTGAGTGAATAACAAATAATTTTTCACAAAATTATCGGATAACAAACAGTCATTTAAAAGACTGTACACTGAATTTCAGCCTCAAAGAGCCATATAAGCATACAAGAAAAACAGTATATACAAGACTAGAAAGCCCCAATCCATAACTATAGCTCTACTTGCCTGGAAATTTACTTTAAAATATAGCTAATAAATTTTTTCTACCTTCTTGTTTCTCTCCTCAAAACTTATTGCATACAGTTCTAGAATTTTATATACTTTCTGTTACGTTGAATACGGTACCTGATAGTGGAGATTCATCCAACATTTATGTACTAATACTTCATATATTTTATGAGGTATTTCTAGAAGTAGGATATAAGAAAGATCCCAATTTTCACCTTATAATTACAGTGATTCCTGTTTGAGGAGAAAATAAAAGAATTTATCAACAATTTCTTCAAAAAGAAATGTAATATGCTGGAAATCTGAATCACATTATAGTAATAAAATCTCTATTAGCTATTATATTTTGTTTTTTGTTTCTGATACCGTTAGCAGATTGTTCTGAAAGGTACTCATTGTGCCTTATCCTTGCAGAAATCATTTGGACTTTTCCCCATTGCTTTCAGATCATGCAGAGATCTTTGGGAGAAATTTTGTTGTTATTTAGATTTTTTTTTTTTGGAAATGCTACAGAACAGAAACCATGAGTTAGGTGAAAGCAATGGGATTCTAATGAATAAGATATCACATCAGTACCCTAATCATTTCACAGCCTAAAGACAACTGCAGTGAAGCCAACAGAACAGCAAGTAGAGACTGCCAATGAGACAGATTGGAAAAGAAATTTCTATGGTTTAACATCTGGGCACTGTGAATACCTTTCAGAAATGAAGGCAAGAACTCTGAGATACAGAGAATGTTTATTAAAATACATAACACTGGCAGATATTTGCCACTTTAAAAGAAAAACATAAGTTGTTAGAAGGTATTTACTTGTAGCTGAATTTGTTTTCAAAAAGAAGAAAAAAAGAAATGTATCCTCTAGAAAATATTTTAAAGTAACCCTGTGCTCACTTTGAATTATCAACAGTTGTTGATAAGAATCTTGTAATCAACATGGCAGCTAACCTGTGGGTGTCATTTTGATTCTATTTGACTTTAAAGGAAGTCTTAGTTGCAAGCATGAATGTTATGCAGCTTCTACAGTTCACCTGGAGATCATTGTTTCCTAGCACATTCCATTGGACACAATCTTTATCCCTGTGAAGGTGTTGGATAGGACTTCAGATTAGACTAGAACAATGTAAGTAGGAAAAATAGAAGTAGTAAGACTATGGCCAGTTTAGTCAATGGAAATACTCAAACATACCCTTTTATCAGTTCTCTTCCCCTCCTTTCTTTTTCACTGTATGAAAATAATTTTTGGAAAAGGACTTTTAAATGGGACTCTTAATGAAAATGAAACTAGAATTAAGTTTTCATAATTCATATTAAAAATAATTTTCTTGGCAATATCTAATTCTACTTTTATCAGCAAATATTATTTTTTGTTGTTGTTCCACTAAAGGTAACATTATGTGCAATATTGCCTGTCTACCTTCAGATAGGATGATAAATATTATCTAAACCATCGACAGTGTTAATGATAATAAAATATAAGCATATTGTGTATACATATTACAGAACCTTTTTCTAAAAGAGTAAAATAAAGTCACACAGAAGAAGCACCTTATGATATAACTAATCTGAATACAGATTTTTTTTTTAGTGGAGTGCCTGCATACTTGAAATTTCTGAGTACATTAAGGAACAGTTCAGAAAAAAATAAGATAGGCTTTACATTACCACAACACACATTTTAAATAAAACTTTTACAGAAATATTAAATCCAAATATAACACAAATTTGACACGATAAAGAAAAAGTTCTACCATTAAGTCCATAAACAACTTCTTATTCACTGCTGATTTTATGTAGGAAGAACTTTGAATAATGGCAATGGACACTACTATGAAATCCTGGTGTAGCTAAGAGTCATACTCTATTCTTATTGTTATTATGATGTCGCCAGCATTACCATGATGTCTTAGGATACACACACCTTGAGCCATATCTTTTATCTCTATAGTTTTACCTTTAGACTACTAATACCTGTGTCTGTACTATTATCCAAAAAATAATAGTTGCATACAATGCATATATCTTTTCACATTAAGACAGTGCCTGATGAAGCAGACACTGCACTATTACCTTTCTTCAAACTCATAGAAATGAGTCAAGAGTAAATAATGTCTAGTTTCCAAGTAAGAGTTTTATAGAATACTGCCCAAGGAAAAGAAAATTTACCACAGTTCAGGAATAATGCCGATAGCCTTTATTTTCACATCATAATCACAGTTTCAGATCTCAGTAATTTTTTTTTCTCCCTTGGGTAATATTTTACAGCTATTGACCTTAGAATCAGTCATTATTTATTTGTTGCTTTTTTTTTTCTAGTGCAACACACACAATTTCATGTTTCCTGTAGTGTGTTTGACAAGCATAAAAAGAAGTAGGAGAATAAGAAAATGGTTCTCAAATGCTGAATGAAGTTGAATAAATTTAAAGGCCTCAAACCCTAAATAGGCTGCAGAAGCTAATGTATCCTGTGCTGAGGAATTTCTGTTTTAGGTCACAGAGTCAAGTGAACCTCTTTTAAGACTATTGCAAATTGAATCACAGAATCACATGGGGTTGGAAGGGACCTCTGGAGATCATCTAGTCCAACCCCCCTGCCAAAGTAGGTCCACCTAGAGCAGGTTGCACAGGAACATTTCCAGGAGGGTTTTGAATGTCTCCAGAGAAGGAGACTCCACCACCTCCCTGGGCAGCCTATTCCAGTGCTCTGCCACCCTCAAAGTAGAGACGTTTCTCCTCATGTTTAGGTGGAACTTCTTATATTCAAGTTTGTGCCCATTTCCTCTTGTCCTGTCACTGGGCACCACTGAAAAAAGACTGGCCCCATCCTCTTGTCACCCACCCTTTAACTATTTCTAGAGTTGGAAGGGACCATAGAGATCATCTAGTCCAACTCCCCTGCTGAAGCAGGATTGCCTAGAGCTAGAGCATGTTACTCAGGACTGCATCCAGGCGGGTTTTGAAAATCTCCAAAGAAGGGGACTCCACAACCTCCCTGGGCAGCCTGTTCCAGGGCTCCGTCACCCTCACCGTGAAGAAGTTTCTCCTCATATTTGAGTGGAACCTCTTATGTTCCAACTTGTGCCCGTTGCCCCTCGTCCTCTCGGTGGGAACCACTGAAAAGAGTCTGGCTCCCTCAAGAAAATGGTTCTCAAATGCTGAATGAAGTTGAATAAATTTAAAGGCCTCAAACCCTAAATAGGCTGCAGAAGCTAATGTATCCTGTGCTGAGGAATTTCTGTTTTAGGTCACAGAGTCAAGTGAACCTCTTTTAAGACTATTGCAAATTGAATCACAGAATCACATGGGGTTGGAAGGGACCTCTGGAGATCATCTAGTCCAACCCCCCTGCCAAAGTAGGTCCACCTAGAGCAGGTTGCACAGGAACATTTCCAGGAGGGTTTTGAATGTCTCCAGAGAAGGAGACTCCACCACCTCCCTGGGCAGCCTATTCCAGTGCTCTGCCACCCTCAAAGTAGAGACGTTTCTCCTCATGTTTAGGTGGAACTTCTTATATTCAAGTTTGTGCCCATTTCCTCTTGTCCTGTCACTGGGCACCACTGAAAAAAGACTGGCCCCATCCTCTTGTCACCCACCCTTTAACTATTTATAAGCATTGATCAGATCCCCCCTCATCCTTCTCTTCTCTACACTAAAAAGACCCAAGTCCCTCAGCCTCTCCTCATAAGGGAGATGCTCCAGGTCCCTCATCATCTTTGTAGCTCTCTGCTGTACCCTCTCCAGCAGTTCCCTGTCCTTCTTGAACTAGGGAGCCCAGAACTGGACACAGTACTCCAGATGGAGCCTCACCAGGGCTGAGTAGAGGGGGAGGATAACCTCTCTTGACCTGCTGGTCACACTCTTCCTGATGCACCCCAGGATGCCATTGGCCTTCTTGGCCACAAGGGCACATTGTCGGCTCATGGTCGTCCTATTGTCCACCAGGACTCCTAGGTCTTTCTCCTCAGAGGTACCCTCCAGCAAGTCAGCCCCCAACCTGTACTGGTGCATGGGGTTACTTCTCCCCAGGTACAGCACCCTACACTTGCCTTTATTGAAGTATATCAGGTTCCTCTCTGCCCAATATTTGAGGAAAAAAAGAAAGAAGTTGAACAACTAGCTGTGCAATGCTACAAAATTGTCTTTATTATGAAAAATACTTTAGGTCATACGACCCTGTGTCAGCCCATTTAATTGTGCTTGTTCAGATGGTAGAATCTAGTCCCATGGTTCTTGGCCTTGTTTACAACACATCTTAGGTGAGGGATCTGACCCTCTGATATGGGGCAATTTTCTATTAATCAAATTTTAGCATTATGCTATGTCTGTGGCTTTTATTTAAATTACAGATCTTCATTAAAGCCTCTTAGAAGTAACTATAATGGACTGGGAAGACCAAGTAAGACCTACACACTTTCATACATACTACACTACTTGTGTATGTATGAAAGAAAAGGCAATCATTGAGATTTTATGATTTCTATAACATTTGTTGTTGCATGAAACAATGCTTTGATGTACACTTCTTATTCAGTGAAATTTTTATAATTGATTGCACATATTTGTAATGGAATTAACTTTTTGTTCATTTAATTCTAAATGCTGCTTCCATTTTCCAGGCTCTGTCATTTGCAGCAAACAAGTAAATATACTTATATGACTTTGAAACTACCCCATTTCTGACTGCAGTTTTGTTACTACTATGAATGACTTTCACAACAGGAACGCAGGCCAATTTAAAGTCCAGGCAGCAAGCAATTTGAGATCCACCAGCTTTATGCAGTAATATAATTATTCCCTCCGAGGCTCTTAATTGTATTCATCACACCATGATTTCTGCACAAATTAAGCATGCATTTACTGCTATATATAACTTGCTTTGCAGTTAACATCCTGGAAACAAATTTCAAGGAGATAGAATCCTGAACTTAGTCATCCCATGAAATCACTAGTTTCACTGCTCGGAAAAGTCACTTAGACTGTAAGGTCATCATATTTTTACATCACCAAATCATAGAGTGAAGCAGTGAAAAAAAGAGTGTGATGAAAAGATCAGCAAACTTTTCTACAAATATTTTTTTCAGACTTTAATTGTTAAAACCCCTAGTAAAAAAATCCTTGGATATATTTTTAAGACACAAAGCAAAAAATGAACATTATCAAAAAACCTTGCAGTCAGCAGAAGATAAGATGTTTTGAGCTTCCTTGTACAGGGGTATATCCACTCCATTACCTACATAATTTTAAAATATGTAAGTTTTCCTAATTGCATCACAGCAGTATTGGTATATTTGATCCCAGAATAATTCAGTGTATTTTTTCCTTGACAAACTATTTTTTTCGAGGGTGGTGTTATAAGGGCGTGGAGAGGAGAACAAAGTCTGATTCTATGCCTATCTCAATAACCTATAGATAAGTAGGCCTAGGCATCCGTTCTGTGTTTCACTGGAATTTGTTTTCTTTCTGTGGACATTTTTCTATACCCACAATTGTAGAAGATATTCATCAAGAAAAGACAAAGAAGAAAGAAATAGAATACAGAGCTTGTGATCCATCTCCACCTTTCCATACTCATTCTTCTGGGATTTTAAATTAGAGTACCATTTTGACGTGTCTGTGAATTGCTGTATAAATTGTCCAGCATCCCACAGAGTTAAGAATCAAGATTTTAGTAAGCTTCAGTGTTGTTGTGGATAGCAGAAATACCCAGAGCTAATGACAGAGTTAAGGGCTAAAAAGAATAGCAAAAAATTGGGAAAAAAATTTAAGCTCCATGATTTGAAGAGACCTTTGCATATTGAACATCAAACCAGAAAAAATCTCTGAAGTGTCAGAGGCTAGCAAGCATCAGTATTCTTTTGAATACTAGCCTAATCTGATTGAGATGATTGACTCTTACATCCTTGCAATATTGTTTTCTATTCTTTCAGGCTTTTTTCCCCTTTGTTCCCTTTGTTACGTGTAACATGTTTACTGAGACTACAAACTCTTTTAGGATTTATTCTACTTGTATTTAATGAAATTGGAAATACTGACGCTTAGAGTTTCATGTTTGCTTCCTATCTTAATTGTTTGAGGTGCTAGTAAAATAAGGAAAATATCAAGTGTATTCATAGTCAACAGACCTTTCAATAAAGGCTTGGCTTGGCCTTGGTGTGTGATTAGACTTAAAATATAAGGTCATAAGAACAATTCCTACTTTCAGAAACTAGCCCTAATCTCCAGATTTCAATGACAAACATCTATTGACTAATAAAATTGAATTGGATATTGCCATGTGTAATGTGAGCAGAATTGCACGGATTTATTGAGAGACAGATATCTCATATCACAAAGCACATATTATAATATTGAAATATTTCTGCATTTGTTGCGTATATGAGGGAGAAACATTGTTAGAAAACTACTTGGGAAAATTCCCTGGAAGATCTATAGGATATTTGCCTGACTAGGCCCTAAATTTGAAGCTTCAATAGCCTACAGGGAGCACCTCCCTCACAATTAATATACCTAAGAATTATAACATGGGAACAGCATGGAAGCAACTTGGAATGTTATATCAGAGCCAAGGGAGTCTTTAATTTAATGATCTCTTTTAGTTGCAATTCACATGTGTGAATCCTCTACCCTTTGGTCTGATATGAGCATTCTCTCAGAGCATTGCACAGCGTGAATGAGTGGGTATTACTTCTATATTTACAGTGCAGAAATGGTCCTTCAGAATCTATATAAGATACCAGACATCCTGCCACCAATTAATAAAAAATCCCTAAGCATAGAGGAAAGCTGGCAACAAATTTTAGCCAAAATATAACCAATCAGCAAACATGTATTGGCAGTGAAAACTGCTAGCCCTTCCAGGTCCCCAGAAGAAGGCTTCAGCTCAACAAACCTCAAGTCTCTACACACATCTGTTTAATATGAATGGCTTTGCAAAATCTGAGAAGGGCAAGACATTTAGATTACTCTTAAACAAGAAGGGAAAGAGCTACAGGAATGTTATGGAAATATAAGTGTTATCATTCTCTTTGCTTCTGTTGTGAGATTTAGAATTTTTTCCCGATTAATAGTAGAATTGGAAAAGAGACTTTCCTGAGTGTCTTTCCCTAAGCCATTTGGAGCCTTAGAAATCAGGGGCAATACCCTTGCATCCTCCTGAAAAGAGGAGACAGCCAACAAAACTGTAAAATAGTTCTTTTATATTCCCTTAAAAATATTATCTAAGACGTTATTGAACTCATTCTTTTTTTCTCCCCTTAGAACAACATCTTCCAAATGTATTCGTAGCTGATACTGAAGCATATTACAGCACTCCAGTGCAGAAAATCTGAACACTGGCTATCAGATTCTTCTAAGAGGGAGCAACAGTTTAAGTTACTGCTGCTGTTTGTTTATGAAAAACAGCTGTGATTATGCCTTGACCGCAAAGCAGTAAGATTTGGCAAATGACCATGAGTCAGGAAGTGTTGCAGGAGATTTTCTTCTTGCTCAGAAAAGACAAAGTGGTAGTCATGCACAGGTTTTATTCTTAACATCCTAACTTACTACAGTAATACATGGATGCTCCCTGAACTATAGACAAAAACTCGCTTTTCCAACACAGCAGTAAGCCTTACTGACTTTTACCAGAATATTTGTTAACTCTTAGCTTTGGTCCGGTCTTTCCAGCTCCAAATACCATCCTTGATTTCTACGCTCCCTGCTGAAAGATATTGTCCACTGGTTATTAATAGAGTAAACCTGAAATTCTACCATACATGCATTTATATTTCTTGGTTTGTGAGATATATAAATGTTCCTTGATTAGTTGGATTCTGAGCTCAACCTCTTTGTGCGCCATTATTGGCCTGCTGAGGGTACTGCCACTTCTGGCCAGATTTCCAATTTAGGTAAAAAGTTATCATAGAATCATAGAATGGGCTGGGTTGGAAGGGACCTTAAAGATCACCGAGTTCCAACCTCCCTGCCATGGGCAGGGACACCTCCCACTAGAGCAGGTTGCTCAAGGCCACATCCAGCCTGGCTTTGAACACCTCCAGGGATGGGGCATCCACAACTTCCCTGGGCAACCTGTTCCAGTGTCTCACCACCCTCATAGTAAAAAATTTCTTCCTGATATCTAATCTGAATCTTTTTTCTTCCAATTTAAAACCATTTCTCCTTGTCTTATCATTACCCTTCCTGGCAAAGAGTCCCTCCCCTAATTTATCTCTGATAATTTAGATACTTCAAATCTTATCAGAGCCTTTTCAAATCACTGTATAATATGTTTTCATGCAGCAAAAAGATTACAGAATTGTAAAATGTTCAGTAAAACTCCGTTTTCCCAATCTAATAATACCATTTCAGGCATATAATAATAGCATTTCAAACCTTGACATCTACTATTGGTCACAATGCACGCCCCTGTTCTATCTATGCTGTTATTCAAGTTGCTACCATGTGCTGAAGCACATGCCCTCATCTTCATTTGTTTCGTTGCCCTTCTTAAGTAGCCAATACCAGAACACTGAAGTGGACAATACCAGAACACTGCTCCTTTGTTCCTTTGATGGCTTAGCTATGTGACGAAAATTAGAATTCTCTTAATTTTATACACCCTGAGTCCCAAAGCCCTGTCAGATTGAAAGGACACCCTGTATTGGATAAAAAGAAATTAAAATATTAGCTTTACCAACTTATTAAATTCACTTTGGATCACATGTCTGGAAGAACCCAGTCCACCAATCACTGAGGCTGCTAGATTTCACTAACCACCAAATTATAGAAGTGTTGGCTTTATCACACGCACCAATAAATGTAGCTGCACATTTGTCAACTAATCAGTGTAGATTTTATCTCAGTAATAATAGCAATCTAAAGTCAGTTACTTTTAATAGAAAGTATGCATGTAAGGTAGAAGTTCTGTGCAATCAGACAAAGCAGCACAATTAATGTAATAAAAAGCTTCAAAAGGAAGTCTGTTGTGTCTGTTTCCCTCTTAATCAACTGTAAAATTATAAAGGAATTACAGGCACTGTAAAGTCACACAAGAAATATATCATAGACATTTTCTTTTTTATTGAATGAAATTCCCTATTCATATGAGAAAAAATAATCTGAAAAGATAAGTAATTTGTGCAGGTGTTTGACTTTTTTCCTTTCAGTTATGGGGGGATGAAAATCCAACTTTCATGCTGCTGTTTTTCTTGTACTACACTTTTGACATTTAAATAATAGAGTCAATGAAGTGCACATACTTCTAGATTTATGTCACACACATCACTCTGTCAGTTGGTAATTGACATAATGACAAAGTGGCCAGGGAAAGTGTAGGTGGAAAAAAGGGGATTTGAACAAACAAGATGTGCAAAAGAAGCATTCTGGAGAGCCTGCATACACCCAGTGGCATGACTAGCTGCATTCCCATTGTATTGCTTAAAAAAAGTCAAATATTCTAGGTCTCGTGGGTATGAGGTAACTCTGATAAACACAAACCTTCTAATTTTCTACTTCCAAAGAAAGGTCTGACAAGGTTAACGCTGAAGGTTCCCAAAGAATTTTGATTGGCACCGAGCAATAGTTTGAGGAGTATAACTGAAGAAAAATGAAACAATATACTACTGAAATACCAAGGGAACTGAGATTGTTAGCAGTGTTCATACAGCATCATACACGGTGGTATCCTGGACATGAATATTCATGCAGCTACAGTTACATATGCACAAAAGTCTTAAAAAGTTCCCTGAGATATTATGCTGTAACTATTAATCCTAGTTAATATGTCCTGAAAAGAATAAGGCCTGGGACTACACAAAAGGAAACTTTTACTAGCAATAGTTGGTTTACATAAGAAACTTTTTATTTATAGATATTAAGTTTTGAACTCTGGCATGAGGACTGGAAAACTGATTATGCTCAAGAGTAGTACTACATGCTTTGTGTTCATATTGTGTTCAATCCTCTCCATTCCCAAAACAATGATCCTTTCCATAGTTTCTGCCAGAAACTGTGCCAACCCAAATTATGTCCTGGATTGTAACTGGGCACTGGTTTGGGTAAAAACATTCCAGGAAGCATACTACAAGCCAAAAAGAAGGAATGATTTTCTAATGGTGTTTGAGTCTGGGCTCTGGCCCTGGTTGACCTGCGAATAACCAACAGGTACATCCATAGTTTGAATGAAGAGGGGCATGGATATGCACAGCTGTAATGGGGTCTTATCTGGTTATTTTTCTCTAAATTCCGAAAAGTCCCTCTGGTGGTTTTTTTGTATGGATGGCTCTCCTCAAGAAGAAACTGATATGGTTGCTAGCCATAAGCAGTGTCAAAGGTTCAAGCCAGACCTTGAAACACTCAGCCTGCACATCAGTGACCGATTCCTGTTCTCTGTTATTTGAAAGTACAGTTACAGGTAGTACTGTAAGGAAAGTACCTGTTTAAGGAAAGCAGTCTCTAGTGGGGAAAGCAGCATAAACTGCAGAAAGCAGTGTCATTTCAGAAACAACCCTGCACCTAGAACTTCCTATTGGCTACTCTCTAGGTGACTTCTCACTCAGTAATGTGCTTTCTGGTTTGCTTTTTAAAAGACATTTTTATCGAACTGTTGAAAATATATATTGTATATTGAATATATTAAGAACATCACTGCTTAATTTATATAATCCAACACATTTATTCATGAATGTGTGCAAACATGACAGAATTTGGCATTTATAATTATAATATATAAACTCATTCACTTTACATGTGACAGTCCTATTACCAAAGATTTCCAAATGCATTGTTTAATGTTAAAAAATGATAAATCCTTATGAAGATATTTTAGCCACTGCTGAAATAGATGTCATATAGATCTGAAGAACACTGAATTATGTAATAAGCAGTTACTTAGAAGATGGAAAAGTCTCCAGTTTCATTTTCTTGTCTATATAAAACATGCCCCCCCTCAATGACCTATCTGAATTGATATTCATAAATAATATGTAGCTACTTTAAAAAAGGTGTGTGTGTTTGTGGATTTCAAATAATGCATATTTATTTATAGTTAAAGAAGCTCTGGAATTTTTCATTATAAAATAATATTCATCATCTAATTTGTAATAGAATCGTGCCAGTCTTTGAAAGGTTTTTCTATAGAAAATATCATTTAGTTCTACACAATAATGCAAGCCCAACAATACACACATGCAAGACCCATTACAATTTTCTCCTACTTGCCTCATTAGGCCCAATGCTCAAAAGAGATCAATGACTGAGGTGAACTGACAAATTGTGTATTTTATCTCTTGCTTGTGCCCTGCCTTAAACAAAGAAAAAGATTTAGTTTATATTTCTTTTCTGAAGCATTTCTACTTTCATTTCTCTAAGTATTACCACATTCAGCTGCTTTCACACTCTTTCTGTTTCACTAGCAATCTGTTAGTGATCTTCTCCTTTCATCTCTCCACATATATATCCTAATGAAATCATTATGGCTGAACTGTTGGTTTTCATCCTCCTCTATTCCTACAGTGTATGGTGGTAATGATCTCATTTTATTTTGATACACTGACATTACAGCTGTCCTTTTCATCCCCTCAAATCTATTTTATGTTTATTTAAATAAATATATTTAATTATTCAAATCACATAACTGTATAATCTCACTTGATGCGAAAACATTTGATTATCAGATGTGGGATACTGACATGGCTGCTAACATTTGTTTTGTTGTGTAAATTACAAGTTGTTAAACAATAATACCCTGAACTGCTGTATGACAAAAAAAGAAAAAGAAAAAAAGGTTTGATGACGGTTTGAAAAGTTTTGCTATTAAAGGGGGAAGATGTGTCTCATTTTGCATTTTCATGCATTATTATCCATTGGCAGCTCCCATTACTTTACATTTTTAACTTAGAGGACAATAATTCTTCCACTATGAATTTATTTTACCTTTAGTCTCAGGATTTAACTGAAATATGGGAGTCTTACCAAAGCAAGGATTGCAAAAATAGGCAAATATTTCTTAGTAGGCCAAAGTATGAAGAGTGGAGCTCTGCTAATTTCTGTCTCTTTCTGAAACAGCTTGGGAACTTTCTGGAGCTTGGAATCAAGTAGAAAGTTTAATCACCTTTTTGGCCTTCTGCTCTGTCTGAATATTTCTCCTCACGCACGGAAGTACTATTTTTGACTTTGGTCATAATGCTGGCCAGATTTTCGTCATGAACAACATATAATCAAGATCTAGGAAAAGGGTTTTTTTTATTTCTTTTGGTCTGATAATTTTCCATGTTCTGTAAGGCACTGTTGATGAGTTCCTAAAAATGCATGATTTCTCTGAAGGTTTGTGCATAAGGAAGAATCTCCTCCCTGTTTCACCTCTGTATTTCCCCACATTGGATGATGGGAAGAGCCTGCTGTTTAATGGGAAAATTGTGTGGGTTGATAAGAACTAACCCTTCAGCTGTCATTAGCTGGAAGCTATTGCTAACTGATGTGAAATAGAACAGCTCATAGTTTTGACCTGAACTGAGTCAGCTGAGTCAGATAAAGCCTCAACCAAACCATGTAGCTCACCAAACAACAACAATAAACAAGAGAAAAAGGGTCAACACTTCTGCTTATTATTATGTCTTCCTTTTCTTAGCTGTTAAAAAACCCTGCCTCTGTGACTCAGGGGAAGTTAAGGTAATTTCTATATTTCTTCCATCCACACACACCAAAAGAAAAACCAGGGAGTCAGTTCTACTAAGGAAAGGACAGTATCTGCTCACATCCTTTAAGGTCAATGTCAGAAATGATGGAGCTATATAATAGCGTCTGCTAAGCAGCCCCCCTGCTAATCTCCACCCTCCATGCTTCTCCTCAACAGTAAGCATGATTCAAACACTTTACTTTCATACTTTAATCTCATAAATGTACACAAATTTTCTTCTTGACATCCTCTCTCATAAGAGACAGAGCTTGATGTCTTGAGGGTCAAAAACTCCCAAAGCTCACAGCTGAACATCATTGATGCAGATCCCTCTTACTCTCACCTTTTAGATATCTTAACATCACAGGCACACTATACTTATATTAACTCAATTTCCAGTATTACATTTGCACAATGATACCACTACACTATAGAGATTCCCTTGGAAAGTAACATATTAAAAATACATTTGAAGCATTTTTTCTGATTTTTTGAAATAAACTATATTTTTGGGCTTTCCTTAAGAGCAAAATTTCTAGTTTATGCTTGAAGAGACTAAATATCAAGAGACTTGTCACACAACAGTAAACTTTAGTTGAACTTTTTAAGCCAGTAAGGGCCAGATACATAATATGTGCCTGGATGTTCTAATTTACCACATTAAGGTTTATAGTCTGCATTTGGATCAAACGTATAATATAAGTATAAAAAACTAAATATGGATTTTCATTTTGTATTTAGACCCCATGAAAATGTTATTAAGGAATAATGGATATACACAGGGTCTTTATAGGCCCCACACTAGAGACTCACACCCTGTACATAAGTAAGAAGCGGAGTGATAACTGTGAAACAGATATTAAAAATAAAATAAGCAGAAAAAATTTCCATTCGCTTCCTGAAAATAAGGAAGGTGTTTCAGAGTTCAGGAGATGTCATGAATCATAAAGTCATAAAGCCAAGGTATAGGTGAGAATAAAGAAGTATATGAGCAGGGGTAGGTGCATAGGGCAATTACTCTTATTTCCAACTCAGCTTTTTCAAGATGTTGAGTACTGCTATATATAAGAAAGACCATTAAATCAGTGTTTACAGTTCAAGGGTGTTATTTTCAGCATCTGTACTTCATGTGAAAAGTACCATAAAAAAAAAAAAAGTTTCACATAAGAACAATATGTCTGCTTTATTCTGAAAGTGAGAAAAGTTTCCATCAGTACTTGAGTCTATGCGAGACTTCTATAAAGGAATAAAACTTCTTCACTGACTAGTACATTGTTATCATTGAAAATACTACCTGAATGGGTTACTATTACATGTGAATAAGTGGAACAGTTCCAGGACTATGTTATTTTACTTTCAGTTAGTGAAAGAACTTAGGAGCTTTGTAGCTTTGAAGCATCATCATATTTTAATAAGAGAAATCTAGTGAAATGATTAGAAGAGAATGAGTTAAAAAGAAATATAATGTGCATTGAAAGACAAATATGGTTTTGGGTTAGGTCTTTACAAAGTATTTTATGTGCATGTCAAAAAAACCCCACAACCAAATCCTTATTGTTCTCATTTATGCAAACAATAAGATAGTATATCCAACAAATAAACTGATCTCTGTTTTCCTTTGAAGTCAGAGATTTAAACATAACGGACATATGAATTATCTATATATTATATATATATTATTTATACATATAGACTAAGATAATTATATAGATGATTGTGGTAGTGCAACAGATATATTTTATTTTATTTCTGATTCAGCTTTTCTTCTGATCTAAGCAGAAGGTATTATATCATCTAAACTCTGGGAAGGACATGATAAGAGCAATGTTGATCAGGACAAAATACTTTGCTATATTTTCACTAAAGGATGTGAATTTCTCACTGATATAGTTTATACAGACTCCCTTTCAGTTACCTAGATGAATACTTTCTTTCAATCTTTGTTGGTTTTATGCTTTCCCATTCAATATTTACTTTGTCATTTTACTCATATCTACAGAACCTTTGGAGTAGAACCCTTTCCCACAGGTGAAATTTATTAAATACATGAGAAGAAGTTACTGTTTGAAAAAATGCTTGCTTGAATGAATGGATGGCAACTGAGTTTAAAAGTGACCTAAAATACATCATTCTCTTCAGCTCTTTTCTACCATTTTTATTTCTGTGCATATTTTTGCTGCACTCCTGTGTTTTCTACATAGTAAAAAAGTACTTTTTTTTCCGGAATTTATGTTCAATTACAATGAATTCACACAATTAAACTCCTTTTACTTCCAAAATTGCACACCCACATACTCCATTTCTGAAACCCCTGAAAATAGATGTTTGGACATCCTCTATAATAATAGATGTTTGGACATCCTCTATAATTCCAGGCAAACTCCGTTACCCACTTAAGCTATATGATACCTACAGGCCCTCTATATAATTTCTGAAACTAGTCACATCTCTTCAAAGTTTTAGTAATCAGTCATTACTATGTAAGGTATGGTCCCTAGAGATGGGTTAAATGTCTTCTGAGTGCACTCCTACCCATCTTAGTTTTTCTACCTCCCCAGGAAATACTGATTCTAGTTCTAGGCCCATCACTTCTTTCCTCTTATCTCTGAATTTCCTTAAGTTAGAAGAAGTTTTTAACAAAAAAATTACACTCACATAAGATTTGTGAAGCCTTTAACTGTTTCAAGCCCTGATTGGTCAATTCTCTTGGCTCTAAGTTCACAGCCCCCCTTACACTGTAGGAAGAAGATATAGCATTTTGTTCATTAATTTTACTTGAATTAGGAAAAATCTGATTAAATAAGCTATTGATTACTTGATTACTTTGCATTGTTAAAAGTCCTAAGTTCTTCTTAAGGTCTTCAACTTTTGCTGAGTGCATTGCTGAGATGATAGGTCTCCTGATGTTTGGTTTAAAATGTAGGTTAAAAGACAACAATAAGAATAAAATGCTGATAAAAGCCAAATGAATTTTACAAAAAAAAATCAGCTTCTAATATAATATATCAATAAACAACTCCTAAGGGAATAACAAAACATAAAAAAAGCTTTCTTTTACATAAACCTACATAATTTCTGTATAGAAGACTTTTTGGTAAACAGTTTGGGAAGTGGATTGTGGAACAACTAGCCTTTTAAATAATACTGTTTAATGTCATGTTACAAAGAGTCTTTCATATTGTAATTACTTTAAAGTAGGACAGATTAATTAGATTTAAATTCACTGATTTAAATGAACAATTTTAATCATTAGTTAAATCAGCAAACAAAAACTTTATTTTAAAATGACAAGTTTTTTCCTTTTACTATTAAGCAACTTTTCTAAAGAAAGACTGAGTCATTGTTTTCTATAATTTTCTATTTTTTAAATTGCCTTTTAGGATAAATAATACCTACATGAATTTAAAAATAATTAAGTTATTTAAAAAAGAGAGTATTATCTTTAGTTACTGTGCTGAAGTGATTGGTTTCTGGTCATTGCATCCTTGAAGAACTTAAAATTAATAAATCTTGATTTCTCACATAAAGGTTTTTTTAATACACTAGAAAAGTCTTATTGCTTTCTTAACATTCTTTTTCAGTTTAGAGGAACTAGTTACTGAATAGAACTAGTTTAAAAACTGGAAATATTCTGTTTGCATGCACTGATGATGCTAGTTATCAAGAACTGGTTTAGCACATAATGCAGTTAGACCACATTACTGGTAGCTAAGTCACATTTAGATGCACACAGGCCATTCTTCATTGTATAAATATTTGGAAATACTTCGTCTGCCTTTGAGAAGGTGGTCTGTTGGGAGCTGATGAGATTCACCTGACCAAGTGGAGCAAGATGGTCTTCGCCAACAAGCTTTCCAGACTTATACGGAGAGCTTTAAACTAGACAGAGCAGGGGAAAGGGATGGGGTTTTGAGCAACAGAGAAAGAACAGCCAGAGGCTGCTGATGCATTAGGATCCAACAGGGGAAAACTTGTGAAGTACCTCAATAGACTTAGGGTGTATTTCTTTGAAAACATGACATGGTCAATAGCCCAGCTGAAGTGCCTCTACCCCAATGTATGCAGTATGGGTAACAAGCAGGAGAAGCTGGGAGCCATTGTGCAGCTAGAAAGCTACGATTTAATCACTGTTGCTGACACTGCACAACTGAAGCCTGTTCAGGAGGGACAGGCAAGGAGGGAGGGGCAAGGCAGTGTGTGTACCCTCTATGTAAAAGAATTACTGACTAAACTAGTAGCCTTTTACAACAGAATGACTGCATCAGTGGACAAGGGAAGAGCTACAGATTTCATATACTAGACTTCTGTAAGGCCTTAGATACAATTTCCCACAACATCCTTGCCATTGATTGGAGATTTGATGGGTGGAATGATAGATGGATATGGAAGTGGCTGGATGGTTGTGTCCAAAGCGTTATCGTCAGTCGATCAATGTCCAGTGGAAACCAGTAACAAGTGGTGTCCCTCAAGGGTCCAAACTGGGACAAATATCATTTAATATCTTCATCAATGACACAGGCAGTGAGATTTGAGTGCACTCGTAGCAAGTTTGCCGATGACACCAAACTGAGCAGTATGGTTGATTCACTAGAAGGAAGGGATGCCCTCAGAAGGACCTTGACTGGCTTGAGGAGTGGGCCCAAGTTAACCTCATGAAGTTCAACAAGGCCAAGTCCTGCACCCAAGTCAGGGTAATCCTCAGTATCAGTATAGACTGGAGGATGAATGGATTGAGAGCAGCCTTGTGGACAAACACTTGGGGATACTGGTAGATGAAAAACTGGACATGAGCAGCAACATGCAATTGTAACCCAGAAAGCCAGTTGTATCCTGGGCTGGTCAAGGGAAGCGCTTCTTCCTCTCTACTCTGCTCTCATGAGACACCCACCTGGAGTATACTACACCCAGCTCCAGGGCCCCCAGCACAAGAAGGACATAGATCTATTAGAGTGGGTCCAGAGGAGGGCAACAAAAATAATCAGAGGGGTGGACCACCTCTCCTGTGAAAAAAGGCTGACACAGTTGAGGATGTTTAGCCCCAAAGAGAAGAGAGAAAAGAAGGCTTGAGGGAGACCTTATTGTGGCCTTTCAATATTTATAGGCAGCTTATGAGAAAGGTGGAGACACACTTTTTACCAAAGGCTGTAGTGACAGGAAAAGGGACAATGGATTTAAACTGAAAGAAGGTAGGTTTATATTGAACATACGGAAAAAAATTTTTACCATGGGAGTGTTGAGACACTGGAATAGGTTGACTTAAAATCTTTCTATAATTCTGTTATTACTATGCCTGTAGAAGTAAATTCTTTTTTAGTCTAGTAGCTATATTGGGTCTTCAGAAATGGGTGGCTAAGATAAATTTTGATCTTCTTGTGACCCAATACCATAGTTAAAAATGCAAGTTAGCAATTTCAAAATCAGTTGCTTTTTCTCTACTGAGATTGTAATATGTTTCATAGTACTGAAAATTATTCACATGTGTATGTATACTCACACACACATAGATATAAATTTACACAATTGAAGTGCTAGGAAGGAAAAAATGTTAGGAAGAAAAAAAAACCACTTATATGAAATACTTTTCCCCTTTCTTCCAAACATAAAATTTTTTCATAAGGTCATCAAATCCAGATAAATCAGATACACTGCAGTTAGCTCCTAGCTAATACGCAATAGATTAATTTCTTAGCTTTGTAAATAGCTTTTAAATCCTCTAAAAAGATTCTCATCTGTATTTTCGATGTCACTAGAGCTCAACTGAGGATAAAACTAAGTCTATGTCTCCTACTTCTTTTTCCTAATATTTGAGGTACGAAGATGAGTTCACCTAGCTCAAAAGCATAGCTAAGTCACTTTCCCTGCAAAACTGTGATCTTTTTGACTAAACCCCCCTCTCCCCGCACCTCCCCCACCCCCAACACATGAAAACACACAGAGTGAATCCAAGTCAGTGAAGAGAAATAGTGTTTCTCAGTTGACACAAGTACTCTGGAGAAGAGAATCCGTCCTTGTGTTCAGTGTGTGCTGTTCTATTGGTATACAGAGCAAAGAGGAAAGGTGTTGGTCCTCTCTGCTCCTTTAGCAACCCATCAATTGCTCCTAAACTGATGCTGGGTGGTTAATACATTTGATGAAACCAAGTAATTTTATGACAGGCTCTGATGGGACTACTTGCCAAAGAAATGGAAGACTTGAATTCCAAGCTATGTCCCTATTTCATGCATCCAAAGGCCATGGAATATATTTGTGGAGAACTTCCTATTGCCTGCCTGTTAAAAATAGCCTATGATGTTTGGGCCATTTTTCTAACAATACAAGGTGATTAGATAAGTGCCTCACAGTTCATTTTTTTAACTTAAAACTATATATTCACGGGTTCTGGTTTCTGCTGCTAAGATATGTTTAAATTATTATCGTGATTGTTGTTCTTATTCCTATTAAGAATATTGATAGGCCAATGTAAAGAGCATTCCAGGGACAGAGATATGGGTTTTCCACTTTGATTCCTCAGTGCTTTATACTTCCACCTTAGGCAGCCTGAATTACACCAATAACACTTAAAGACCAAACAGGGCAAGGTCAGCTGCTGAGCAGTGGGGAAACCTATAGACTTTGAGAAATTACTTCTGTGACTGAGTAATGAGCCTTGGATTCTGCAACCTGGCACCTGCCACGAGTACTAAATTAATTGAAAAGGAAAACCCTTAGAGTCGTTACAGAGGCATAAAAGCTGGTGTTACAGAGTGGTGAATCAAGCACTAGCCTTTATGAATAGATACTGCGGTGTTTTACAATAATGATCAAAAGCACTATAGCTTGTAACACTATTACTGGACTCTTTATGGATAAGAAGCATTACTCTACTAAGAATTTTTATAGTTCTGAATCTACCAGGCTTTGTTGTAAGTGGCCCTCAGTAAAAGACTTTAAGTTCATACCAGTATTTTATGTGTACTACCTTTTCTATGAGACCACTGTCTCCGTTCATTTCTCTTTATTATATTTCGGTAGATGGAACTGTAGGGCCAGATCCAAGAAAAAGGAATTTGCACAGCCTTAAAGTTTTCTGCTGGAAATCATGATCTAGAAAACACCCTCTCAGATTTTACTTTAGTATTTTCTGGATGTCATTTCAATGAGTTCTCTGGGAGCCTTGAATTATTCTTGAAGGCACGTGTATAAGGAACCAGATTTTGGTACCTGATGGGTAAATTTAACTGTGGGGATGGAAGCCTATGGTCTGTTTTATGTCTGTTTTCACCTGTTGACTCTTAGTATAAAATGCATTTTGGGTTTTAACAGCCCCTCGGAAGTCTGTTGCCTCCAATTTACAAATTGCTGCGTCTAACCCTATATTACTAAGCTCTTTATTGGATCTGGCCTTTATTAAATTCATAGGTTTAGCAATTATTGTGATCACATTAATCATTGAACTGATAATTTAATTTAGTTTTGTATAAACTATACATCATTCAGATATCGCTTATTTGCAATTTGTGTGGTTCTAGAGTATTTCTTCCTATGGAGAACTCTGTTAAATATACATAATATAACAGAAGTTCTGATGTAGATATGGCATATAACTTTAGGATTATGGCTATCAGTATATGATTATATGGTTATAGTTTAATGATTATACTTAAGGCTCCAAGTGGCAGTGGGGAAGAACAGGCTTTCTGCATTTTGTTTATATGTAACTATCCATTTTTCCTCTTTCTCTTCTCCCAGTCTTCTTAACAAACTGCAAAACTTTCTAATTCAAGAACTTTCTGAGAATACTGCAGTGAAACATGTCATTTAGAAGATGGCCAGCTGCAGATTTGGCAACATGCTACTTATAGAGTAAATATATAATGTATTGAAGACTTCTGGAATTCTGTTGCCAGCCATGAACTTGACAGGCAAGCAATACTACATTAATTGAGGGAAACTTATTCTAAAATCAGTACAATAAACCACAAGGATTCAAAAGAGCACGACTTCTTTTAAAGCTTTGTTTCAGAAAAGTACATTTATGGATTCATATTCACTTCCATCATGTTTCCTTTAACTGTTTAACTCATGCTTCCCTGTTGACTGTACTACCACTAGAAATTTCTGCTGAAGCATGTACTGGTTCATTTCTCTTGACAGGATTAAAAAAACTCTTCTTAATCTGGATTAAACACTGAATAGGTGAAGGTGGCAATGGCTTGTCTCCTCTATCCTTTCCCATTCTCAGATTCATGCAATTAACATCTTTGTTGCTTATTTATATTCTAGGAAAACACAGTAAAATAAAATACAGTATGTAACACAATAAAGACTTCCTGAGTTCACTTTATTAATTTCTTATGGCCAAGGTGCTCATATTTCAATACCATGTGTGTCAAGAAATACGAGGAGTATACAACCTTACGACATTTTTAGCACTATTTTGAAAAGGCCTTTACTGGTGTTCTTAGAAATAAATTAACCTTTTTCATATATGTGTGGGTTCTTTAAAATATTTTTTTTAATCCTGTATTAGGCAAAATGGTACAAATGAATTTCACTAATTGTACTGAATTTCATATATGTTAATATACATTTTTGCTAAGAAATGCTGAAAAATTTCTCAAATACCATATTTTCCCACATGACTTCAATACTGGGAAATGCTCATGGTAATGCACTTTTCTACATCCATTAAGACATCGCAGTAACTTTCAGTTTGCAAGCCCATATTGTACAAATCACACAGTTCTCTGACATTAGAAGACTCTCTGAATGAGATATGAAATGTCAAATCTCTTTATCCAGTTCAAGCTAGTTTGAAGTGCAAAAAGCTTGGGATACTGATTTCTGTATTGCTTGTAAATCTTGGTAGTTCACTTCAGTGAGACAGAAAATGTATCTTGAATTTCCAGGGTAATCAACACAAAGTTTCTATCCCTCTATGTTCATAGAATGCTCTTCTTCAGATACATTAGGAAACCTCATTTTTCCAAGCACCCTCAAAATAAAATTGAATGGTGACAGTGATTCTAATGCACAATGCTGGACTTAACAAAACTCAGAGAGTCTTCCAATTAAAATTTTAGCAAGATGCCTTATATTGCCAGCCATGGAGACATCCTAGAACCTCATTTACTGCCCCCAGCTGAGGCTCTTGTCTGAACATCTGATCTAGAAAGCGTGTCACTCAGCCATGGAGCTTTCCTTTTCAAGAATATGTCTGTACTTTTTGTTGCTTTTCAGTCTTGGAGCTGCTTCCTCTAACCATTTTCTATTCACATTAGAGGGGAGAATTGTGTTTTGAATTTTGTTTTTACAGTTATAAAATGGAAACAAAAGATTAGTGCCACAAAGATGAAAGTATTTACATAAGACTGTTTTATACTTGAGTTTTTACAGTCACATATTCTCTTTTTTCATTCTTACATTGTAATCTACATTACTACACAGTAATGCACTGCTTTTGCAAAAGACATCTTTACTCATAAGAAAATGGAAAAAACAAACAATGACTTGCCAGTGTTTATTAAGCAAGAAAAATAGTATCTGGAAATTATGACATAAAAAAGATCAAAACATAATTGAATATTTTCTTATGCATATAACTAATTTAAATTGTAGGATTTCCAATAATTATTTTGTACAGACACAAAGTTATTCATACCCTTTAACATATAACTTCACATGCTACGTTAGAGGACTGAACTCCTTGCTCTTTACAGACTAACAGACAATAGGACAAGAGGAAATAGCCCCAAGTTGTACCATGGGAGGTTTAGATTGTATATTAGAAAAAATATCTTCACAGAAAAGGTTGTCAAGCATTGGAATAGGCTGCCCAGGGAAGTAGTTAAGCTGCCACCCCTGGAGGTATTTAAAAGATGCATAGATGTAGTGCTGAGGGACATGGTTTAGTGGTAACGATTCTATGATTCTGCATGATCAATGAAATGTGGAATTGAGAATTCATAGCATGTGTACTAGGAGCTGACTTGTCCTATTAACAAGAACCTAATGCTTTAACCTGCTGCTTGTATGTAGAGAGTGTATAACTCTTAGTAGTGTGAGGTGGCTTCCATTTTGTGACTTGTCTCTCTGAAAAGGCCTGCAGTGATAACTTTTTCTTATGGCTGTGCTAGAGTAATCTTTGTGTTAAGGAGTACATGAGAACATGAAGCACAGTGGATACAGAAAAATAATAGAAGAAAAAGTATTAGGATATCTAACTCCTGCCTGGCTTGGGAAGCTTCAGAAGGAATTGTATAGTACTATTGTGGGAGAAGGAGTATGTTAAGAGGACAGGTGAGAGTGTTAACACAAATGTATTCAAAAACAGGAATTGTAGAATCAGGACAGCAATGTCTGAAGCAGCAGGAAAGAAAAAGCTTCTAAGCTTCTAGAATGTAATATAAGCTCTTTTCCCCAACTAACTAAGGAGAAGGATTGTTATAACATTGGAGGTTTCATGGAAGCCTGTGGTCAGGTATATGTAGTTGATTTTTCCTTCCCCTATTCTGAAGTCCTTCATTGAGTTGCCTATGTTGTCCAAAGCAACAGATCTTATAAAGCAGCAATGGGAACTTCTGAATTTGCAGCTGAATTGTATTAGAGAAATAGTTATTTCCATCATCAGTTTCTCACCCCAGCTGACACAATTTCCATCTAGACATTGCTGCTGGGGCTGAACTGGGGAAAAAAAAAAAAAAAAAAAAAATAGAATTCTTTGGCTTTTAGTAACCTAACCATGACATGCAAAATAAATACAATGGTGTACATATGGCTCAGGTTGGTAGATCTCTTTTTCATATCTGAGAAATTCTAGACTCTATAATCACACCAAAGACACTATTCCTATAATTTCTAAAAGTATTTCAGCATGCTGGTCTTCTCCTGGGTAAACTTTTTTGAAACTAGTCAGTGTTTGAGCTGCTATGGAAGTATGATGAAGTATAACAGAGCATTCAGATTTTTGTGAAGTATTCATCTCAAGCAAGAGTTGTTGCCAAAGATGCAGGCCACATGCCAGGCAACACTGGGATCACATGAATTCTGAAGGGAAATCAAAGGGATGAATGCTTGCTGTGCAGGGCTTGTGTATATTTGGGAAAGAACCAGATGAACTAATACAAAAGTATTGAGAGAAAGTAAGCAAGGAAACTCTAGAGATATCCATAGAAACAGGAGTTATTCTGTAATAAACAGTCTGGAATAGTAGACCACATTCTGTATCCTTCATTCTAATTTATCACTTCTGTCTAGTCTTTGCAGGAGCTTGTGTTGCCTTATACGATAATACTGACAGAAGATTGAAGAAAATTGCTTTTGTGTAGAAAGTGGTTAAGAAGAAGCTCAGGTGCCTAAACATGGTGCCTAAGCAAAACTAAGTTCTTCATTTGGGGCTGGCAGATGGGCTGCTTGGGAACATCAGTTGAGGATCAGGAAAGATATCTCAGGACATCTCAGACAGCATTGCCCAGCAAAATTTAGGGAATGGAAAAATTCCTTGTTTGTCTGAAGCCTTTGACCTTGTTGATTTAACTGCATAAAACTAAAGAGTAATTTGAAATGATCTATATACCTGTAGTTGTTGGCTTGTCAGGTACCTCTGTAAAGCCAAAAGCCTTGATATAGTCATGCAGGAACCAGAAAGAAAATGAACAACAAGACCTCTTCTACAATATTCTCAGATCTCACAAAACCTTCTGAAACAGATAAGGTAGGGGGAAATCTCTAAAGGAATCATTCTTTCAATTTCCCACATATATTCTATTCAGACTCAGGGCAGGATGATTATACAGATGAGATACTCAATAAAATGAGTAATATGGTAGACTACACCACCTCAATACCGTAGCCCAGTAGCAGAAGTTGATTGTTAGATGGCTGATGTTTTTTTCTGTGCTTATGCTTATGAACAGTGCACCCTTTTTTTCCTTGTTGGGATCCTTGTACATTTAATGGAAGTTATTTTGCAACATCATGTTCACATATTTAAAAACGTCATTACTTATTATTAGCTGTATTGATTATATGCAGCCACCTGCATTCAGATCTTTAGTTTCCACTGATGTTTTCTACTATTTATCCATTAGCAAGTGCAAGTAGGACTCCTCCCTTGCCTTCAGCAGCCTGAACTTTCCTAGGTCAGAGCCCCAGGGCTTTGTGAGGAAACAGTCTGGGGGTTTTATAAACCAAATAACCTCAAGCTGTTCAATAAAATGTTTAAAATGTAAGTACTGTACCACTAGTGTCATTAGGACCTCAAATGTGCAGCACTGTGGCTATCCTATTTCTAATACAATATGAAATTATAGATGTTTCTACATAATATTGATTTATGAGACCTAGCAATAAAATAACATATGCAGATGGCTTCTAGAATGCACTTGGAGCACCTCAGAAAGATTCTCACAGTAAGCGGCACCTTTGCAGAGTGGGATAAACTCCAGAGACAAGTGTGCTACATTAGTATCAGTGTCAAGCTGACATTTCAGGGTCAGTGAATAAATATCCTAAAGCCCAAGTGTTTATTTTTGAGAAATTTCATATATAATGACCTTGACTTTACATTGTTTTTTAGGTATGCATATGACCTCTATCCAAATCACAGTTTGCTGTGATTTACTTCAGGAACATTATTCCTACACTATTAAAATGAATTAATCAAAGCTTTATACAGTGCTTTTTCTTTCCCGTTTGTGCTTTTATTCTTTCTCATGTGTTGATGAAATAGAGTAAGGACTTTGAATTATTAGAACACATGCACCCACACATACATACATACATATATATTCATACATATATAGGATTTATTTCCCCAATCTCCAATTTGTAACCATATGATACATAAAAATGTATTACAATAAGGAAGATCCAGGTCACTATCAAACCAGTTGGTAATTTTTCATGTGTGTCTAGTGAGGTTACTTTATTGCGCACTCCTCAGGGTGAAAGCAACTATGCAGAGATTATTACAGAATTCACCCTAGCAGAGTGGCCATGAGACACATGTTTGGCCATACAGAGCTTTAGTCACCAAAACCTACAGATCTACAAGTTAATAACTTGTTTGCCTTTATCCTTGCAAGGAGATTTTTCCACTGCCTTTGTGAAAGCAGAACCCTGTTGTTCAGTGACTATGAAAAATCCCTTCATCGAAACATTGTAAAATAAAACAAGTCATACGGCTGGGCAGTTGCCAACTGTATGAAATTTACCAAGAGCAAGTGGCTGGATTCTCCATCTAGCATGGAGTGGGTAATCCGGGTTATACAAACTGCGGGACAAGAGGCTGGAGAGCAGCCCCATAGAAAGAGATCTTGGTATTTGCATTGATGGTAAGTTGAATGTAAGCCAACAGTATGCCCTGGAAGCCAAAAGGACCAGCGGTGCCCTGGGTTACATCAAGCACAGCGTAGCTAGCTGCTTAAGGGAGGTGATTGTCCCACTTACATTGCACTGGTGCAGCCTCACCTTGGGAACTGTGAGCAGTCTTGGACACCTTAATATCAGAAGGTCATCAGACTATGAGAGTGTGTCCAGAGGAGGGCAACCAAGATGGCAAAAGGTCTAGGTCTCAAAGGCAAGAATTAAGAGGAGAGGCTGAGATCACTTGGCTTGTTCATCTTGGAGAAGAGAAGGCTCAGGAGTGACCTCATTGCTGTCTACAGCCTCCTCAAGAGGCCAGTAGAGAGTGAGATGCTGGTGTCCTCTGTGATGACCAGCAATGGGATGCAAGAAAATGAAATGAAACTGCATCATGGGAAGTTCAGATTGAACATTGCGAAAAGGTTCTTCACTGAGAGCATGATTGGTCACTGGAACAGGCAACAAACCTGTCAAGAGTTCAAGGAGCGTCTGGACAATGTTTATCTTCTATGATTCTGTTCTATGATTCTAAGTCATTGAAATGGAATGTTTCAATATGAAATGAAAGAACCAAAGTCTACTTGCAAGCTGTTACTAAGAACAGAGAAGTGCACAGGATATGCAATGGCCTCAGCTGTGTACTCTACTTATTATTTAACAACATTCTTAAAAGATATGTTTTCCTGATGATTGGGGTAGGAGTTGAGTGAGGAGAGAGTTGACAGATGATGATTATTAATTATTTATGGGCATCTGGCTATTATGTATTTTATCTCTATATTGGGATTGAGAAACTGAGTTTCCAATCTAAGTAGAGTTCTTTGTATTTTTATAAAGCCTTTGTTAATATTGGTGTTGACTGCTATCTTAGAAAACATTCTAGTGCTCATGAAAAGATGACAGACCAATCTTGTTAGAAGATCAATCTTTGTTTCTTCATTGAACAGAATGCATAGTATAATACAAACAGTAGCAGTTTAACATATTCCATAATGCCTGTCCATGAGATACATAGTCAGGCCTGGTTATGAAGAACATAAACATGTTTTGTCATGGACAAAGTCTCATTTAATCATAGACATATCTGGACCTATGTCCTCTGTGTTTAGCATCATGTTAAAGCTCCACTGTGTAGACTTTCCCCATGTCTACCTGTACCTGGAACAGGAAGAAGGCTGGTTGGACTTCGCAACCCTCTGGTATTTTTTAACTCCTCTAACAGACTTCAGTAAAGGGGACAAGGAAGAGCAGCCCTAATGCAGCTGTAAGGTATCCTGGAGTCATTTGACCTCTAATGGGAGGTGTCCCTGCCCATGGCAGGGGAGTTGGAACTCAATGACCTTTAAGGTCCCTTCCAACTCGAACCATTCTATGATTCTATGATACTATTACTCAATGGATTGATTCAATAAGACATATACATAAGAGAGAATGCAAGCCTCTGTGGTATACACAATGACCTTGGCTCCTGTACTGACAGCAGTGTAGCTGCGTTATTGCAGTGTCAGCCAGGGCTAGAAAAACGTTTCTCAGTAGCTTTCCACTGGCATAATGATTTCTGTACCATGTTCCATTTTGCAACAGAAGACATGCCTTATGAAGACATTTTTGTTCTGCGTCATAAAATATCTTACAAATTTAACCTCTAGGCTGAATCCTTGGTCCTTTAAAATCTGTGGGTGTTTTCCCAGGATTTCAGCTGATCTGTAATTTCATTTTGATATCTGTTTAAGACCTGACCTTTATGTTTCATAGGCAGTTTTCCTTTTCTTTTCCTGGATTCATGATGCATGGAATTTTTTGAGTTGTAATTTAATAGATTTTAAGAATTCTGCTACTTGATACTCTGATTTGTCATAGTGGTTAAGTTTTCAATGAATATTTTAAAAAATTGATTTTTAAATTGCAACTTGCATTTTAAATTATTACATGGTAAAAATTCAGGTTGTGTGAGACTGATAAAGAATTTTCAAGACGAGGTTACAGATATTATGTATTGTTACCCTCTATTACTTATTTTCTTATGTATGCATACCATAAAAATATCTCTAAGAACCTTGTACAGTAGCGTACTGATTAATTCCAAACTTTTCAGCACATAAGCCCTATTTAGGATAAAGATTTTCCAATTGACATTTCTGTTCTATGTCAAACATGAGAGTAAAGAGCAAAACTTGCATAGGTTCATTTACCTGTTTCTGTTACGGTTGATACCTTTAAACATCAAAGGCTTCAAGAAGAACATTAGCTCCTTGGATATATGCTTTTATTTGCTACAGATATCTAATTCTACATGTTATGAGTCTATCTGCTCTCGTTGTGAAGGATACTGGTGAATTGAACTGGAATATTTGCCTTGCAACTACCTTTTAAGCATTGGTAAATAGTTACTTCACAAAACCTCTCTTATTTATCCATCTTTTCAGATGGGAAAACACTTTTCTCAGAATTGATGACTACTTTTTTTCAGCTAAAGTAAATACAGGTCTATATCTCTTTTCATTTGTGCAAGAAACTGACACATTCTGTCACAACATAGCATGAGTAAATGGGAAAGTGACAGCTTCCTGGCAAAATTTTAAAGAGATAAACATCTATTTTTGTTTAAACAGCTACTAAAAAAAAAAAAAAAAAAGGATAGAAGCTTTCCAAGCTGAAAGGCTGTGGAATATATGAGTGTTTCAAATTGGCAAATGAATGCACAAGTAAGATCCTGATGCTTATAGTTACCCCCCCTATTTTAACTGTATTTGTCCATTACTAGTATGAAAAGTTTAAGTACTATACAGGCGTTATTAGCATAGGTATGTGAAATGTTATAGCAAACACTGCATTTTGTTATTTTTCAAAAGAGTAGATAATCAAATAAAAAAAAATTTAAGGAATGGATTTTTGCACAGCTGCATGCTGTATTGGTTTTATGTGGCAAGGTTTTGGTAGTGAGGGGATGGGTGTGCAGGGTTGGCTTCTGTGAGAAGAGATTAGGAGCTGCCCCCATGTTGGATACAGCCAGCTTGAGCCAGCCCCAAAAAAGACTTGCCATTGCCCAAAACAGAGCTCATCAGTGATGCTGGTGGTGCCTCTACGATAACATTTATGAAAGGATAAAAAATGCTGCATGACAGCTGTGGGAGAGAAGTGAGAAAATGTGAGAGAAACGACCCATCAGACACCAAGGGCAGTTAAGAAAGGAGGGGAAGAGGTGCTTCAGGTACTGAAGCATAGATTCTCCTGCAGCCTGTGGAGAAGACCATGACGAAGCAGGTTGTACCCTTGCAGCCCATGGAGGTCCAAGGTGGAGCAGGTATCCAACCTACAACCCATGGATCATCCCACCCTGGAGCAAGTGGATATGCCCTGAGGGAATTCCACGCAGGAGCAGGCTCCTGGCAGAAGCTCCGATCCATGAAAGCCATGCGAGGACAGGTTTTCTGACATGAGCTGTGGCCTGTGGGGGAACCACAGTGGACCAGTCTATTACTGAAGGACTTCGTCCTGTGGAGAGGACCCATGCTGGAGCAGTTTGTGAAGGGCTGTCTCCTGTGAACAGGACCCCATGCTGGAATAGGGGAACAAAGTGAGGAGGAAGGAGTGGCAGAGACACAGTGTTAAGGAATAACTTCAACCCCCATTCCTCATCCCCTTATGTTGCTTGGGGGAAGGAGGCAGAAGAGTCAGGAATGAAGCTGAGACTGGGAAGAAGGGACAGTGGAGAGCAGGTGGTTTTAGTTTTAGTTTTATTTATCATTATCCTACTCTGCTATTGATTGGCAATAAACTAAATTAATCCTTCCCAAGCCAAGTTTGTTTTGCCCATGGCAGTAACTGATGAGTGATCTCCCTATTTTCATCTTGACCCATGATCTTTTTCATCTTATTTTCTCTCCCTGTCCTGCTGAGGAAAGGGAGTGATAGAGTGGCTTGGTGGGCACTTGGTGGCCAGCCAAGGTTAACACATTACACACTTGTAGATAGAGTGCTTACAGATTCTTACACCAATGGATTAAAAATAGTTTAGACAGTTATTAGATTATTTTTGTTCAAAATTTAGAGGATGATAAGATATCAGTTGTTCTTTTACTATATTTCTGAACCTAGAATTCAGAAATGGTAAGAAGAAAAAGAAGAGACAAATGAAAAGGAAATCTCATAAGGAAGAGAGTTATGTGTAAAGGAAAAAGAAAGAGAATGTAGGACTAGGAAAAGAATAAGTTTGGATAAGACATACAGCAGCTGAGAATAGGTCAGAGAAATAATGGAAAATGTGTGTCACTGAAAGGAAAGCAGGAAAGACATTTCTCAAGAAAAGGAAACCAGAAAATTAAAGGTTCACAAGTAAGAGAGAATTGAACAAAGAGTAAAATACTGGGAGTGGGGAATAAGACTGTAAAATCACAAGAAAAAGAAGGTAAAAGGTCTGGATGAAGGAAGAGGAATAATGAGATAATATAGTCAAAGATCACAGAGATAAGTGGTGTGAGAAAACAATGAGAAAACAAAGTTGCTTTGTTTTATGCTGCTGGGTTTATAAGTTTCTTAGTCATCTTTAGCCTTACAAAGCTATAAAGACAACGTTTATAAGGGTTGCTGATCAGAACGTACATGCATTTTCCTTCATTTTGAACATTAGATATCTCTGAACACAACACACAGCATTGTTTAGCAATTGGCCAACACCTCTGAGCATAAAAGTGATTTTCTTGGCTCAATTTTGCAAGTGGGGAAATTGAGGTTGGGACTAATGATTTTCTTGGGGCTTCAGTGCAGTCACAGTGACAAACTCAGGATAATTGCATTCCAAACCTAGCGTTAAAATTTCAGACTCAAGCTGTTTTTGTACTACGGGTGTTGTTGAAATATATTGCATTTACATTGTTGAGATCAGTGTAGAGCTCACAGAAGGAGGAGAGTTAAGCTTGGATTTAAATACAGTGTATCTTCAATTTCCATCAGTGTTTCTCACTTAACACTAGAGGACAACTCCTTTACAAGCATCTGCAGTGTCAGTAATTCCATTAACAAAGAAGCCACTATATTATCAACATACTGTAGCTTCATTTTAATGTGTCATTTGCACTTCAAAGTCACATAACTTTTATTATGGTAAATCAATTAAAACTATTTCTCATGATAATTTATCTTCTACAGAGTTTATCATCTCAGAGAATGCAATATTTCCCAATTTAACTTCCAAGACAAAAGTGATGTAATTTGAATGCCTTTTACTGAGCTTATTAAGCATAAAGATCACAGAAATTTCAAACCCTGAAAGATAACTGTTTCATCTATGTGATAAAATGGAAGTCACATTTTAGTAGCTTACTGGAGGTAGTAGGAGACAGTATGCTAATTAGTAATATAACCTCATTTACTCATTTGGTATGTCTCTTGTTTTAAATGATAGTCTGTCTAGAATAGATATCCAGCTTGATACAAAATATGAAAAGGAAATCAAGTGAAGCTACTGTATATTCAATAAAGCTCTGTGTAACATTCATATGATTATACTTTTCTTTGTGTGTTTATAATCCAGAAATCACCTTGAAATAAAGTAAACATTTTCAAAGATCTTGCAGTGAAGAATAGAGGTTTGTATAGAAAAATTTCCCTTCAGAAGGGGAAGATGGGTCAGATCCTCAACTAACATAAATTGTCACAACTCCAGGGAAGTCAGGAGAAAAAATGTCATTGTACAGGAGCTGAAAACCTGATGATGTACAAGTGTTAAAAAGACCACAACAAAACAAAAGAACCCCAACTAGTACACAACAACCAGCCCCCTGAAATCTAGAAGCATTAATATGAGGAAAATAATTAATTAAAATATCTCATTAATAAGAAAGTTCATCTGTACCTTTAGTGTATGTATTTGAGTTTGACTAATTGTTTCTTTAGTGGAAGAAGGCTTGATTTTCAAACGCTTTTTTTCAAATGTGCTTCAGGACACCTACTGACTGACTTGTGCTGTCAATTGTGCTCTTGGCTATTCAAAAGGTTTTGAAAATGGTGCCAGTTTCTAGTTCCTGTCTCTTCTTCATGTAAAAATGTTATATATAATACAATGTTCCTACATTACATTACATTATAATGTGGGTAAAACTAACAAATAAGAAGATAATGATCCTTGACTCTCTTGAAATTAGACCATGCAAGTCTATGCAGAGCAGCAGCAAAAGTAGTCACAGCATTCAGTCAGGCCTCTGGCCCCCTTTCTTTGCAGCTGCACTAACAGTAATTAATTGCAGTACCTGAGCCCCTAGACCTCTGCTCAGCATGCGAAGGGAGAGCTGTTACTAGGTAGTATGTGTCATTTGATGGCCTATGGCTAATGCCTCATGGCTCACCACTGTAGTCATTGGTGCGTGGCAACTTTCAGCTAGAGTAAGCATTTTTGGCTGGAGCAGGATAACTGGGAACACTGGGCTGAAGCGGAATACATAATAGCTAGCTTGAGGTCTGACATACACTTAAAATCCTTGTCTTGGCCTCTTTGTGGTCTCTGTTTCTGAAACTGGAGTATAATGAGGTCCTCCTACTGAAGTTAGAGTTTATGTTCGTATTTCACATGCTAAGGATACTCCTCCAGAATTACCATTTTGCACACTGGAAGACGACACTGCTGAAAGTATTCTGTCTCACTTGCTCTACAGTACGTATGCTTGGAACAAATTTAATTTTGTGTCTTTCTATGTAGCCTTGCTCATAAATGAACAGTAGTATCTTATCAGTTCACTCTTTTGGCTGTAAGACCTCTGGTGCTTTGCTAGATTTTATTAACAAACGATGGAAAATAATTGAAAAAAGGGTTTGTGACAATACATATAGATATAACTACATAAATGGGATGATGTACATACAAAAAAGAAAATTTAAACTGAAAACTGCCTTAATGGTGTGATTTATTGGACTACATTATAGTCTCCCAAGGGAGGTGGTAGGAACCCCATTAAATAATGGAAAAACTCACATCTCCTGAGGACCAGAACATATGGGAACTAAACACAGGAAAACTGAACAGATTTTATCTAAGCTAGAACTAGCCAGTTTCTCCTGCCATTACAATATTCCCAAAGGAGCAGCACAAAAGATCCACAGCATTTTGCTATCATTTGTATTTGTATGGCATAAACAGTATGAAGTATGTTCCAAAATAATTTCCCTTGATGATGATTATTTGTTACTATGCAAACCAGTTTAACAGTAGGAATATTGCCCTTAAATTAATCATTTCGTATCATGGCCATTCAAGGAAGTAAAGAATGAGCCATTCTTTTGTATAATTAGCTGGGAAAATGTTCACTTAAGAATCATCTATTTAGGACTTGCTTTTAAACAAGTAAAAAGGAGTTCTGCTATTGCCTTCAATGGGAACAGTCAAAGAGCCAGTTTCTCAGGAGGTGTTGAGGCCTTTTTAAAATTGGTTGTATTTGATTTTACTCAATATACGGAAGAAAACACTTAGTATCTCATTGACAAAACCCATTTGGTCTAGGCCTACCCACTGCTGAAGTCATTAAACTCCTACTAACATTTTGAGAACAGAATTGCATTTTTAACCCACAGAAGACCCAAATATCCCTTGCTTTGTACTTTTTTCAGTCCATGGCACTTTTGAAAATTAATACAAAATCATACTCTGTCACTGCTTTTGGGTTTACAATGCAAAGGGGAGTCTCATCAAAGTTCTATATTTCAGCTACTGGAGAAGTAAAGACTCACTTATGCAAGGTTACTTATATGAATGCTTTTTTCATACACTAGAATTATGCATCAAGACATTTGGACTATAATGCAAAAAGCTGCCTATCTATTATATTACCACCTGAATGTGTTATTAAAATGTTACTGGAGTGCTGCACTTTGATGGTTTCATGCAGTCAGAATCCAACGAACAGCATTTTAGAATCCCATCTTTGCATTACTATTTTTAAGGGTATTGATTTTTTTCTAATAGCCTTTCTGAACTGTTTCTTAGGTTCAATGAGGTTTCTTTATTCTCTAATTACAGAAAGCTTACTGAAGATAATACTGTTTTGAAAGACTTTTTTTTTTCCAGTTTAGTTTTGTTTTGATATGCTGACGTTTATGTAAATAAAGACCTGTTTACTCAGTTTCAATATATAGTAGTCTTAAATCAGAGAAAGCTCATAATAAATATGAAACTAGAACATTCCTTTTTGTAAACACATCTGCAAGCCTGACTGCATCTCACTAAGCATTTTATAGGTTCATTACATTACTTGGCTCACATTGAAGTCACCTCAAATTTTATTTTTATTTTTTCTAACCATCATATGAATAAACTTTGGCTTCTGTTTAGACTGGAAAATATCCAGTATCTGCTTATACTCCACAGATTCAGGAAAACATAATGGTTATTACTGGCAGTAAGGCATTTCTCTACACCTGTGTGTCACATACTAAACTTTAGGAGGGATCACAAAAGGTGTCACTTACTAGAACTGCATGATCTATTTTATGTAGAGACCTGAAGCTAAAATGGATTGCCTTTCACTTGCGTAAATATGAAATATTTGCAGGAAAGTTAACTGACATGCCTAAGTATATAACCAATTGTAATGAGGGATGGTTTCTGAACATCCTGTTATAATAGTTTGACCAAGAGCCCCGATAACTATTAGAAAAATTGATTGTTTATTTTTTTTTTCCCTTTACAGTTCAGATGGTTTAAGAGTGTTTCATCATTAGCTGCCTAAGAACTGGTTTAAGAAGCAGTTAAGAAAAACCTCAGCTATGAGTTCCCCTACCAGCAATGATACAGTGCTCTAATGGGCTACACTGGACCAGCTCCCTGTCTGGTGCTCTTGCCATGAAGATTTTGATGGATTAAGATGGACCACTCGGTGGATAAGGAGCTGTCTGGCTGCCCGCATTCAAAGGGTTGTGGTCAATGGCTCAATGTCCAATTGATGGCCAGTGACAAGTGGTGTTCCTCAGGGGTCTGTACTGGGACCAGTGCTGTTCAACATCTTTGTTGGAGACATGGACAGTGGGATAGAGTGCACCCTCAGCAAGTTTGCCGATGACACCAAACTCGGTGGCATGGTCGACACGCTGGAGGGAAGGGATGCCATCCAGAGGGACCTGGACAGGCTGGAGAGGTGGGCTTGTGCAAATCGCATGAAGTTTAACCAAGCCAAGTGCAGGGTCCTGCACCTGGGACGTGGCAATCCCAGGCACAAATACAGGTTGGGCAGAGAATGGCTAGAAAGCAGCCCTGAGGAGAAGGATTTGGGGGTGTTGGTGGATGAGAAGTTCAACGTGAGCTGGCAGTTCGCACAGGCAGCCCAGAAAGCCAACCACATCCTGGGCTGCATCAAGAGAAGCGTGGCCAGCAGGTCACGGGAGGTGATTCTGCCCCTCTACTCTGAGCTCGTGAGACCCCACCTGGAGTACTGTGTCCAGCTTTGGAGTCCTCAACACAGGAAGGACATGGATCTGTTGGAATGGGTCCAGTGGAGGGCCACGAAGATGATCAGAGGGATGGAGCACCTCCCCTATGAGGACAGGCTGAGAGAGCTGAGGTTGTTCAGCCTGGAGAAGAGAAGGCTCCGGGGAGACCTTATAGTGGCCTTTCAACATCTGAAGGGAACCTACAGGAGAGCCAGAGAGGGACCCTTTGTCAGGAAACGTAGTGAAAGGACAAGGAGTAATGGTTTTATATTGGAAGAGGGGAGATTTAGATTAGATACTAGAAAGAAATTCTTTACTGTGAGGGTGCTGGGACACTGGAACAGGTTGCCCAGGGAAGTTGTGGGTGCGCCATCCCTGGAGGTGTTCAAGGCCAGGCTGGATGGGGCTTTGAGCAACCTGCTCTAGTGGGAGGTGTCCCTGCCCATGGCAGGGGCCTTGGAACTCTATGATCTTTAAGGTCCCTTCCAAGCCAAACCATTCTATGATTCTGTGATTTTTTTACCACTCTACAGCAAATGCCTACAGTGTACTCAAAGAATTTAAGATTAGATCTTTGTTAAGAAGTTATCAAGTGCTATTTCTGTGTTCCCGGGAAACTCAACGTAGTGTTGTTATTAATTATATAATCCTATAAACTATAGGAGGACAAAGACATGCGTATGCAGTCATGGCTTCAGCATGTACGGTATTTAAGACTACATTAAGGCATTCTTGAGAATGCAAGAGCAAGTGATATAATGAGGGATATACAATTAAAAGAAAATAGGTTCTTTTAACAGAATGCTATACTTGCTTTGCAAACCCATTGACTTCTGCATAAGCTCACCACTTGTAACAATGGCAATGTTGAGTCCGTCAATGACAATACTTGTAGCTCACAAGATTTTTTCATGCATAACAAATTTTTAACTCTTTATCAGCATGAATAAAATGTTACTTGTTCTGTTTAAATGTTATAATTGATAGTTATTATAAGTCGTTATTTGCAGCTAGCTAAGATATCTGCAATTTCTGGAGGACAGTGTTATAAGAATTGCATTTCCCAAGACTAATATTGAAACTTAGTTACCTGATCAGCTGGATTGGAAAATTTTAATTCATCAATGTGAATAGTATTGTAAAAAGTCAATGTGGTTAAGATCAATTATGTCCTACTTATTGTTTGGGTGGATGTAGAACTGCCTAAAAGCTTGGAAAAAGATACGCAAATAATTTACTTAATCTTAGCACTGCTTGTAAATCTCCCAGTAATAATTATTTATTAAATGTTTACTTGAGGTGAAAATTAGACTTCAACAATTTAAAAAAGATTCAAAGATGCTTGGATCTGTAAGGATTTTCTTCTTTAAATTTAAACTTGAAATCAGTCTCTTGAGATTCATCTTGTTTCTGAAAGCCCTAGGGAATAGTAGGAAATTCATACATATTTAATATTAGTCAAATCAACCAATGCAGTAACCATGCTAAAAGAACAATTATGCAGACTATTTATGTAAATATGGAATAGGAATTACATTTTTTTATTTAGAACATTGGAAAGACTTGTAAATTATTTCATTTAAGAAGATATGCGTTGGAGTGATTTTAAGCAATTTATTTACAATATATAAATAATAGCAAAATGTTTGACTATATTTATATTTTCATATTCGTTTCAAGCATAACTAGGTTAAGACTAGTATAATCTTCAGAGAACAGAATTGCTTTGTCTTTTATGGAAAACACATACAAATGTTTGTGCTAGAGATTATTTAATATTTTATTTAAACTTTTTTTTTAACTTAAGAGATGTGGCAAAATTAATTAACTCTGCCTTTGCAATAATAATAAAATAAAAATATTTTTCATGCATATAATAGCTTTAAAAATTTTCAAATATATTTTATATTTTCCTGATCTAATATAATGATGGAGAATGATTCATATTTTAATGAGCCCAAAAACCAGTCCCGAGTTATCTTCCATCTCCTAGGGTAGATATGCTTCTAGAGAAACAGTGGAAGGTATAAAAAAACACAAACATTAATTCACCCTTTCAGAAACTACTTTCATATTTTAGTGTCACAGGTAATCCTCGATTATTCATGTTGCTTGTGAAATCTGTTATTAGATGAAGAAAATCTTGTGCTCAGAGGTATTTACACTGAAACATGGGGTGAAAAACTATGTCAAGAGTTAGGGTCACAGAACTTTCTTTAGAACCTCTGTGATATTCAAAGACTTAATGCTGAGAAGGGTCAGAGAATTCTTACTAATTCAGGTCAGTTCAGAACTTCCTCACAGCCATCCTATTGGTTTCTTTCCTGCAAAAAGCAGACAACTGACTTGGGAATAAACAGGTTGTCTATGTCAAAATGTGGGGTATTTTTATTATCAATTGATTTGACAAGGCCATTTTGGGGGTATAGATGGCCAGGTATAGATGATGGCAATTGTCTACACCAGAGAGAACTAGACTCTTTCACAGTCACTTTTCTGACTCATTTGATATGCATAAGTATAAGATGTATGTTACTCTAAATATGCAAGCTTTTCATTGACCGTAAGGAGAAGCTGGAAGGACTACCTCAGCTAGTCACTCAACTAACTCCAGTGCTGGTGTCTGTAGTGCAGGCAGCTCTATTTATTCCTAATAACTCTCCATGAAATTACACTTCAACTTCTCTAGGTCTCTACTGTTACATTAGCTGCCTAGGTTGGCACTTTGATTGATTATGCTTTTGGTGTCAGCCATCATTTGGGGTTGATCCCAGAACAATATAGCTGGCCTGCCAAAAAAGAGAAATTGAAGATGGGTATGGTTTCCATTTGAACTCTGTCTTTACAAAGTTTCAAGCCATATAGGTTGCAAGGCTGGCCATAACTGTGCAAAAACATGGCCAGATCTAAGAAAGGATTTGCATGCCCAGAATCATGTCCTACAGTTGAAACCCCTGAGTTGAAAGCTACAAATCTGAAAATCAAGTGTACAGAACTGCTACTTCCTTTAAAAGGTCATATCTTGTGCATACATGATGATGAAATCCCACCAGATTTAAGAAACCAGTCCTTTTCCATCTAATCAGAAACACTTCAGCTACTAAGACTTCTTAAGAGAAACTCCATGTGCAGTTAAGTAGAATGGTTAGCTGCTTTTGTTTAAGAGGTCATAAGAAAAAGATCAGCTTTCATTTTCATATAAAAGCTCAATGATCAGAATATTTACCTGAGATTCTGAATATAAGCCCTGTCTGTCAAGGAAGATTTTGTCCAAGTTCCTTTTTTAGAGTAGTACACAAATGGCATAGGGAAGGAGGGAAACAAAAAAAGGAAAGGAACTCACTCTCTTGTTCTTTTAAGAAATTCTCTTTTAGCCTCTCTGCTCAGGAAGACACGTAGGGAAGCAAGACATTTTCTCCCAGAATTCAGGAGCACAGCTGCATTTATGTATCTCTGTATTCAACCCAGACAGGTATTTATAGAGGGTGGCTGCAGTGAATGGGACGAATCTGAATATCATGATGAAATATACCTTGAAATTCTATTTTCAGTACTTTTTTTCTGAGGCATCTTTTGTTTGTTTTTAAGATTTTAAAAATATTATAAGATAAAAAACAGTCTTAGGGGCAAGGCCAGAAGCTAAGGATCATCTTTCTGAAGTCAGTCTACAGTTAGTCTCGCGGTTCCAGCTTCTGGGCTGTATTCATAAACTTCTGGTGCTGAACAGTTGAACTAACAAGTAGCTGTCTGCTTCCCTCCATGGTTTCAGTATTTCTCTTCCTCTTCACAAACAGAAATAAGCCTTTTTCATTTATTTTACTTAGAATAGGGCCAAGACACTGTCCTAACACCTTTTAGCTATGCTTTTGTCTTTTCAGAAAAAAAACAAAAGATGTATTCGTGTCTGACAGGCATGGCATTATGAGCCATGCAACTAATATGCCTACTTTTACTGCAGTTTTCTGCCTCTGTTCTGTTTCACATTCTAGAAAACCTTACAGTGCTAAAGTTTAATTAGAGAGCAGTACTAATTGAAGATCAGCTGGAAGAAATCAATCAATATATGAATAAATGACATTTCAGTGATATGCATTACTGTATATTAACTGTTACTCTTATCTTAAAAGAAACATTGTTTCATCTGTTCATTTCAGAAAGAAACAAAAATTGATGTGATAAATTCCTGAAAAAAACCACCCAATGTAAAATATGAAGCTTCAGTAACAGCAAAGAGTTGTGAGAACAGTTTTACCTGCTGTCGATGGATACTTTATATTGTAATCCCGAGAAAGTCATGCAGCAAACTAAGCTGGTAATTACAGTGTTGTGGATTTCCAAGCATAATTTAAATGTTTCATAGCCAGTAAATCAACATTCATTTTTACATGAACACTTTTAAAACCACTGTGTCATTCTTTACTTCCTAGTATTCTAATTTGTTAATTATTTGCAGAGCTAGAATTTATACTATGGGATATTTTGATTTATAATGCATCTTTGATTTAAATCATATTATTCTATTGTACTTAACATGAATTAATACAGGGTTGTGGTTTTTTGTTTTGTTCTATTACTAGGGTAATAGTTGCTTTTGAAAATTTTATCCTTTCTGTGCTTTAACTTCTAACAAAGTGAAGTTTATAAATTTGAACTAGAAATAGATACTTTCTGTCAGACCCCATCTAGAACAAATGAGTTCTGATCTATTCAAGTCTAGAGAGTTACACTGATTTACTTGGGAATCTGACCCATATATCTTTTTTTAACTCTAATTTAACAGATATATTTAATTACATTTTAAACTGATGTAAGAAAAAACATCCTCAGATCTTTCTTTTCTGATTGGAACACCATTCATTAGAAAACTGTAAGAAACTGTAGTACCATCAGGATATTTCTGCAGAAATTTAGTTTTATAATAATTCAGTTTGGTCTTACAACAAAACAAAAGAAAAAATAACATAATTGCAGTGATCTTTTGACATAAAATGGTATTATGTTGCAACTTCATTGCAGAAAGCAATGATTTTGGTTTTCAGTTTGTTTTAAATATAAATTATTAGTAGTGTGCCTAAAACAGTGTGAGTTTATAACTTACAATGGGTTGTGCTGGATGCCCTCCCGATGCTTTCTTAATCCCCCTTCCTCATCAGGGTAGGGAGAGAAAGTAAGATGGAAAAGCTCATGGGTTGAGATAGAGACTGGAGATCACTTATTGTGAATACCATCACAAGCAAAACAGACTCAACTTGGGGGAAATTAATTTAAAATACTGGTCATTCATTAAAAATAGAGTTGGATGGTGAAAAACAAAGACAACAATTAAAAATACCTTTGGCTCTGCCCACTTTTTCCCAGGCTCAACTTCACTCCAACATTCATGATTCCTTGACCTCCTCGTCCTCTGGAGTGTCACAGCGGGATGGGGGCTGTGGTCAGTTCAAACCAGTTCCTCTCCACAGTTCCCTCCTCCTCATGTTTTTCTTGTGCTCCAGCTTGGGCCCTTCCATGGGCTGCAGACCTTCAGGGTGAACCAGCTCCATTGTCGGGTCTCTCATGGGCTGTAGGGGAATTTCTGCTCCAACTTGTGGAGCACCTCCTCCCCTCCTTCTTTTTTGACCTCAGTGTTTACATTGCTGCTTCTCACTTCCCCCCCCCCCCCCT
>NW_015094510.1:2832270-2837999 GCF_001431845.1 Calidris pugnax
ATACAGTATTTTTTCCTTTCTCAAATACATTTTCCTTGAGGTGCTGATGGACTCAGCTGTGCCCTGTGATGGATCCATTTGAGCCTGCTGGAACTGACAGGAATTGGCTCACAGAGGCCCCTGCAGCCCCTCCGTTGCCAAGATGTGGACATCTACACCCAATACAGTACATAAATATAAATATAAACCAAGATTCATAGAAATTTTCCGATTATTCCATTTGTAAAACAATAGGAGGATTCAGGGTATCAGCAGGAATTAAACTTGTGACCAAACAAACCAATCTCCTTTGGCTTTACCTGTCACTGTAGTACTCATTCGCTTAGTCAGTGCTGAAAGACTGATGTCCAAAGTAATTAAAAACTCAGGATCCAGATAGCCACTTGATCTTTCCTTTACACTGGATATCTATATTGTGTCCCTACTTGAATAACTAGACCACAAGAATATGATCTGCAAGTGTTATTGGCACTCTGAGTTCCTTTACTTCAAACGGAGGAAACCTCATATTAAAGGTTTCAGGTTCAATCTCTACAGGTGATCTCCATTTAGGTATATTACATGAGAAAGTAATAGAATGGAACGAAAGGTGATATAAAGAATTTTATTAAAAATGTTCTTGCATATTTATGCAATGTGAATACAGGAGTTTTCAATGAACAAATTCAGATTTTAACACAGAAGGAGAAGCTAATTCTGCAACTATAATAGGGATATTGAATCTTAAATGTTACACTGGTGACTAAAGTTTGTGACATCAAACTCCTAATCATGTGTCTTAAGTCAGTATGGTTATATTTTTAAATTAAGTTGTTATATTAGCTTTATTAGCCTCTGTAACAAATTACATAGTGATTTTCTGCTTTAAAGGCAAACTACAAAGAAGGTAGCACAATTTATTGCATATACATGTTATCAAAAGAGTTTCAAAGGTTCCTTTTTAACTTTTGGGACTATGCTTGCTTGTATATCTAGATTTTGCAGTAAAAATGCAAAGTAAATTAGGATGCAGAAAGCTAAAGTAGGTTAGCAATGGCTCGTACCTGCAGGTTTTCCAATAACATCTAAATGAGGATTACATTAGTCTAAAAATCTGAAAGGGGTTGTTGAGCTATGGTTTTAATGAACAGAAAAGAGCAGAGATGGAAACATAACTCTGCACTGATGGCAGTAACATATTTATCACAGAATTTCCCATGGTCATCAAACTACGTGTAATTGGTAGCCAATAGCCCTGCCATATGACTACTGAAGCTTTCTGGAATGTTTAGTTTTCTGCTGATTACTGAGTGGTTTTATATGTTCATTTATCCTTGAAAAGACTATATAGCTCTCTTTTTTTCAATAAAATGGGCTGCATTGATCTAAGAAGAATCAAAAGGTATTTTAATGATACAGCTACACTAGCAATTTCTTACGGAGCTTGCTTCAGTGTAGGTCCCTGTCAGAACGGGTTTTAGTTACATGGAAATGTATAGTAGTTTGGGGGAGTGATGCAAATTTTAGTTACCAGGTGGTCAAATGTCTCCATAGACAGTGTTAATCTTGCAAACAACCTAAACTGGGTTTTAAAATAAAGTTGAGGTATTAGGTTTTGGATTAAGTTGTAGGAGATTTTGGTCGCTTGTTTTGTTTTGTTGTTTTATTTTATTTTGGTTTGGTTTTGTTTAAAGCAAGCATATTATAGACAGAGAACTATTAATACATAGATATCTAAAGTCAAACTGAACTTCTTTTAGGGATCTGCTTTGAGGAGCAAATATACAAAATGAATCTAGAGAGAAACTACTTGGGCCAGGAATCTGTATTATCAAATTCCAGCATTTTAATGCATTTACATTTCTGGACTGCTTTTCTCAAATTCCTAAGCATCTATATACTGGTTTACAGTGAACCACAACATGCAGATACACAGGTACATCCCAGCCAACAGCAGAACTGTGAAATCTCCATACAATACATGTACAGGCTAGCGGTGAGCATGGCAAAAGCGGATCCATTCCCAGATCTCAGAAGTTATAATAGCTCTCATCATTTGTTTAACTAAGACTTTAAATTAATAACTAATTGGGTAATAAATTAATTATAGGTGTATCCATAAGTTTCCAAAATCTTTCAGCCCGTATAGCTAACCATCTACATAAAAAATCAACAGAAATCCCACGTGAAAAAAAAAAAAAAGAAAATCTGGGAGAAAACACTCTCCTCCTTAGTGTTGTGGTCCCTGAGAGAACTTCAACTTCCTTATCTTATACTTTAGAAATACAGTCAGTTAATAGTGATTTCCTCTCCTTTCTTGCTACCAAAAAAAAAAAAAAAAAAAAGAGAAAAGTCTAAGACTGGCATGCAAAGTTAGAAGCTCAGTTTTCCTCATCTTTTTTTTTTTTTTCATGACCAATGTCATCAAGGGAATGATAAAATTCTTATTTAAATTTTTGATGATTACTGAAAGTTGATGATGAGAAAATACAAGATAAAATATGGATTGAAGCAGCCAGTATACTATGCAAATTATGAATGGAAAATTGGACAGATTGATTAGATCCTAGTAGGTGGAATAGTTTGAGAAATGATGCCTGTCATCTAAGCTTTTTGACAGGTGTCAAGTAAACGGAACAAATTTTTAAAAGGGATATCTTTTAATTGAAATGGAATTCTGTAGGAATGCTTTTTCTATGCCCAGGGTCTGGTTGTCAGCTTGTTCGATTCTGGAATAAACTGTATTTACTTCTTCCCTTCATTTCCAGTCGTCATTGCTGATTTAGGATCACTTGGTATTCTCTTATATATATATATATATATGTATGTATGTATGTATTTTTTTAGTAAATTAGTCTGAGAACTAATTAAAAAGAAGTATTTTAAATAAAAAATGTTGGAGAAACTTTAAGTTAAGATTTAAATTTATCCCTAGGAGGAAAACCCAACCTAAAAAAATGGATATAGTAAATTTAAAGTACTTCATGAAGTTTCAGCTGCTCAGCTACTGCAATATTGAAGTGAATGGCATTGATAAAAATTCCGAAACTCTTTGAAAATATATCCACAAACACATAGTTAATCATTGCTATTACGTTAAGTATAGTGAAGCAGTGATAATTTGCCTGGTAAATTACAGTATATTATGGAGTATACTGTAAACACACATTTTCATAAGGAATAATTATATATTTTAAAAGAGATAAAGCAAAACTCCCACTTGTAAATAAGAATTCCTTTCACATAGATAAGAAACAAAGACATATTTATCAAGTACATGTGTGACTTTTAAATCAGTTTCCACAGATTTCAGTGTCATGATGTAGGTATTTGGCCAAATATGTAGGTGTTAAGAAATAACTCTTATTGAAAGCTTTGAACAATGGAAATGTTCACACTAAAAAAAAACAAAAACAGAGTATTTCACCTAATGAAAATATATAACTATAGAAAATGAAATGCTATAGTTCTAAGTTTACCCATATACTACATGGTAAATGTGGTATATGAGGTAAATGAGGCTGAGGGGTGACCTCATTGCTCTCTAGAGCTTCTTGAGAAGGGTAAGTGGAGAGGAAGGTGCTGATCTCTTCTCCCTAGTATCTAGTCATGGGACACATGGGAATGGTTCAAAGCTGTGTCAGGGGACGTTTAGACTGGACATTAGGAAGCATTTCTTTATCAAGGGTAGATGAACACTAGATCAGGCTTCCTAGAGAGGTGGTTGATGCCCCAAGCCTGTCAGTGTTTAAGAGGCATTTGGACAGTGCTTTTAACAATATTCTTTAATGTTTGGACAGCCCTGAAATGGTCAGGCAGTTGGACTAGATGATAATTTTAAGTCCCCTCCAACTGAAAATATGCTATTCTATTCTGTTTTGTTCTGTTTTGTTCTATGTATGCAGTTTAAGAAGCAACAACATAGAATGAAGCTATTGACATCCACTACTCTAACTTAATTACATTACAAACCACTTGATCTTCAATTTTGTGCTTTCCATGATGTGGGACAAGCTCCCTGAAAAGGCAGTCTGTCTGTCTTAAAAGAGAAGCTGTTTTTACCTTCCAACTCCAGTTATTAATCAATGCAAAACTCTTAGTTATGGCTGAAACTTCTTATCATGATATCATAACTTTGCTCTTGAAATGTAGCTTTTGTTTTAAGATATTGATAACAGAAATGAGATAAGAAACTTTACTTTGCCTTCCAGCACTAGAAAATATCTTGCACTGCTAATCAATTATCTCTTTGCTTTTAAAATAACTCTACTTTGGGAATAATAGGATTCTGTATATGAATATACAATGTGCCCTTGTGTGCATGTGTGTATGTGCGTTGATGAGTATGTACTTTTTTTGTGAATATAACACAGAGTTTTAAATAACTCTCTGTTCTCAAGGAAAAGACATCCCTTTCCTTTCTTATGGAACCCAAGATGAAATATTTTAAACACTGACGTCAAAATAGGTTTCACAGCTGAACCAGGACTTAAGGTTTACAGTTACTTTTTAAATATATATTTTTCATGCTACATTAAAATTAATATATAGTTAACCCATCGGCATTCTGTTCACATAATGAAATGTCATTTTCATATCAAATATAATATTTGGAAAGTAGTGGGTTTTTTTCATTATGGTAAGAAGAGAAAAATATCAGCTCTATATTGGGCATTTTTTATATCAAGATATGTAATTATGTAGACAAATTGTTCCAACAATAGATGTTTTCCATAGAAATGTTTAAAAACTCTAATTGCTTTCTCAGATCAGCAGTAATGTGGTCAAACCATATGAGGCAATTTTCTTGGAAAACAAGACCCCTTCCTAGTTAAAAATAAATAAATAAATAAATCTATATCAGCCATGGGATTAAGATCAGGTTTCTCAATAATATTGGAAAATACAAACTTCTGTACTGAAGTTAGTAATTCCATGATTTGTGCAGCTCTGGTGTAAATTTGTCAGCTCTCCTATAGCACTGCAAAAAAAGGGTCTACAAATGGATCAAAATTTCTCGTTTTTCATAAGGAATGCGAGTTTTTAAAAAGTAACATAAATTTTCCAAAAATACTTAAGAAAACAGTTTCTCCATAATATGAATAGGGACTAAAGGAAATCAGAAAGGGGAAAAGCGCCACCTATTGATGATAGCTTGCAATCGGATTCGTTGCTGTTTGGTACCTGTTGTGGTTAATGAGCACTGCCGGCATTTTCCATGCACGTATCGGTCATAAATTTCAATATTTTCAGGCTTCATGCTAAAGTCTTTAAAGAATATATATTAAACTATAACTAAAGCAAAATGGATGTTTTACACAATAGGAATCCTGCAACATAGGAACTAAAAGATATCCCTCCCTACCTTCCTTCCTTCCTTCCTTCCTCATTTTTCTTTTCTTTTTCTTTTTCTTTTTCTTTTTCTTTTTCTTTTTCTTTTTCTTTTTCTTTTTCTTTTTCTTTTCTTTTCTTTTTTCTTCTCTTCTCTTCTCTTCTCTTCTCTTCTCTTCTCTTCTCTTCTCTTCTCTTCTCTTCTCTTCTCTTCTCTTCTCTTTTTTTGTCTCTCTCTTTCTTTTTACTTTTTCTCCTTCCTCTCCTTATATTCTCTCTCTTTTTACTTTATTGTATTTCTCTCTACCATTCTCTTCACTTCTCTCTGTCTCTCTATTCTCTTTCTCTCCCTCCCTCCTTTCCTTCCTTCCTTCCTTCCTTCCTTCCTTCCTTCCTTCCTTCCTTCCTTCCTTCCTTCC
>NW_015094510.1:2838009-2849254 GCF_001431845.1 Calidris pugnax
CCTTCCCTCCCTTCTTTCACTCCCTGTTTCCCCTTTCCTCTCTCTTTTCTCTCTTTTCTCTTTAAAAAGAAAATTCTTTCATGAGATACAGTACAGAGGACTTAATTTGTAACTGAAATTCTGTTATAGTTAGTAGAACATGAAGCCATAAAAACTGCAATGCCTTCAGATTTGGTGGAGAACTTTGCATGTTGAGTAGACAAGCTCATATATCTTCCAGTACTTAAGAGAATAAACAGTTCATTATCCCTTTGAGGAGGGTGGGGTTTGCTACAGATATCAAGCAGCTGACAACAAAGCAATTTTGATTTTATGTTTTAAATATACTTTAAATCCTACCAAGATTTCTGAAATTTGACATTTTTTTCAAAATGGGCATTAATGATGTACATATTGTGACTTTTAAATCACTGGGTTCAATAATGAATAGTTCATTGACTGCTGGTTCAATGAATTGTGTGGAAATTCATGGACCATGCAGGCAAAGAGAAAAGGTAACTGTTATTATTTCAAATGAAGATTTTATGTCTTAGTGGCATTGTGAAAGATTGACCTTCACATGAGATATTGCTGTTCTTGCATTACCACCCTGATATCAATAGAAAACTGCTTTTAATCTACACAAAGGTTCCTGTTATCCTCTCAATACCTGGGGGATTATCATGCTTAACTCTCCAGAACGTCTAGAGGCAAATGGACCCCACAGTCTCTATTGCTGTGAAGCAATTTCTTGAACATATTTCACATGCTTTAAAATGATGGTTTTGAAAAGTTCTGGGGGGTTTTGTGAGTTTTGTTTTGCGTAATTTAAAAGTAGGAAGTTGACATTTTGTTTTAAACTTGTACAAGAGCACCATTTGAAATGGGTTAAGTAAAAATGTACTAAATTCTCAATATTAGTAATGAGATTAAAATATTCATGATCATCTCAGTTAACCATATGATCTCTTCTCAGTAATGATCATTGTAGAATTTAAGTGTTTTGTTTTGTAGTGGAATTGTACTTGTGATATTTATATAGGAATCAGGCAGAGGGCACATCTCATTTACAAAGAAAAATGGGTAATGATTATAATATATTTATTTATCAGTTGTTTTTTTTCATAATCTGAATTTCTGATGGTACTCTTCCTTGCTAAAATTACATTGCATATCTGTAGTTTGCATTTCCAGATCAATATGGTAACCATGGGTTACTGTGGTCTTATATATATAAATATATATCTCTCTCTGTATGAGTATGTGTGTACTCTGTCTGCACAGTGAAAACTTTTAAATATTAAAAAGAAGTATTGCATCCCATATTTCATCTATTCTTACAAGACAAGAATGACAGTATTAAGATGCACATTCAGGATAGCACTCTTTCTACTTTGAACGCTGTCAAGAACAAAGTGCTTTACAGACTTAAAATAAATCTAGGTACTAATCCATTGAATTTCTGACAACAGGAGCCCAAGGTTTCCATGCACTTAGCTGAGTACTGCATAAGAGCTTGTGCATTATTTATGTCCACTAATGGTGTTGCAATGCTCTTTGTGTGAAGCAGTGACAGTGCAATCTACTAAGATAGCTGCTGCTGTGGACAAAGCCATACATTTTTCTGGGCTTGAATTTTTGACAGAATACTCTATTAATGCCAATTCTGCTTAAGTAAATGCTGAACAGGGGTCAGTTCCTCCCCCCCATTCCCCTTATTATTTAAGAAAACAGTGCCATAAAACTGAAAATGATGTTCTGGGCTTTGCTGAATTTTGCAACACAATAGTAGCTGATAAAGGTCAGTCTGCCTTTTTGTCTACTTTTATGATTTTGTGTGATGGTCCACAGACTAAATAGGAAAGCTCTTAGCATTGGAGAAGGGAGGTGCTATTAATTCCAGTTTCATTGCCATTATACTCTTCAGTGGATCAATAGAATTAAATGAGCTGAGATATTAGGAAAATATTGTGAAGAGAAGTAGGGTGGTATTATTTGACCAAGGTTAGGATGAATAGAAAATAAAGAACTATTTATACTGGGATGTCAGTAAATCATAAAACCCATATATTAAATGGAACAGGGCATAACAATCATAAGCTTTCAAATCACCACAATATCTTTCTTCTTTTTTTAAATATGTGAATGTTTGGTTGGCAATTTTAAAGGCCACTGCAAACATGTTTTTTTTTATCTGGATGAATTTAAAAAATGTTAATAATTCTGTTTATATAGTTGGTCCTGTAATCATAATAATTTTATAATAATTATTTTAGAATATCTCTCATTTTCACTTGCTTGTCTAACCATTTAAGACCTGGAAGTTCTAATGGGGATGTGACCAAGCCTCAGGTGTGTTTTCCCCTTTGCTTTCCTATTTGTAAAGCCTGCTGCCTCTGCAATTTCCATTTTGGCCTTGCAGTTGCTGCTCATAGCAAATGCTTTTTTGGAGAGCTTGTAAAACATTGCGTACATCAAATAAATCTGTAGAAATTACTAACTCAAAGGACATGAAGTAGCTCCTTTTGGAGTCAACTTACAAAGATGCCTGTGGGAGAAAGAAGAAGGACATTCAGGTATTTGAGGATTAAAAAAAAAAAAAAGGAACAATGGAGATCAGCACATTTGTCTTTATCCTCTCTCAGAATCCATGGTACTGAGAGCAACAGTTCTCACTGTCTGAAGGGCTCAGTGACTACAAAGCAAGCTTTTTTCATTGTTTCCCTTCTACAGACGGGAAAACTAAGACTATATACAGGTGAAGTTTTCCTAGAGTAGTAAACCTAAAGGTAGAGATGTAGTCCTGTTGCAAGCTTAATGGTTACTTGTAAGTGAAGTAAGTTGTGAAGAGAAATAAGGTGGTATTCACTTCTAGATTAGAAGTGAATTTAATTCTAGATTAGAAGTGAATTTATTTATTTATTTATTATAAAAGATCATCAACAAGCCAGATTAGCCTGTGTAATGATTTGGGATAGTACTGGCAAACTTTAGGTCTAAAGTTTTTGTTGAGCCCTAGAAAGACTTTATTTACTTTTCATTAGTCTAGTAAGACAAAATTAATCACCTTTCAAACTGTGGCAAATGAACAAAATTCTATCTTTTTCATGACCATGCTTTTTCTTCACCTATACTCTTCAGTTAATCTCTCATTCTTTCTGCCTGCCCTGTCTCTTTCTCAGAATATAAACAACCTTCAAGACTTTTTGTCTTAAAAAAAAAAAAAAAGAAAAAAAAAGAAAAATGTCTCTTGACCTTTCTTAGAATCACAATTCTTGTAGCTTTTTCCAGGACCACTGAAAGTATTTTTCCAATGCCTTGCTCAAAGCATGCCCAGTTGTAGCTGGTTGCTCAGAGTTGTGTCCAGCTGAGTTCTGAATGTCTCCAAAAACAGAGATCCTGCAGTCTCTCTGGGTTGCTTGCTCTGGTCTCTTCTTACATTGAGTATTTTTTTTTTTTCTTTTTGGGACAGAATTTCCTTTGTTCCAACTTGCTTCATGACTTTGTGCACTGTTGAATCTGACTCTGTCTTCTTTATGCCTTCCACTAGGTAGTTGTTGATGGCTATAAGATCCCCTCCCAGACCTCTTTCGTTAAGGACGAACAAGTCCATCTTTCAGCCTCTCATCTTGACTTCCTCTGCAAACTGCAGAATTGGTGCTGTAAGCCAGGTCTATTTGATTCCTCAGCAACTCAGTGGTGCTCTTCCAGAAATTTAAGGAATTCCAGGAAGAAATCTCAGTTTCTCTCAGTTTACATATTCCGTCCTCCACCAGCTAGCCTCCTGCCTACCCAGTCATTACTTCAGAACTTTGGGGAAACACAGATATCACTGCTATAACTTTTTGTGAGATTTCTACAGAGCTATGTTTCAGCCCCGTTCATCTTTCATTTTAGTACCTTGTAAAGTTAGATCCTTCCGCTTTAGACTTCTACAGTGTGGAGATTTTCACCTGAGATTATTGTCTAAACTACCTTTATTGGCACTTATAATGTGTGGTTCGTCTACTTTTAATGACCTATTAAATAGCTCAGATGATTAAATTCTTTTTTTCCTGCCCACTGGCTGTCATAATGGATCACTGCTACAAAGTCTTAGGTTTTATGTGAGATGAACACTGTCTGCAGAGAACATTTTAGAATATTGACTATGCTTTCTTCCCCTGTGCTGATCATATGTTTGTCTCTCCCTTTCCCCCTTCTTCTCTCTCTCTTATCTCCAAACTATACTCCCTCTGAGAAAATATTGTGAGTCTAACTCTTTAATACCTCGTTTTCCTCCTCATAGTCTTCTTCCACATTTGCCATGGTGGGTAACTTCACTATCCTGCTTCTGAGTTGGGTAATACCTTTAATTTACTTCCAGGATGTATGAAAATTTCCTGATTCTTGCACATCAACTCTGATTCATGTTCTCTGGTATCTCTCCACAAAACTGGAACACATGTCCAGGCTCTCATAACTTTGTGTCACCAGAAATTTTTAGGAGCTCTTTGTGAGTTCTTGTCATTTCTATCACATTAAATACTATTTCTTAACTTTCCTTTTCAACACCATTCTTAAGCTACCCCTCACCTATATTCACTTCACATTAAGCACTGTTTTAAATGCTTTTTAGCAGTGTGTGATGTGCCATCACTGTTCATTTGTCATTTTTTAAAAATCATAACTCATTGTAAGGCATGCTATCTATGGCATATGCCTGCCATATTATCCATGCACCTCTATGGGTTTCTTAGAAATAGGTCTAAGCCTATCTACAGTCTTCCCTCTTTCTCTCTCTTACAACTCTGTTGTGATTTCTTGGGAGGAGGTGGGTTGGGGGAGGAAGAGCAAAACAAACATCCTTGACAGCACTTATGTCAAATATACGTTTGGTACCTTTGGCTAATATCTCATTGCTTCCCTATTCTTAGCTTTTTGTTTCTAGCTGTTATGACAACATTATACTGGGATCACGCATTGTATATTTGCTTCACCTTTGTGTGAAATTTATCTGTTCCTTGACCACCAGCTCTGAATGCTTATAGTGGAATTCCTCTTACCTAAGACTGGCAATGGAGATATCTGGACCCAAACTAATCAATTTGCAATACCTGCAATCAAAGGTGAAAAAGCCACAATTTATCGGATCTAGTTTTGATATCTACAATTTGATGGAATGCATCACACTAACATTACATAGTGGTTTATGTTTGGTACAATTCTGCATCTATCTATCTGAGCCAGTAGAGAAGATATTGTTGAGTTACAGCCCTGAAACAGATAATTACTGTGACAATGAGTAGTGGGAAAAAGTGTAGAAGTCCCACAAAATGCTCAAATAACATAGAAGCAGGTCATGCTTCCTGTAAAAGATTAAGTTCAAAGGTCACTCTTGAGAGACAAAGATTAAATCATCTCTCTATTTAAGCTCTTATATAATTTAGTTTGCAATTTATATTCTGAACTATGGCACTGAAAATCTGAAGTAGTTCAACTGCCTTGAGAGGAATTTAAGTAGGAACTGTGTCTGGTCTACATGTCTGGCCTTGTACAGATAGATATATGTCTGTCAGCTATGTTGTAAATTTCTATAGCTTTTCCTGATTTCAGTGACCAATTTGCATATTGATCTGCAAACTGATCACATATCTAGAATAGAAGGAAGTGAGAGCAAGTTTATTCAGTGTCACTATATAGCAGCTTCTCTATTTGTGCCACCAAATCTGACATAAACCTTGATTTTCAGTAGTTTATCTCAGAGATAAAAAAATCACTTCAGTTTAAAGCTGGGTGCACCAGGTCTCTGCCTGAAGCAATTTCATTTTTTTAAAATTTGAAAAGCTGGTTGAGCCAATTTCAGTTATAAAAGTGTCAGGAGAAGTTGCTAGTTGTTTCAGACAGTTGTACTCTCACAACTAAAATACTTCAAACCTTTAAGAGCTCCATTCAATTACAGATATTTTCTAGCTTCTGCAGAAAAGACTCTATGGAAATTTGTTCTGTAACCAGACAGCTGATTCAGCAAGAAAGAAGCAATAAACAGTAGAAGTGTAAGTTACCATTTATTACATTTGTTTATTTCTACTAGGAATCTTCTATAGCTGTACCTTTTACTAGTATGCATCCCTACTATGGCTGGGAAATAGTACGGGAGCTAGGAAATCTTTTTGGAGGGACATAGCTACTTCTGTCACTTCCAAAGAACAAGTTTCCTTCCTACACACACCTATGTATCAAACCTTGTATGACACCACAGCACACCTGAGTTCTTTGATCATCTGTGCCATAGTATCCCATAGTATCAGGTCTATCCAGTCAGGAGCAAGGGGAGAGATGGCTTGCTACATCTTGGTGCACATTACTTCACATATCTCTCTCTCCTCTTTCACAGTCAAACAGTAACGCCCCTTCTTGTTATGAGACCTGTGGGGTTAGGTGTTTCCCATGGCATGTGACAGACTGTATTCCTAAAAGAACAGTGTGACTAAGTCTATGGCTGTATAGTAGTAAAGAAAACAGTATCTGTTCAAATTGTGTAACAGGATTTTCTAGTGGTTCATTCTGATTATGTTCCCTGGCATGATTTTAGGACTGTACCAGCTACAGCCTTATAGACAATGTTCCCCCTGCTTTTATTTAGTAATGTAGATGTAGTCTGAGTGCCAGTCTACTGAGCACTAATTTCTATTCCACATAACATAAGAAAGAACATAGAGACACTTAAAGCTCTGGATAAGGGAACATCATTTAAGCCATTTGAGAGAGGAGTAACAAAAATACACCATGTTTTCCAAAACCATCCCTTTAGAAGTTATCTACAGTAAAAATCAGGCAGAAAATTTCACCCCAAAAACAATCATTTTAAGTAGTTTCTTAGAAAATATCTGTATTTAGGTATTGAATCACAGTGCCAAAGATCAGCCTTTTATCCTGTTTCATAATCCAGGTGCTATTATAATTTGACAATGATTTTAAATAGTTAAGAGCTAAATTTGTTGAGAAAATTACCTGTGATACGTTCAGAATTATTTTAAAAATTTTCAGGGGAAAACAAATAAAGTCATTTAAATAGTACAGCATATAGCAAGTGGTCAGGGACTTTAGTTCACAAATTTTGTGTTCTTTCTACGTGGCTATGTATATCTCAGTTAAACAAAGATGCCGAGGACTGTTTTTTGGTGCTGAGATCGGTTAGCACTAAATAGCTTGCACCCATACATGCCTTTGTCTCTAAGTAGGGTACCCAGAACCACCTGACGGGAATAATTTCTGTCCTAGGCTTATTCCTGAAATGTGTTCAGAATTATGCTCGCTGCATGTCATTTTAAACATTTACTTATATATACACATGAAAATACATGAGCCTGAAAATATTTCCTATGCTGATCCTGTATATTTGGCATAGCTGAGTGGATCGCTGAAGGCTGCCAAGGCCACAATAGCTATGACTTCCTACATAATGATTTAATGATGAGAACGACTGCAAAAAATTTGAGGAGTATAACATGGGATTTAAGTTTTCTGATTTCCCAGAATTGTGCCCCAGTCATCAATCTATTGGGTGAACACCTGGCATTTCTAATTCATCTTGCTGAAATAAATGAACAAACAGAAATACAAGAGGTCTGGAGCCAGAGTGAGAGAAGAGGGAAGAAAACCCAGCTCCGCTGTCTCTGGAAATGTTAGAAGAATGAGGTGAGAGTAGGAACAGCAAGCACACATGGTTAATTATAGATACGGTGTGGTTGCTCGAGTCAAGAAACAGTTATAAAACTGGAGTTGATATTTTATTTAGGAAATTTCAGTTTAATTTCTGAGATGTAAGATTGAATAGTGTTCAGGGTAAAGATGAAAACATAAGAAGGATCTTGTCTTGTCAGACATAATCCAGGTCTAATCCGCCCTAGTCCAGCTCCAGATCTGGTCCAGACTAGTCCATCTAGAACACTGGTGTGTGTCTGGCAAAGATGCTGTTTAGGAACAACACACTAATCTCAGCCTTTTCAGCTATTAATTGTGCTTTTACCACATCCACATTTTTTTATATTAAAGGTTTTAGAAGATATCTCCCTGTTTGGATCAACATACTGGTTCAAGTCTTGTCCACTTCTAAATGCCTGCTTTTCCATAACATAGCTGTTCATAAAATGGTCAGTATTGAATGGTTTGAATAAGCATCTTTGTTAGTTCAGTAGCAGGTTAGCAAGCTGATAAGAAGGAATAATGTTGGGAACATGGAAAGTAAAAGAACTGTGGTGAAATGTCTGTGTATGATGTGATACTTTTTGTATTGAAATGTCAGCATGTCTTCCTGACTCTCCTCTTCCTATGTTGCTGAATGATGAGTCTATAAGCACATGACTTGCTTATGTTACTGAACATTAGTGATACTATCAGATTAATTGGTTTAAGATTCCAGACAAAGAAACCAGAACCAAGAAAGCTGTTGAATATATCTTTAAGGTGTGTGAATTCATATATTTACATTCTTTTAAAATTTCTGGCACAAATCAGCGCTGCCGGTAAATATATAACAGATGTACCAATGTGCCTTGAGATGAATACATTATGGACAAAAAAATCATATTTATTCCCATCACAATAACAGTTTGTTTTGATCACCTGCTCTTTCTGGTTGCACCTGTGACTTGTTCATTTGGTTGGAACATGGGAAAATGCCAGGATCAATACAAGCTGTGGATTTTTGCTCCCTTGTGTGGGTGTTTCTTTTAGCTATTCCCTAAAAGTTCTTCATGTTCAGTCTTTAGGTATAATGAAGAAAAAATCATGAAAAAAAAAAAAGAAAAAGAAAAGGAAAAAAAGTATTAGTGCAATATTAAGGCTTGAGAAATGAAGCAGTCAAAAAACTCAAAACCCCAAAGCAGTTACTAAACTTTATATCAGTTTTACCTTTAAAACATGGTGATGAACATTTCAATTTTCTTAGAAACAAAAAGCAGTTGAACAGTATTTACAATATTCTTAGTAGCAGGGGAAACATATAAATACATTCATATTTTGTAGCTCCACAAGCAGTACCCTTACACCTCTTAAGTAATCTGAATGTATCTGCCGTATGACTTTTGCCTGTATGCAATTTCAAATTTTTTGCTACGTACACATGTAGTTTATACTGTGCAGCCTCTTTCACAAAGAGCTGCTCTGTCCACTAAACAAAGTCCTACTCACCAGCACAATACGTTGAAGAAGAAAGATCCATTGATAAAACCTATCCTGTTTGATGGACTGCCATGATAGGGAGAACAACTTTGTGTTTTCCCTTTCAGAGAATCATCTTGCAAAGTTAAAGATATGTTCCCTGAAAACGATGTATTTTCACTCCTGAATTCTGGTGTAGTGAGTATTCTCTGTGATCAGGAGAGATCTGTCCTACCCAACACAGCACACCAGCGTGAGGCATTCGACGTAGGAGCCTCATCTGCTGAGACTTTAGGTAAAAAAAAGTATAAAGTAGTGTGCACTTCCTCAGGATGAAATGCCTTTGAAAGGACGTATGTCCAACTATTCAATATAGCAAGAACCTCCAGAGGCTGTTTCTAATTTACTTCAGTCAAGTTCCTAAAGTCAGTGAAGATTAAACCTAGCTTAAGGTTTCCAGACATCCTAAGACATATGTACAGATTCATATGCAATATAATTCTTTGATTTATAACTTCTTTTGAGTTTTGTTTTACTGAATATGCAATAAGCATTGTTAGGTTCTACTAGAGAGCACGAAAGCACCTGTAAAATATCAACAACCAGTCAGCAGAAAAGTTTTAAAAATTATATGTAAATAGTCATGTGCAATATGCCTTGAAAAGATAAATCATTTGAACAGATCTATTATAACATGTTTATGTAATTCACTTCAACATATTAGCCTCCAGAAGTTTTTCTTCTACAGCTATGGTGTCAGAGGAGAATTCATAGCTATGAGTAGCAAGTGACCGTTTCTGCTGTTGTTTTCATGTTTCATGCTGGAATTGCTTTGTAATAAAATTACACCTGCAAAGTGATTTTCAGATGTTTTAATGTTTTGATCTATCAGTGTTTGAAATGTTCAGTGCGCTGAAGAACTCAGGAACTAGGTTGCTGTGTCTGGATTCATAACACCACCCAACGTGAATCAAGATGTTTCTCTATGTTATCAGTTCAGGTGAAGTACCATGATAATAGGCATTTTATGCCAACATTATGCCAGAAATTTATTCCCAACTTTATGCCAGAGCTAACTCTAATCTCTGCAAATGGGGGTTCAGCCAGATACACAAAGATTCTACCCTTCTATGTAGCAAACACTAACAGTGTTACACTAACATTTTCAAACCCTGGACTGTATCCAAACACCTCACTCTGTGCCAATTTCTTATTTATAAGGCATTATTCTTCTAAAACAGGAGAACACAATTCTTATTGATTAGAATGGACATTATACCTGAAATAGAATCTGAGTCACTGGACCTGTTTGCATGTTGTATTACTGAACAAAAGAACATATCCTCTATTCTGTAAAATGCATGCATTTGTGTAAAGATATCTGCTATGAGAAAGCTCCTCAAGAGATAAGCTTAGTTCCCTGTGTCAATATGCTTCACTGTCTGAATAAATAGTGAAATGGGATAGGCGTCCTTGTGATTTCCTTTTTGCATGCTACTGAACTTTAATGTTCACCGAGTTAAATGACTGCACTGATGATACAACACCATTCATCCACCAGGAATGCTGTTGTGATAATGTAAACTCATAGCAAATCTTCCAACCAGAATAACTACTTACAGCTATTTACACCACTGATATGATATAGTCTGAATATGGGCATGCAATATATTGCTTTTTTGTAAAAACGTCTTAGAGATTTACTAGTCACTGTAACTTTTCCCCAGATGTGCTACTCCTTTAATCTGTTACTGTTTTCTCAAAAACTGTAACTTATTAATTAACAATAATGGGTTGTTTCAGTGTAAATTTTTCAGTCATGTTCAAAGGCCAACGCATTGCAGCCCGAAAAGAAACGCGCTTTTATACATCTTCGTATGACAAGTTTCAATTCATTTCCAAATTTATTGATGTCAATCAAAACAAATTACAGTAAACAAAAAAAAAGTTTAGATAAAACCTAAGACTGGAAGATAGAATAGTTAAGTGCACAGAAAAACAGGCTGAGCAAACAGATAGCTAAAATTTAAGAATAAGCAGAATGTGAGTTTACAGGTTCTTTAAAATTCCTGGCAAGTTAAATTAAAACACCACAATCCTCCTCCTCAGCATTTTCTTCCCC